>NC_056730.1:850903926-851273926 GCF_019279795.1 Protopterus annectens
CTAGAACTTCAAAATAATTTAAAATATAGATGCGTATCAAGAACTTTGCCAATTCTCTGTCATAGTGAGCAACGGGAACTTTGCCATTCTCTTCACTGTAGTTCGGTCTCAGTTTTGTAGTGCGGTGTATGATGCAGGATATTTTAGATAGCTGGAGTTTCACTGACTGATTTCCCAAACCTTTTGTATCAGAGGCACATGGGATATATGCAAATGAACCTTATGAACATCAGGTGTTTCAGCTCATTGGCAGTTCTGAATGTGCCTTTGATTCAAGCGGTTTGGGAGGTCACTCAGTGGAAGTTCTAGCTTTGCTGGAGTTTTCTTTTTTGTTTTTACTGATTTTTCAGTGACCTTCTCACTCATTGTTTTAGATAGATGGAGTTGGAATATTTAAGTTGCGCGGGGTGTGGGGGGTGCAGGGGGGGGGGTCCCCACCTGGAAAAACTTGATTTCTGATGGTTTGCTGTTTTAATTTTGTTTTTCTTTCTTCGAGATTCCACAATCTCGAAGTTCTGATTATCAGTATTCAGAGCTTCGAGATTGTAAAATGTTGACATTGCGAAGTGGACCCATATATATATATATATATATATATATATATATATATATATATATATATATATATGTATATATGTATATATATATATATATATATATATATGTATATATATATAAAATGTGTAACGGTGGGCATTAGCAGTGTAAGAACACTGATCAACAGTAAATTGCATTGTGATTTCTGCAGTCGAGAACCACACCAGTAGTGATTTTCTACAGCCTTATGCATTTTTCTGTAAAATTTGATTCGTACATTTGTGTTTGGTGAAATGAATTGTAGATCTGTCACTTTTTTTTTTAATGATGAAATCTATAGTAGATCAGATGTCACAAACCCATATGTGAGTGCGTGTGTGTATAAAATATCTCAAGCTGAAAAAAAAAAAGCACAAAACACTAAAAACTCGTAAAATTGTTACCAAATATTAATAGTTCTGTCTATCTAAAAATATCCTGTGTCATACACCCCACTACAAAACTGAGATCAGTTGTCATCTTGGTAGTGATACTCTTAAGGAAAGGGTTTTAGTAAAGCTTTCTGTAGGGTTAGAGACAGGCGTAGGGTTTAGTTTAGCACACATCAGTAAGGTGGTGTTGGGATGTGCCGTACTCATGTTTGCAGCCCCCTTGGAGTTGCATTTTTGTGACCGTTGTTTTTCTCACTTCCTTTTCAGATCCTCTCTAACAGTATTCTGTAGAGTTGGGAAAATGCCTTCCCTTCTTATGCCACTCCTGCACAAACATTGTTTTGTACATGATGGGAGGGTTTCTACAACGAAACTTCACTTTGGCTCCCCTGGTGGATTAAATTTTAGACTTGTATAGTCTTGCACATTTGCTGTTCATGAAAGTGTAATATTGCTGTGAGTGCCCTACATAAGTCTCCTTTTGACCTCAGAAAAATAGTTGCTTATTTCCACTTTCTCCCATGGTACAGTCTGTTAGATCTAGATTTGTAGTGTTGAAGACGACCATCTTCAAAGAGCATTTCTACTTGTATAGGCACTCAGAGAATGCTTTTAGGTAAAGCTTGTTAATTTGTTACTTGAGATGTCCTTCTATTCTCATGTTGCAGTATTCATTACAGTAGGGATATGTCTGCCTGCAGCACCGTACATTCGGCCAGTATACCAAAGTCTTTAGAGTTAGGGGTACATGCAACGTAGCATGCTAGTGCCATAAACCAACGTCTGCTATAAATGTGACGTATGCATGTACCCGAGTCAAAACTTTCCTGCCGCAGTCATAATCAAATGTCTGAGCACCAGCTACAGGTGTTTACTGTTCGTTATCGTTCGACTGGCTCCTTACAGATAAGTTGATTTATTCTTACGTTATTGTTAGCATTTTACTATATTCCAGCTTTTCATGACTTCTAGCAAGGGCAGGTGTGCTTGAGGAAGACAGATTCCACACAAGGACGCTCACAAACAGTGTGTTGTTTTGCTTGGGGGAAGAGCACAATTATACAAACTGTGTTATTTGCCAGTCATTTGTCCGTAAGACCCTTAGAAGTTTTCTAGCATCCTTGAAAATATATTTAGAAATTCGGAGGCTCCGATGCCTGGCCTTGGGTATGGAAGGTGAGAGAGTTCTGTCAGATGAGCCGCCTAAAAAGAAGGCCAAGAAAGCTAGGCCTGAAACACTTACTACACCTCAGACATCCGCCAAGTCTCTTGAGGCAAGTGAGAGCCCAGAGACTCCTCGGATCTCAGATTTACCTTCCAAGTTGGGAACCTTTATTTGCTTCCGGTTTGGCGGAAATCCTTGGAATGTCCACTGAGGTTTGTGAGCCATCAGGGCCTGATAGCGAGGGAACCCTGGCTCCCTGATTCTGATGGGCCTTCTGCTCCTCTTCCTACCACTGTGATATCGAACATGCAGCCTGCTAAATCTCCATGCCCACTTAAGAGAAAACGGAAGCTTAAGCACTCTGCTACTCCACATTCTACTGACTGGGAAGTTTTCTCCCAAAACTTATTCAAGGCCTTTCAGGGTTTTCAACAATCTCAACCTCCTGTTTGCTTGAATCTGAAGATGTCACTTCCTCATCTGATGAATCCCTTTCTTATTCATCTCAAATTGAATCTCCTATTGATTTTGTTACCCAAGAGGAGGATTCTTTGGCGCCTGATTCCCCTGGTGAAGAATTCTCTTTTGTGGGGACCCTATCGATTTAATGAGACATTTCCAATGGGGTGTTTCAGAAATTTCTCTCACTAAAAGAAGGTATTTTGAACTATTGTAAATGGATCAGCCTTTCCCCTTTGCTGTCCCTCGTGTGTAGCCAGCTTGTCTGGATGACTTAAAGGCAGCCTCCCAGGTTCCTCAGTCTCAACCTCCAGCTTCTAAGAGACCTGGTAGATTCTATAAAGTTCCCCCTCATTCTCCATTTCTCTTCAGAAACCCTCCAGCAGACCCTGGTTTTGTAGCAGTCTCTGCAGACAAATCATCCAGGCTGCTACCTTTTACTTCTCTGCTCCGTACAGACAGAGAAAGTAGATTTATGGATAGACAGGATAAAAAGATTTATACATCTTCTACCCTCTCCATAAGGACGTTAAATTATCACTCGCATGGTACGATTTGTACTAGAGACTCTAGGCAAGGCCTCTTCTTTGGTGTCTGATCTTACTGATTCCCTTACTAAGACTCAACTCACAAATCTGCTTTCATCAGCTCCTCAAGTTACCAGACACTCCAGTTGTAGTTAAGATCCTGTGGAGGCGGCTTCTAAGTCTGCTGCATCTGGTTCAGTCCTTCAGAGGTATGCATGACTTAGATTACAGCCTTTACCTTTTTATCTTCAGGCTAAGCTGTTGGATGCCCCTTAGATCTGCAGCCTCCACTCCTTCTCGTCTCATCATACTGGGAGACTTCAACTACCGAAACATAGATTGGGTACATTATTCTAGCCCTAATACCCTAGCCCAAAGGTTCCTGGAATTCATAAATTCAAATGCACTGGAACAACTAGTCACCTCTCCCACTAGGGGAGATAATATACTAGACCTGATCATCACAAACATGGGGACAAAATGCTCCACACCGGAGGTATACCCCTCACTAGTGAGATCTGACCACAAACTAATCACCCTGGATATACATATCCCACCTCCACCCCCAGCATAAAAGACCACAGTGAAAAACTTCTCAAAAGCAGACTTCACTCTTCTTAAGACTGAGATGGTATCCTTTAAGCCCACTGTGACAGTGGATACCACATCCCACAATGCTGAATCCTTCACAAATGCTTTCTATGGACAACTCCAAGAATGCATGGATCATGCAATCCCAAACAAATCCAAGTCCCTCTCCACCAAATGTAAGCGTCCTGTCTGGTGGACCTCAGCCATAAACAAATTGTGTAACAAAAGAAGGAAGCTACTGCACGTCAGAGCGAAATCCCATGAAGGGAAGACATCTCTGATCAACATTAGCAGAAAACTACGTTCTCTCATAAAAACATCTAAGGCAAACTTTGAGATAAAAATCGCTAAGGACACTAAAGATAACCACAAAGCCTTCTTCAGCTATGTTAGAAACCTGGGCGGAAACCCTCAGATATGCTCAGAGTTGGTTCACAACAACAAAAAATACACTGAACCCACAGATATTGCTAACATTCTGGCTGACAGGTTCAGTGCAAATTTCTCCCTCCTTCACCCCAAAAGAAGAAATACTTATCCCAGCTGAATGTAATCTCCCTGTCATCTCAGATGTCCAAGTGAGAACCGCCCTAAACAAAGCAAAAAACACAGCATCAATGGGACCTGGCGGTATCCCGGGGTGCGTGTTACGTGAACTCCAAGAGGAGCTAAACCCACACATAAGAATGCTATTTAACCTTAGCCTTACTTCGGGATATGTACCTGAACACTGGCGTACAGCAACAGTGGTCCCACTCCACAAGGGGGGTGCCTCTACAGACCCTGGAAACTACCGCCCCATAAGCTTAACTAGCCTGGTCTGCATAGCTATGGAAAGAATCATTATAAACAGAGACATAGGGGACCTACAGACACTTGACCCCACCCATTTCGGCTTTGTAAAGGGCAGATCCTGCCTTTTAAACCTGGTTGACTTTTTCGAAACAATCACTAGAGCCATTGATGAGGACAAAGCAGTCCATACAGCATACCTGGACTTGGCTAAGACCTTCGACACAATACCCCACTCAGGCATCATAGATAAGCTAAACAGCTTAAATGTAAACCCTTATGTCACTAGATGGGTTGCAAACTGGCTAAAGGACAGAACCCATAAAGTTAAAATCGCTGGAGCAATGTCAGACTCTAATCCATTCACAAGTGGTGTCCCACAGGGATCTGTCCTGGGACCCCTCTTGTTCGGCATTTATTTCTCAGATGTTAAAGCAAACATGGGAGGGCTGTGGCTGACAAAGTTCGCAGATGACTGCAAACTAGGCGCCATAGTTGATACACCAGCAGACACACACATCCTACAAAAAGGCCTCACTGAAACGGACAACTGGTGCCGTAGTTACGGCCTTAAACTAAATGCCAAAAAATGTATAGTCATCCCTTTTGGAAAAAACAAAGTACCCACAAATTATCACATGGACAGCAACCCACTGAGTACGGAAAAAGCTAGGGACCCAAGTAGACAGCAACCTCTCATTTGACACCCACGTTACCAAAGTGGTTAGAGAAACATTCTACCTTGCACATCTCATCATGCAGGGATTCACATCCAGATCCAAGGATGTCATTGTACCCCTATATTCCTCCATCAGACCCATGATTGAGTACAATGCCCCATTTGGTATGTACCTCACCCGGCATTTGCAACAGCTGGAGAGACCACAAAAGTACCTCACCAAAAGGATCAAGGGTCTCCAACATATGCCTTATTCTGCCAGACTAAAGAAACTTCAGCTCTATTCAGTAGCATACCACCTGCTCAGAGGTGATCTCTGCCTGACGTACAAGGCCATGTCCAATCAGGATCTGATGGACATGCTCCACCTCAAAAAAATCCAAATCCATCAGGACCACGAGAGCTAAAGACCTCGGCACAAGTATGAATAGGACATGCTGGAGGGATAGACTCATAACCCAGAGGCTTCCCATGCTTTGGAACAGGATCCCCGTTCGTATTAGGCAGAGCCCCTCACTGACTCTCTTCAAGAGAAATCTTGAGTGGATGGGAGATCGTAAGTTTACCCCAGGGGTCACATCTGTGTCACTGCTAGACAGGGGCACAGTAAACTAATTCTATTATATAAGGGGACCTTCATTGTGTCACTACTAGACAGAGGCACAGTATTCTAGATTTATTCTGTACATTTTTGTACCATTTCATGGGGTGGCAAAAGCCACATCACTATGGCTAGGCTTACAAATGCTCCAGGGCAGATAGCCTAGTACTGTACTATGAAATTATAACTCTGCATTATTCGGGGCTGCTTCTGCTGAGCTTTTTAAATCCTTACAGGAGAAAGGTAAGAAGCTCCAGAATTTGAAACATCTGGTTTCACCTATTCCTAGACACTATAGAAACTACCCTCAAAAGACTTCTTTTGTTAAGAGGTGGTTTACTCTTCCTAATACTCAGTCTAGAGGAAGTAGACACTCTAGGCAAGCTACATCTGCAGCCTCCACTCCTCCTTTTCTTAGGCAACCTGGTCAAAGACCGAGCTCACCCTTTGTGACACAGAACAGCTGCCTTGTCACATCCCTCTGTCCCTACGCCTCACTCAATCCCTCCCCCTCCTTGCAGAAGTTCCCCACCGACCAATGGGTGTTATCCATCATCCAGAATGGATATTTCATGGCTTGGTGGGCTCTCCCACTTTTCCAAGGTTTTTCACAACCACCAAAAACTCATATTCATCTCTTCAACCCCATCTTAAGACAACTTTTAATTCAAGGCGCTATACAGCCAGTTCCTCCAGAGCACATAGTCATTGGTTTCTATTCCAGAATGTTTCTGGTTCCAAGAAGGGTCGGTCCCTGCAAACCAATCTTAGACCTGTCCTACCTCAGTGTGTTCCTCAAGATACCCACGTTCAAGATGCTTTCTCTACAGACATTACTGCCTCTTATCCCACTCCAGGCTTACATGGTCTCAGTAGATCTGAAAGTTGCTTATCTGCATATTCCCATTCACCCTTTAAGCAGAAAATTCCTACGTTTTTCGATAGGCTCATCTCATTTTCAATTTTCTGTCTTGCCTTTTGGTCTTTTTACTGCGCCCAGGGTTTTTACAGAATGTTTAACCCCATTGATAAGATCACTGCAAGCTGTTGGGAGTTCAGATTTATCCCTATCTAGATGATGATCTCATTCTTCACAGGGTCCCTCACTCCTTAACGTTGCATCTGCATCTAGTCTCCAGCATCCTGGAAACTTGTGGATTCACTCTAAATTTGCTAAAATCTCAGCTTACCCCCACCCAGGACATAACCTTTCTGGGTTGCAGGATACATACAGTTCTAATGACTGCCTTCATTCCCCAACAAAAAATAGACAGCTTGCTTCAGTACCTCCTATCCCTGCTTCCCCTCTTATCCTTGACAGCCAGACAGTTCCTGAAGCTGCTAGGGCTTCCCTGATCCCTTTGTTTCCACTAGCCAAACTTCACATGAGGAAATTTCAGTTTTGTCTGAAAAATCTCTAGTGCACTCACCTTCATTACCTAGAAGCAACCATTCCTTTTCTGCCTGGTCTAAAAAGGAACTCTGCTCAATCAGGGAGTCCCCTTGCAAATTCCAACCCCAGTACAGAATCTCTACACAGGCGCCTCAGACCTGGGTTGGGGAGCTGTGCTGCATTTTCCCTCCAGCCAGCACAAGATACAGGGCACATGGTCCTCAAGCAGACTACAGGATCACATCAACATAAGACACAAGAGCCTTACTTCTGGCTCTACAGACCTTTCAGCAGCTTCTGCTACCAGGTTCACTGAGTCATGACAGACAACTTGACTGTGCTGTGGTATGTCAACAAGCAGGGGTGGACAAAATCCTATCCTCTATGCTCTCTAGCAATTCAGATTTAGAATTTTGTCAGTTCTGTTACTTCACCTACTGGCTGTTCATATCTCGCCCTCAGAAAATGTATTGGCAGACACACTAAGCAGAACCATGGCACCTTCTCATGAGTGGATGTTACAGAGGGAGATGTTTCTGAACATTGTGCAAAACTGGGGAGCTCCAAAAGCAGATCAGTTTGCCTCCTCCTAAAACAGACAGCTGCCCCTCTTCTGCACAAGGCTTACCCCATCCACAAGCATAGAAGGTTGATGCCTTCTTGTTCTTTTGTGGAAAGATGTACCTGTATGCCCCCCCCCCCACAATATCTCTGTAATTCAGAAAGTCTTATTGAAGATTCAGGAAGGCAGACCAAAAATCCTGCTGGTGACCCCCTTTTGGCCAAGATAGCATTGGTTCCCTCTTTTATTTCAGGCAGCCAGGGGCAATCACCCCACCAATTACCTCAAAGGTTCGATCTACTCGCACAAGTCAGGGAATCTATGGTACACCCACAGCTTCACAACCTGAACTTGACCCTGTGATTGATGAATGTTTGATCCCTTTTCACCAACAATACTCAGAGAACGTACTCAAAGTCCTGCAGGAGGCCAGAAAACCTAGCACAAGAAAAAATTGCATTGCAAAGTTGAAACATTTTTCCAGGTGGTGGTCTAAGAAAATACAGGACCCTTTGGCAGTCCCAGTGCTTATGGTCCTTATTTGTGTGAGCTGCTGCATTCTGGATCATCATACTCATCCGTAAAGGTACAGTTGTCTGCCATTTCTGCTCATCTACCTATGCTTCCCCTTTAGCATCCAGGCTAGAGGTTAAACTGTTCCTTAGAGGGTCCTGCATCTCAGACCTCCTAGGAAACAAGTTCCACCACCTTAGGACCTTAAGTTTGTACTAGAAAAATTGACTATGTCCCCCTTTGAGACAGCATTTTCAGCTTCTCAAGTTTTGCACTTGAAAAACAATTCTGCTAGTAGCTTTGACTTCTGCCAGGAGGGTCTCCAAAATCCAAGCCCTCATGGCCATTCCACCTTGCCTCATTTTCTACAAAGACAGAGTCTCTGAGGATTATTCCTTCATTCATGCCTAAGGTAGTGAGTGAGCTTTCCTTAAACCAATCTATTAACCTGCCTGTTTTCTTTCCACAACCTCAGAATTCCTCAGAAAGGAAACTTCATTCCTTGGATGTACACAGGCAGCTCAGATTCTACCTAGATAAAACCAAGTCCATCAGAAAATCCGACCAGCTATTTGTCTCCTTTCACTCTAGAGCCCTAGGCAGAGCAGTCTCTAAACAAACCATTGCTTCATGGATCTCAAAGGCTGTCTCCTTTTGCCATGGCTTCCATGGCAAGCCTTTAGCCTTAAAAGTAAAGGCTCATTCCACTAGGGTTGCAGCTTCTTCTGCAGCCTTTTTCAAAGGCCTGGACCATGCCACCATTCTAGAGGCAGCTACCTGGTGGTCTGTTCACACCTTCACCAAGCATTACAATATCCAGATTCAGAGCTGGCTTTGCCAGGTCTATTCTACAGGGTCTCCTGGACTCTTCTGCACCAGCCACACAAAGGAATACCTAATAGCTTTGGTACTCTCCCTACTGTAATGAATACTGCAACATGAGAATAGAAGAACATGGAATAGTTGTGTAAAATCTTACCATAACCTTAGATGTCCATCTCTTCCATGTTGCAGTATTCAGAACCTGCCCTCCTCCCCTCTAGCCTTTATTTTTGGGGTTTTACAGTTATATAGTTTGGTAGAGGTATTTTCTTGGTGTTGGTTATATTACTGTATGTAGAATTTTCTCATAGTCCCAGGTAGAGCCTTTTTGTTTGCCCTATAGTCCTTTCTATAGTCTTGTTCAGCCGGAATGCTTTCTATTCATTCAGCCTTATCTTTTGCGGCAGTCAGTTCTGACTCGGGTACGTGCAGATGTCACATTTATAGCCAATGTTGGTTTATGGCACTAGCATGCTACGTCACACATACCCTTAACTGAAGACTTTGGTATACTGGCTGGATGTATGATGCTGCAGGAAGCCATATCCCTACTGTAATGAATACTGCAACAGGGAAGAGAAGGACATCTAAGGTTATGATAAGATTTTACACAACTATTCTTTCAGCAGTTGTTTAACAGAGCATTGATCCATCTGGACAGTTCCCTGACTCAGCCTAGGGAAACAAATATAGTTTAAATTAAATTTACATTAAAAGTCTATATGTTGCTCATGAAAAGATGAAATGCATTCAGGCATTAAGAAGAGACTATATTGTATGTTAAGCTGAAGTCCACATGTTATGAAAGAGTGAACATGGTGGAAAACACTGATAGTTCATGAGTAAAGGCTTATTCAGTGTGCCATTCGACTCTGCCTTGCAACTTGCAGTGTTGAAGTCAGTGCTGTCAAACACAGAAACCTAACTTCCTAGAAGCAGGTAAGTGGTCTCTGTGTATGCAGTTTCACAGTTGATGGAAAAAATAATGCCCCCCCCCCCCTCCGATTTCCTGAAGATTAGACCATTTGTGTGCTTGGAAGCCTGAGAATATTTACAGTACCGTCCTGAGATTGATATGATTCTTTCATACTGAAATCTATTTTTCACTGACACTGCAGGAGAAATACTGAAAAAAGGCTTAATGAATGTTAACATCCATTTGTAGAATACAGGTAATGTTTGGCTAGCCTGCAATTTTATGAGTTGGTTACGCTGGAGAGTTGACAAAAGAAGCAGTGTTGATGATGTAAACCTTGATCTTTGTGTGGTATAATTTGTACTATTATTTATTTTTGCGTTACTTAAGTATTAGTTCCCACTGTATAATATTTATATTTCATTTAGTTCTTTAGTACATTTCATTGTATAGCATGTTTGTGGTTATATATGCTGTTTAGTTTATCATATTCCATGTTTGTCATAATGTTTTGTATGACTCTGGTCTGGGTCATAGCTGAAAAGGGTCTTTTCTGACCATTTCACTTTTCTGGTTATCAAATGGAAAAGTAGGTCATTAAAAATTTTTCAGTTTTCTGTAGGAGAATAACTGGTAAACTGAAGGGATTTCTAGTAGTAGAGAAGTAGACTAAATAAGTAGAAAGTTAGCTAGGCAGTAAGAAACACTGAGTGTAATAGGAGTAGTAGAAATTGGGGAGCCTCTCTTAAAAGAAAGACACAGTTATTTGGTTTCCATAGTGGTTTGTCCTTGGAGTGCTCTTTGGTATCTTTGTATCACATTTGACTGGGGCACTGAGAAAAGAATCAGCCTTATTTTTTGATGACACTAAGATGGGATAGTGGACATTGGAAATGGATAGGAATCTGTTTTCTGAGGGAGAGGAGGAGTTTGTCCAAGTATACAGAGTTTTGACTTCTGAAGTATAATGCAGGGAACTGTGAAGTACTTCATCTAGGCTATAATTATTCTTAGTCCAATACCAGCTGGGAGAAGTGAAGATGAACCACCAGCTGCTAACTGAGAAAACTGTACCCCAGACCAAGAAGGTGCTGGTTGTTTTCTTTAAGAAAGACTGCAAAAACCAAGGATCTGATGTCTTTTTTGTGTGGTTTCAACTTGTGGGTTGTTGGATCTAACTCTGATCTAATACCGGCCGTCTTCCAAAGACTTCAGCCTGCTGGCCTCTGCCTCCACTACCTATGATCCCCCCTCCACTAGCACTACCTCAGATCTAGTTGCCTGCTATTCTTGGACAGTAGCTTGGTCATATGCTGTGGTGAGTATATCCATTTTTATCTAGTTTTTTGCTAGTGCTCAGCTCTTTTTTCATCTACCCTGGTTTCCTTTTGTGTGAGTTAGGTAGGTTAAATAGTTTGAGTTAGTGTGTTGATTTTTGGTGTAGTGTTGTGTTTTTAGGTTTTCATTTGGGTTGTTTTTTCTGCTTAGTGTGTAGGGCTGCTGTGTTTTTTTTGTTAGGATTAGTTTAGTGTTTTTCTGTTAAAATGGGTAAAGGATTTAAGTCGTGTTGCATGTGGGCACAATATTCCATCTCAGGACGCCCAAGAGAGGTGCTTTTATTGTCTCAGGGTTGCTCATTTTGAGTCCCTTATTCTATTTGCGAGGGTTTTGGCACTTGCACTATTAATGTGAGTAAGGCCCAGTTGATGAAGGGTCTCCTTCATTTGAGTGACTGTTACCATGATTCCCCTTGTAAAGGTGCTAAGTTGGATTAGGGCCAAAAACAGGGCTCCAAGGACCCAAAGGTCTCTAAGGGGGATGTAAAAGTGGTCGGCTCTGTCTTCTAATTCTGCTTCTTGTTTGCATGATCTTAAAGTCCCAAGACCCTCTGATCTCTGAGGCTTTGGCTTCATTATCAGCTGCAACACCTCAAAGCCGATTGCCTTTGGGAATGTTATCTTGCAGCTGGTCTCCTTCAGCCCCCTTGCCGTGGGGCCGATCTCCTTCGGCTTTGGTTGTAGGCAAGACTCCATCCCCTCCCATTAGCATGCAGAGTCCTTTCCTGACTAGAGAGGCTCCTTTGGGGCAAACCTTTTCTCCCATTTCCCCTTTTACTCCGCAGGAGCTTTCGACGGAGTCCTCCATGTCTCTGCTTCAGATCTGAGCTTCCCTGGCCCAGATCACAAGCTGAGGCAATTACCAACTCAGCAGTTTACCAAGCCTCCCTCGATGGCTTCATTGGTTTGGTCATCTCAGTCCATTGTAAGCTTGAGAACGTAAGTGGAGCAGTTGATGCAGTCTTTTTTACAGGTGCTGATGGAGTTGGACCTCATCCTTTAGGCTCCAGGTTTGTATCCTGAAGCCATGGCTCCTTTACTCTGGTTTCCTCCCTCAAACCCTAAGGATCTAATGTCTTTGGAGCTAGTTTTACATTCCTTGGGTTCAAGTCAGATGGTCTGGCAGATTTCTACTCTGATCCCTACCTTGGTTTCCTTGATTCTGGCACTGTTGCAGTTGGGCAGACCTTGGGGATAATAAGTCAAGGCAAGGGTCTGTTGATTGGGTTCGGACATTCCTGTTTCGGGGTCATCCATCCCGCTCTTGATATTTCTGCCCTGGTCTCTGGGTCAGGGAAGGGCAGAGTGGCTCCTGATTCTGATACATCCTTAGGGTCTTTGAATCCTAGGTCTGCTAGCTCTGGTCAGCTTACTTGTGCCTCAGCTTTCAGTGTTGTAAAAAGGATGTTCTCCCATCATTAGAGAGTGATGAGTACAACCTAATCTTCGGTCATACCTCTTAACTTTCCAGATTTTCACAGAATGTTCAGATTCTTGTCTCATATTTTTGGTCTGTTCTTCCTAAAATGTGTAGTTTTCTAGCTAATCACTGAGGATTTATGTCACTAAATAATGACATACAATTGAGTTTCAGACTTCATATCTTTCAGAAAATGCATGCTAACACAAATCCTGTTATTCTAGCAACTTTCTAAGTTTATAAGACCAATATTTAAAATCTGTCCCTACTTTTGGGGTTTTGTCCCCTAATTATTTTAGGCTTTATTCAGATTTCTTGTGCTAAAGGTTGAGAGGTATGTCCTGCAGTCCCTGTAGGACCCCCGGCTTCCTCGCGCACACCCCCCCCTGAGTGTCTGGGGCGGGAAGTTTTAGGTAAGAGGCAATGCAAGAAGAAGCACGTAGACTCGCATGAAGAGTGTCTCAATGAAGATACTGACCTAGAGGAAAGAGTGGTCCCCCAATCTCCATGGGAAGATGCCTCCTGTAGCAATCTTATGGAGCTCCTTCACCAGTGCCCCACTCTGGAGGAGTCTGTGTTTTGGGAGGCCTTTGGAGTTGACCCATCACCATCTTGAGTGGTTCCCCCCCCCCGATACACTTATTGACCTGATGGGTGAGAAAGAGCTCGATGCAGGGGGAACTTATCCCCATAAAGCCCGACAGGATCTTCACCCCTCCTAAGGATTGTCAGAATTGGAGTAAGGGTCCTGCCACAGTTGGGGTGATGGCAGCCATGAAACAGAAAATTTTGGACGAGAGTTCTTTGATCCATCCCCTGAATAGAGAGTTGTGGGCATTGGATTGCTTAGGGAAGCTTGCCTGTGCATCAGTCACGTTCATGCTGAGGACATTGAAATACCTAGCTCACTTGACCAGACTTCAACAGGAACACTGAAAGTGTCAAGAGTGGTTAGGATACCACAGATTCTGGTCACCCAGAAGACTCTGGAGACTCAGTTGTCCACCCTGAAATTCGTTGTTAATGTGTCCATACATCTATTTTCCAACACAGATGATAGCACTTCTTGAGCTGTTGGCACTGGCATTACTATGCATCTCCACACTTGGATGAGGTTATGTGATTTTGCAGACTGCTTTAAGGTGTCCTTTACTAGTGCCCATTCAATGGCTCATCACTTTTCAGGCTGAAAGGTAAGGATACCGTAACCAGGAGTGCCTTAGAAGTTCACTTTGCCACCCCTCAACAGACCTTGCCTTGGAACCAGAAGGGGGAAAGCATCCCTTTTTTTCTCTCAGGAAATCACAGTAGTCCTTTCAAGAAGCTCCTTCTGAGAGCTTGCCCCAGCAATAGGGGGCAACTACAATGGACCTTTCCCTCGCAGCAAGGATGGTACGTAGAATCAGAGCTTACATGCAGGTTTCTCTGGGTGGCCCTTTAAACAATTCTGAAAGGTTGCCCAAATGTCCTGCTCTGGAGGTTGCAGGGTAATCTGTTGGCTCCATACTTGCAAGATTGGGAGACACTTCAGAAACACTGGTGTTTGAGTCATATCCAGAGTATTTTCAGATCCACTTTTACAGCTTCCAAGTATAAATCCCAAACAACTTCATGACATGCCACCCTATCAGAGAAGAGCAAAAGCCATAGAAATTCAGAAGCTGATAGCTGGTTGAGTTATCCAAGAAGGCCCACTAGACCAACAAGGCTCTGAAGTCTACAAAAGATTATTTCTGATTCCAGTGAAAAACAAGGACCTCAGGCCAGTCTTTGATGTAAAATGCTTTCAAATTTGTTTGTAAAGCAGACCAAGTTCCGAGTGGTCACTGTGCAATCCGTTTTGCCTCTCTTAAGGAAGGACAACTGGGTGTGCTAGATTGAGCTAAATGATATTTATCATCTTATAAAGATTGTGAGGTGTTACAGGAGGTTTCTGTGTTTCTGGCTGGGGTATGGTCATTACCAGTTCAGAGTGCTGCTATTTGGTCTTACCATTGCCCCCCAGGTGTTCAAGTGTATGACAGTAGTAGCAACCTGGCTCATGTTGCAGGAGTTTAGAGGTCTTTCCTTATGTGGACGATTGATTCCTAACTTACCCCCATGAGAGTATCCATAGTCAGAGCTAGGAACACCTTACTCCAGCTGTGCAGTTCCTTGGGGATTGTGGTCATCTGTCAGAAGTCCAGTTTCTAGCTCGTTCAGACCCTAAAGTTTATAGGTTGTCATATGGACACCATTTCCCAGTTTGCAAAACTTTGTGTGCAGGGTATTGAACCTTCTAAGTTTGTCAGGTTCCTTGCTTTCTTAGAGAAAGCCTCCAGCTTGTTGGGCTAGATGGTGGCTGCCATCTGTGTCATTCCCTTGGCCAGGTATCACATGAGAGCTCTGCAGTAGACTGTGGTGTTACAGTGGTCATACTTAAGTCATCTGATGGATTTTCATATTCTGACCCGTGTTTGTCGATCAGATCATGTACTGGTTGAACTCTCCCTTGGAGTCCACAGGAGACCTCTTGTTCATCGTTCACAGGCCAGGGTCATGACGGACTCCTTTCTTCTAGAATGGGGGGCATTTCAAAGAGTGGACTATCCAGGGGCCCTAGTCTACTATAGAGGCCAATCTGTATGTTAGCGTCATGGAGAAGAGGGCAGTCTTCCTTGCATTGCAGGCTTTTCAGGATAGTCTTCTCAAGGATGTGATTTCTCTTCTGACAGACAAAATATATTGGCGGTCTGGTACCGGAACAAATGAGAAGGAACCTATTCTTACCCCCTTTGTCAGGAGGCCATGTGGGTGTGACAGTGGGAGATTCTGTCTCAGCAGTTTCTGATTGCAATGCACATCCCAGGGAAATCCAACATTTAGGCAGACGGTCAGAGTTAGGAATGTTCTCCTTCCTCATGATTGGTCCCTGAATTCGAGTTGCACCTCTTTGGTGCTGAGGCACCCCCTATTACAATCTGTTTGTCTTGTCCAACACTAAGTGCAGCAGATGTTACGCCTTAGTTCCCCCTCAGCAACAGTCACCCGCGGATGTTCTCCTGTATGCTTGGCCCCCTGGTCCTTCTATATGCATGTCTTCCAACCCTGTTAATAGATCTGATGTCCATTTCATTATGCCTCACTACTGGGTGTACGGATCTGGCCTCTGATCCAACTCTGCCATTTCTCCAGACTTACGATCCAAGCCTCAAGCTCCTCCATCTCGCATAATGCCCCACTCCTCCTCTAACCTCTCAGATCTTTGCTTCCTTCAAACACAGACATAATTCCACAGCCTCAGCTTAGAGAGAAGTGATTTTTCATACTTAGTCTGCAGTGAATTCTGTCCTTTTCTTTTTTTTTGCGCCTTTAGATATTATTTGTTGTTACTTCTTTGTACCTCCCTTGTCTTTTTAGCTAGCTCTTAACAGAGGAGCTCACTGGCATTAGGGTTTTTTCCCTTCTATGTTTTTCTCTAAGTTATTTCCCCTTTCAAGAATAGCAAAACGTGCGATAGAACAAAAATGAAAGGCCAGTACTGTGTAAATCCAACCTAAAAAAACAACACAGTCTCTAAAACTTTTTTCGGTTGGATTTACACAGAACTGGCCTTTCGTTTTTGTTCTATCGCAAGTTATTTCCCCTTTCTCTTATTTTCTTATCTTTCAAAAAACAACTTTCCTAGTATTTTTGATTTATCTTTAGTGGTAGCAAGTTGTCTTTGCAGTGCTAGTGTGTGTGGGTACACCTAACTTTCCAGTATGTCTGACAAACCCACAGGTTTCAAAGTGTGTGCTTTTTGTGGGCATAAGATTCACTAGACAGATGCCCACAAGAGATGTGTGTATTGTCTTGGGCACTTATTTATTTGCTTTTATTAACCAGGAAAGTCCACTGGGCTGGTGTGAGCCCATTTTCAGTGGAGGCCTGAGGAGAAAAGCTCCAAAAACAATGTACATAATAATTTGTTTAGAAAGTTAATAACAGCATTTAACAATATATGAGTAACAATATAAGAGTCAGACGTAACACAGTAACTTAGACAATGTATGGCTATATTTTATGGAAGACTTGGATTTGGCAAGGTATTCTATATAACAGACAGATTATGATCTAAACATACACAATTTTTTACACACCATGTGCGGCAAGATGAGGCACTCTGTTGTAATTAAGGGTGAGTACTCAGTAGGGAGAGTGAAGAAGAGTATGGGTTTCTGAGAGACGAGTCAAGTCAGGAATCCGGTTACTGAGGAATTGGAGATAGTGCAAGGGCATAGCCATTGAGAGGAGAGATGTTGGCAAAGTGATTTTTTTGAATGATGGGGCATTATTTATAGTCCGGAGAGAAGGTGGAAGGGCATTCCAGAGTTTAGCTACAGTGAAAGAGTAAAGGTATTGGCCTGCAGGGAGTTTAGGTCTCTTAACCTGGATAAGTGATTGATTTTCAGATCTTGGAGGTCAGTTTGGTTGACAGAGTCAGAAGTGAAGCAAGGGCTGGACATTTGTAGGAATTATATATGAATTTGTGTGCTGCAGATAGTTGTATGTATGTGAGGTGTTGTGGGAGTTCTAGCCAGTTCAGGGATTGTAATGAGTGACCGTGATGGGAAGAATATTTTGCCCTGGTCACAAATTTAGCTATTTTGTTTATAGCAGCTATCCATTTTAGTTTTTAATGAGGATTGGATGTTTGTTAGAATGGGGGCACCATAGAGGAGGGAAGGTAGGAGAAAAGTCTTGGCGAGTGTTTTTCTAGTAGAGTAGTTTAAAAAGTGTTTGTCGGTAGAGGCTACCAAGTTTTTTGTGTGTTTATTTGATGATGTGGATGTGTTGGTCAAAGGTTAAGTTGTCATCTAAGGTTACGCCGAGTAACTTTGTATGGGAAATTACCTCTAAGGCAATCTTGGTAGAGAAAATAATGAATTCAGATTTATTAATAATGCTAGTTTTTTTTTTTGGTGTAAAGAGCAAGAGTTTGGTTTTATTTGGTTTGAGGGCAAGATGATTATTTGTCATCCAGGTTTCAGTAATGGAGAAAGCATTCTGGGTGATGGTCAGAAGTTTGGTTTCAGAGTTACCAGAGCAGATAATAGTAGAATCGTCTGCGTATTGAACTACAGATGCATGAGTGAGAGCGGAGTGAAAGTCATTAACAAAAATACTGAACAGGAGGGGGCCTAAGATGGATCCTTGGGGAACTCCGGTGGAAGTAATGAGAAAAGGAGAAGTGTGTAACCATTTGGCGGATTGTTTGTCTGTGAGGTAACTGGTAAACCAGTTAAGGATGGGAGTGGACAAGCCTAGGTGTGAGAGCTTGGAAAGGAGGAGAGGATGGGAGATGGTGCTGAAAGCCTTAGAGAGATCAAGAAAGAGTGCAAAGACAAGTTTACCATCATTGTGGTTGTGGTCAACAGTGTCTAGGAAGGATAGGAGAGCAGTTGTAGCACTATGGCCAGGGCGGAAGCCATGCTGAGTTGTGGAAAGTAGTTTGTTTTGGGATAGGTAATCCATAAGTTGAATTTGAATACATTTTTCCATTATTTTAGAAATAAGAGCTAGAATGGCTATAGGGTGGAAATTTGAGATGTCTGAATTACTGCCTTTTGTGCAAGGGTATGATGTAAGCTTTCTTCCAAATGGACGGTGCATAGGCTTTTTAGATGGATCTATTTGAGAATGCTTATGGGTTAAGCTGATGGATTTGGCTGACATTTGACGGTATGCTGGGGTAAGCTGTCTGGGGCAGTGCTACCAGGTTTGAGCTTTGGCAGGAGTTTAGTAATAGTGGAAGTGGGGATATGGGAGAAGGGTTTTCTGGGGTTTGGTGTTGTTGCAATGGAGTTGCTGTTAGTAGTTTTAGAAAAAGTGGAGGTAAGTTTGTATATAGTGTTTATAAAGTAGGAGTTGAAAAGAGAAACTAATTCAGCAGGGGTTTTGTCAGGGTTTGGGCAAGGATTGCTTTCGGTGCCAGGGTTTAATAGAGTGGAGACTGAATTTCAGAAATATTTTGGGTTATAGTTGTGTTTGTTTTGGGAGATGGTAGTAGTACTGTTTTTTTATCATTAATAACTAGATGCTTTACTTGATTGTGGAGTTGTTTGAAAAGCTGGAGATCTATGGAGTTTTTACTATTATGCCATTTTTTTCCATGCTTGGTCTCTGGTAATCATAAGTTTTTTTTTTTTTGTTTTGTTTTTCTAGAAAGCCAGATTGCATGGTTTGTATTATTCTCTTATTCCAGAGGGGTTCCATTCTGTTGAGTAAACTGAGGAAAGTTGAGTTGAAAAATTCAACTGCTTCATCTCGAGGCAAATACTTCAGAATGCTCCCATCAATTTTACTTAATGTTTCATTGAAGCTTGTAGGGTTGAAGTTAGCTAGCAGTCTAGAGGGTCTGTACTGGTGATCCATGTAAGGTTGAAGAGATAGCACGTGTTATATAGGTGGGCATATGTTCACTGATATTGCAGGGTAGAGTTCCTGATGTAATTTTGTTGGGATTGGACATTAAAACCCAGTCAAATAAGGTGCCATTGTTGTTAGACCTGGTTATAGTAGTAATGAGCTGAGTGAAGGTATAGAAATTGATGACAGCATTTGGAGAAGGATTTGTATGATCTAGCCAGTTTATGCTGACATCCCCTAGAATTAAGTTTCACTGTGGATATTGTTTGAGGTCTAGGCTAATATTTCTTATAGAACAGAAATATGGTTGCCAGGTGAGATGTAAATGGCTATCAAGCACAGACTTTTGAAATCATTCAATTTTAGCTGTGCTATGATGAGTTCAGTTGCAGAGAATTGGGGAATGGAGTTTGGGTAAGGGATGATGGTGAAAGAGTTAGGGTAGAGAAGAGCAACTCCTCCCCTTTTCTTGTGGGGTCTATCAGACCTTAAGCAGGAAAAACCTGGAGGGAGGAACTGTCTCTCTTGTATATGGCTTTAGCCATGTCTCGGTTACAGCAATTATGTTGAGTCTGGAATGGACTATCCAGGCATGGACTTCTGGAGTTTTGTTTCTGATACTTTGTACATTTATGGTAGTGAGCTTTAGGGATTTGAGGTTTTTGGGGGGGGCAGATGGAGTGAGTCCTGGGTTGCGGTGGATGTCTCCACATTGGGGAAGTGTGGATGTACTGTTTGAATGGTGTTTTTGAAGCAGTTTATGCTTAGATTTAATTTGAGTTATGGGGAGTGTAGTTTGTAGAGTTTGCTGTGCATGTGATAGGAGTGTATGTTTGAAGAATAATGTGTTAATGGAATAAAGACTAGGAGATATTGTGGAGTAAGAGTTGTGTTTGGGAAGCTGGATAGCTGTGCAAGAGGTAGTTTTTGGTTCTGTATGAGTGGGATGGAATGGTGTAAGGTGTAGAAGTACTATGAGAGATAGTGAAAAAAAGAAGTGGTAATACAGTGAAGTTTGTTAGTAGCATTAGTGAATGTTTGATGATTATAGAGGTACCAGAATAGGCTGTGGGGAGAGAAAGGTTTTCCTCTTATGGAAAGTGTGAATGATTAGTAAAGGCTGATTGTACTACAATTGATAGAGGTGTTTGTTGAGTGAGGGTAGGTGGGATGGGTTTACAGAGTGAGGCTTGTGTTGATTTCTTGAGTATGGGATGGGTTTAGTGTGGGGCTTGTGTTTATTGATTACTTGAGAATATGGGTGGGGTATGGTTAAGTATAAATGTAATTAATATGGGGATGGGTGGGAATGGGTGTAGGGTAGGGGAGCAGAGTGAGCCCGATCGACTTGCAAGGTAAGGAACAAGAAAAACAGTAAGGTAGGTTGGAATTGGGAAGATAGCTTGGAGTGGCAGAAGGGAGAGAAAGGGGAGGTAATATTACTTGCTGATACAAGTGTAAATGGGCTAGAGACACTTATTTTATGGATCTTTGCAAGGAGGAGGCAGGGGCTGAATTATTAGGTTTAGATGCAGGGAGAGAGGCTAAAGACAGGGCTGTTCTGTGTGGAGAAGATAGCAGCTTTGAGTAGGGGAGTGGATGGATAGAACAGCTAGTAAAGGGGGGGTAGTATTGTAAGGGATGGTATTAGAGCTTGTGGTCTGAGGTGGTCAGTTAGAGGTAGTGGGAAGTATTGGAATGAGTTTCAGGAGGAATAGTGCAGTATAGACTGGGGTGATTGGGAGAGAGGTAGTGGGAAGTATTGGAATGAGTTTCAGGAGGAATAGTGCAGTATAGACTGGGGTGATTGGGAGAGAGTGATGTACGATGGAGAGACCAGAGTCAGACTGAGATACAGGTGTTAAGCTAAGTTAAACTTGTGATCCCAAAAACGAAGCAACTTGTCCGGCAAAACAATAAAGCCCTGAGCAGTACAAGCTTGTAAAGAACACCACAGACAGCTCGATACAATTCACCTCAATTTATTCCAAAGAAACACGGCACATTAATGCTGCACTATACATTTTCGTTTAAAAAGCACTTCATCAGATGTGGGCTGTCATATTACTACCACTTTTATACCATTTACTTAGGTTAATTAGATTAATTAGCTAATTTAAAACTTGAATTTTGCATATGTATCTCCCTATGTTGCAACCATTAAAACACTTTTAATATTAAAGTGGGGCAGACCAGAAAGATTGATCAACTCACGCAACTGATGGATTTGTAGGTGCCCCTTAGCCAATCGATGATGGCAGTAGCATCACAGATGCAAGGTCAGCTGAATCAGGAAGTTGATGTTAGCAATGGAGCAAGAGGACGGCAGAACAAAACAAATGGTAGTTTGATACAGAACGGACGTGGCGCAATTAATACAAATGGAAATAAAAGCCCCGATGCGAGTTTTTCACGCACACCAAGGCTTTTAAGGAATTCTAACCAAGCTTGAGACTCCAACAATGAAAATTCAACTGGTATACCGCCAGGACAAGGTTCATCGGCTGCTCAAGGAGATGTACCTAAACGGACAGACCTAAAAGAATGGTTGCAGGTTAGTTTTTCCGTGAACTTTCGTGAAAAAGTAGTTAAACCTGGACCAGCTACTGATGCTTATAAAATTAAACTTTATAGACTGCAAAAATTGCTATACAAATACAAAAGTTTGGACGTTGAAAATAGTTACTTAAATGAATGTATCAGTGAAGGAATAGTCCCTAAGGGGCTAAGGGTATTCAAATACCCTAATAATGTGATTGAAGGAAGTATATTTCACAATGACCTTTTAAAAGTTTTTAACAGATGTGGGCTAGATATTTTAAGATGTATGATTGAAGAAAATAGAATTAAAACTGAACTGTTTAAAGAAGTTGAATTTTAAATGAATGTATCAGAAATTACTTGATTTTTACAATTCCTGAAGAAAAAATGAAGTATGACAACGTTTTTATTGATACAAAGACTGTGATAACTTGGTTAAGAGAAAAATAAAAAAGCTTGAAAAGGACCTTAATGACTATAGAAACAAGGTAAGCTACCCGAACCCAAAGAAGAAGGGAAGGACATGGGGTAATAACAATATGGAAGGAAGAATCGATGACAACCAGGACAGTGTAGCAGTTAGTGAGCGGGTTATGGATTTGGATGATATCTCCGAATACCCACCTTGTGTAAGTAGGTCAGAGAGACTAAAGGATAGAGAGGGTTATGAGCAACAATACAGGTACACAATTTTTCAGGGGGGAGCAGGGAGGGGGAGGTACTAGGACAACATAGTACTAACCTCCCCGACTTGGAAAACAATTCCATCTTACAAGATGAAATGAACCCCCCATAGATATACCTTGGAACATTTCAGTATATACAATTTTAGTCACATTTCTTTAACTAAAAAACATTTTAGTCTCTTTTTGAAG
Organism: Protopterus annectens; assembly: GCF_019279795.1. Classification (NCBI taxonomy): domain Eukaryota; kingdom Metazoa; phylum Chordata; order Ceratodontiformes; family Protopteridae; genus Protopterus; species Protopterus annectens. The sequence goes on from NC_056730.1 coordinate 850,926,478, forward strand.
GGAACTAAATTTATACCTAGTAGAATGAGAGATTTAACCAAAATACTCATGGATGTTAAAACCTTTACTAGGAATATTAATTTTCAAGTTATCTTTGATCAGAATAAGAACTACAAACCAGGTGAATTGGTAAAAAGAAGTGCATATAATCCCCCATTGCACCCCCAGATTAAAAATCTAGAGAACATAGTTGAGAATGAAATAAGAAAGAGGTATGGGAAAGTACACTGTACAAGGAACTTAAGCCAGGCTGAAAGTAGTGTCCTTGGTGAACTAAGAAGGGACACAGACATAAGAGTTATGAAACCAGACAAAGATGGGGGATAGTATTGATGAATAGTTTTGACTATGAGGGGAAAATGAATGAACTCTTTTGAGACCCCAATAAATATTGTACAGTCTCAAAAAACAAAATAAACATTGGTTACAGAAGGATAGATATGGCCTTAGAAAGTTTATTCTTAGAAGGATTAATAGATAGGAAGACATTTGAATATTTAAAAGTAGACAAACCTAAAATTCCTACTATTTTTCGGATCCCCAAAATACATAAGAATGGAACAGATCCCCTTTGAGGCCAATAGTTTTGGCGGAAGGTTCAAAAACCTTACCCCTAGCCAAATTCATTTATGTTAAGCTCAAGAAACTGTGGCTTAAGAGAACCAACATTTTGAGAGAGATTCTTGGGACTTTCTAAGGATTTTGAAACAGGATTTATACTATGAGAATTTTTTTTCCTAACAATTGATGTTGTAGACTTCTCAAGTATCCCCCGTAGTGATGGACTAAGATACCTGGAAGAATTAATTTTTGAAGATGGAATTGTTAACCCACGATGAGTGCACTGTAGTGATAGAGCTTATAGATTTGGTCTTAAAGTGCAACTTCATTTACTTTAAAGGTGAATTCTTTCACCAGAAGAGAGGAGTAGCGATGGGTGCCGCTTGTGCACCCGCCTATTCCAATTTGGTATTGGCTAAATGGGAAGAGAAGATGGTAACTGAATCCATATACAGTAAGAACTGGACATTTTACAGAAGATTCCTGGATGACGTATGTACTTTGTTGGTAGGGCCAAAAGAAGAAATAGATACATTTATTGAATATGTAAATAAACAGTACTGATTTCCTTGAATTTACCTACAGAACAAATTAAGAAGTTGGAGTACTTGGATATAGAAATGTACAAGGAAAACTCGCGCTTTAATTCCAGGGTTTATAGAAAGAATACCTATTCTAACTCTTATTTGCACTTTGAAAGTGCACACCCTTTGTACTCTAAGAAAAACATAGTAAAAGAACAATACTTTAGGTCCTGCAGAATGACGTCCAGGGATGAAGATTTTGAAGTGGAAAAAAGTTTATAAAGGAAAATGTTCAAAATGAGGAAATACCCAGATGACTTGATTGACAAAATAGAGGCGGAAGTGACAGAAAGGAGACGAAATAATTTCAAGCCAATACTAGGGGTTACTGCACTTGATATGGTAGGCCCGAGAAAAAAGGAAAATTATAATTTTGGCAGTGCACTCATCTTGGAGTACAATGCAAGTGCAAAAATAGTAAGAGAAATTATACACAGGAAATGGAAAAAAATCTTATTTACTGACCTAGAAAAACTAAAAAATGAAAAGTTGAGTAGTTTACAAGAATTCAAGTAATTTAAAGTATTTACTGGAAAATGGTACCAACCAAGAAGCTCAAAGACAGAGAAAAAGGAAGGGAACGTTCAAATGTGGACATTGTCAACAGTGTACATACATTAGCAATACAGAAAGTGTTTATTTGGAAAGTAGGGGAATCGCCCTAGAAGGCAAGGATTTCAATAATTGTGAATCTTCTGGCCTTGTATATTTAGCAAAATGTCAAATCTGTGAAGCATTCTATGTAGGGAAGACAAGAGCGTAAGCTCAGGAGAAGAGTTTATGAACATATGTATGACCTACAAACCAACAGAGACTAATGCTTTGTACAAACGCAAACAAGGCTGTGAAAATGCACATTATTTTTTGTGTTAGGGTGGAAAAGAATGGCAGAGGTGGTTTATTGGGGGGAATGTTAAGAATACAGAGAATTGTGGTGGCAGATCACTTTGGAGGCCAACAAGCCACCGGGTCTCAATGAACACATCTCAACAGCCCCATTATTCAAATTAAGAGCGGCCAAATTGTGATATGCATTTGCACTTCATTTTGAAACCATCATGTTTTAACCTATGCCTTCTAATATGTACAGTTGGTAGTAAATTCATTTAAAAGTATTTTTAAGATTTCAAATACAAGTTTTTAACATATCTGACAAATGTATGTATTCTTTTCCTGTTTTTAACATTCTTTTATCTGGGTGATGCTATTCAATTTGCCTTTTGGCTATATAATTCAGTTATTGTAATTTTATGATTTTCCCACTAGATGGAGTATCAAATTCATTTAAACCAAATATTCAAGCTGGTATTTTTAACCATTGATTTTTAACGATTGGTTCCTAATGGAATTTTAACTTTAAAATTATTTTTTGAAGTCAAGTGGTTTTAGAGGAAGTTTTATTAATTTAACATATACTCTATTCACTTTTTATGTAGTAATGTTTCATTTTAATATTAAAAATGTTTTAATGGTTGCATCATAGGGAGATACATATGCAAAATTCAAGTTTTAAATTAGTTAATCTAATTGACCTAATTAAGTAAATTGTATAAAAGTGGTTGTAATATGACAGCCCGCATCTAATGAAGTGCTTTTTAAATGAAAATGTATAGTGGAACGTTAATGTGCTGTTTCTTTGGAATAAAGCGAGGTGAAGTGTATCGAGCTGTCCTTAACAAGCTTGTACTGCTCAGGGCTTTATTGTTTTGCCTGACAAGCTGCTTTGTTTTTGGGATTACTAGTTATACATTGAAGCTGCTGTGAATTTGTTTTTTCTAAGTTGAAATTGTGCACACACATTCTCTGTTGGAGGACAGGCTGCAGGCACAGGGTCAGATCTTCAACCAAAGGCTATGGTCTTGGGGACCAGTTTCAGCTTGCGGTACACAGGATTCACAGTATTCACCAGAGTGAGGAAAGAGCAGAAAAGTATGGGAATATCACCTATTAGGAGTAGAATGAGCGTTTGTTATCAGAGATGAAGATGAGCCAAGTTATACACAAGTATTATCACAATTAGTAGCAATTAGAATAGTATTAGGTTGACAAATGGTAATAAGGCCCAAAGGAAAAGAAATACTAATGGAAGTATCTGAATTGTAATGCATGCACAGCTACACTGGCACCCAAATGTTTAAGAAACTAGAATATTGTCAAACCATATGTAATTGCAGACAATATCACATCACATCAACTTTATGCATACCTCACTTTGCTTTTAATATTTGTTAAAATTGGCAAGAGTACTAAGTAGGTACAATTGTATGAGATGTCTTTAGGGAAGAAGGCGCTTCAGTGAAGAAAGTGCACCATCTTGTGGCTATAGCATGTATTTTGCATAGTAGAAAAATGCTGTAGGAATATACTAGAGGAATTGCGAGAGTAGCGAGATTGTGTTGCGTTTTATATCTGCAGTAGTGTAGCAGTGAAATTATACTAGCTGTCAGTAAGGAAAGCGCAGGTATATTAGAATTGGCTTGGTTGAGGAAGTCCTGAGCGGTAATGTATGTCTGTGGTCTAAAGCTACCACTAAGTTGTGTGAGGGGAGACTTAGTGTGCTATCAGGTGTAGGTTCCCTGCTTCATGGGACCAAACAACTAGTAGCCTCAGTAAATGGTAGCACTCGTTTATATGTACAATGCTAGCAGGCTACAATGAAATCAATCACATGAACTGTATCACAACAAATTTTATATGTGCAATGCTAGCAGGCTGCAATCAAATCAGTCACATAAAGTGGAGGCCGTTAACTATAGCTCATTCACATTTAAAAGACCAGTTTGAATAGCAGTTATATTGAGCAACAAACAGTAAAAATGCAGCTAACCATAAATATTAATCAGTTGCCGATAGTTCGTTAATGCTACTGCTGAAAGCCGTGCGTCCCAGGAAGTCGGGTTAAGCAAGCACACTAAATAGAGTTTGTGATTGCATACAATTACATAATTTAGTTAGACAATGGCAAAAACAACAGTGAACTCAAAGGCCGGCAAGCCAGTTCCACTGACTAACCAATTAACTGTGAACTATATGCTGACAGTGTATAACGCTGACAAGATGTAGAAGAGCAGATAAATTAAACAAAGTACATTGTTAAAGCTAGCACACAATTAACAGCAGTATCTATTGCAATACTAGGTAGCTTACATTACTGATTAGGATCTCCTAGTCCAAAACAACAATCGTACATCACCCTGGGGCATACAAGATGGCTAGAGAAAGGTAATAGTGGAGAAGGGAAGGGTATTTAAATGGTGCAAGGCATCATAGGAGCCACTAAGGGAGGTAAGTGTAAGCGCGGGAAATACGTAGTTATGCAACGTATAATGTTAAGTTGTCTATCTCGCCTTCGTTCTTCCTGGTTGGGATCGGAGCCGATCCTCTGCTCCGACTCTGCTATCTTCAATAGCTCTGGAGCTGTTTACTGGCTCGAGGCTACCCCTTGTCCCATAATGCCTAGCGATAGCTACCCAGATCTCGTTTGCCGCTTCAGCTGCAAGGTGTCGTTTTTTCTCGCTCAGGCTCATATAAAGTTTTTTGTATAACTTTCTTCACTAGAATTCTACCCTTCTAATATCTTATTGTTAACGATAGTCTTGTTTTATGATGGTTGTTTAGCTCATAGTATCCCTCCTGTTTTCTTGTAGAACTCGTTTAACTTCGAGTTCTCTCCCACCCCTCCTCCCCTACCTCTTTTGTCAGGTTAGCCTTTTAAGTTAGAGGCTTTTCCTTCTACCTTTCTCTTATAGGCTAGCCGTTTAAGTTAGAGGCTTTCCTATTCTCTTTAAAAAAAAAAAAAAAAACCTTTAGCTATAGTCTTTACAGTTGTGTGTTTTTTGTATACTGTATTTTGTTTCTAGTTGTTGTTGTTATAATTGTTTTTCCTTACTGTCATTGGATGTCAAAGGAATCCAAGGTTTCTTGGTTCAAGAAGTGTGACTCATGCTGTCAGAAAATGTCTCTGACAGATGGGCACACTTCTTGCGTCTATTGTTTAGGCACTGTGCACCTGCAGGACTCTTGTTCTATCTGCCATGCCTTTAGTCCAAGAGTCCTGCAGGAGTGTAAGAATAAGCTTATTCTTAGGGGCCTTTTAAAACCCCAGAATTCACTGGCCAAGAGCTCACAGCCTGTGAAATCCCCTAAACCCACTAAGCCGTTGGCTCCAAGTTCGGAGCCGTCTTCGGTTCAGGGTTTACCTTCCACGTCAGTTCCAGCTGGCACTGACAAGAGAATCTCCCCGTCGGCTCCATCAGAGGCTTCGGAGCCGTCACGGAGCCACAAGAGGTTAAGGTCCCCCTCACTTGAATCGGTACATTCGGCTCCACGGTCTCCTTTACTCCAGAGCGAGCGCAGTCACCGATCCTCACTCCTCTCGGTCCTCTAGGCTTTTGGACCACGATGTGGAGAGAGTGGTCAGTAGGTTGCTTAAGTCGCAAGCACTAGCCAAGTTGTTGTCCAGCCCTCCTCAACAGGTATCAGCTCCGTCCACTTCTCTCGATGTTCCTCCTCTGACTTCAATGAGTTCGGAGCCGGAGTTTGTTGGGGTTCGAGTAGTGGAACTGTCGGCTCCAATAACACTATCTCCTTCGGTTCTGATGTCGACTCCGATCCCCTCTGTGGTGCCGTACATCGAAGGATCTGGGTGCCGGGGCTCCCTCGTCTGCTCCGATGGGGCGAGTGGCGTCACACCCTTGTTCGACCCCGTTCTCCCTCTCGGAGCTTCGGCGCAGGTGAGCTCGGCTCCTACATTGGCCTCGGAGCCGTCTCCCTCAGTGTGGAGAAAGATTCCTATTTTTTCGGAAACTGAGCTTTCTCTGCATCATGGCAGGGATGCCTTCGATGTCATGCGGAGTGTGCTGGCCACTGAGTCAGCTTCACTATCAGCCCCACTGGCTCCGTCCCCTGTAATGCCTGTGCCAACCTCTGCTCCTCCTCCAGACCCCAAGCGTAGAGAACTGATGCTGCAGGACACCCCATTGGGTGTTTCCTCTTCTTCCGAGGCCTCCCCTGATCTCTCAGAGGAGCCCCCTTGGAAGAAGTGCAAGAAGAAGCGCATTGACTCCCCTGAGTCCGTCACTTCTGATACAGACTTAGATGAATTAGAAGGGTCCCCGAGATCACCCTCTGAGGATGTCTCCATTTCGGACATCCTGGAGATGCTCAAGCAGAGGGCGAATGGTTGCTTCAGCGACCTTCTCTATGAGGTTGCTGAACTACTTGTCATTTTACTCGCCTTCAAAGAGTGGCAAGATGTGGTTCCGTAAATCACAGGGAGCCTTGCCTGACACGAATCCTTCTCTGATAAGCCCTTTCAGCATCCCTGAAGGGTTGCCCGGCTGCTCATCTCTGGAGGCAGTCGGGGGAAGACTTTCGCTGTACCAAAAAGCCTGGCGAAGTTTAACACAAGACAGATGGGTACGGTCCGTTATATCCGGAGGTTACAAAATCCCCTTTCTTCAACCCCCCTTGCAGTCCAGGAAGACCCTCCCAGATGTTCCACCCAATCTGAGGGAGCAAGCATTAATAGAAGTTTCAAAACTGCTAGAAAAAAGAGCCATCCAGGAAGTCCCGGCAGACCAGCACGAATCCGGAACTTACTCAAGGTTCTTTTTAGTACCAAAAAAGACAGGGGACTGGAGACTGATTCTGGATCTCAGCAGACTAAACAGGTCTGTACAAAGAACGAAGTTTCGGATGGTCACGCTACAGTCCATTCTACCCTTTCTGGGTCAGGACAGTTGGATGTGCTCTATAGATCTTCAGGACGGGTACTACCATATAAAGATGGACAGGCGCTCCAGAAGATATCTTCACTTCCGGCTGGGGGCCAGTCATTATCAGTTCAGAGCTCTGTCCTTGGGTCTCATCACATCCCCCCAGGGTGTTCAAATGTATGGCAGTGGTCACGGCTCACCTGAGGCGTCAATGATTCCAGGTGTTTCCGTATCTAGACGACTGGCTCCTTACTGCTACCACCAGGCATCAACTCATACAAGCACGGGACTACGCAGTCTCAATCTGCTCACAGCTCGGCATCACAATAAATTTAGAAAAATCTGCCTTGTTGCCCTGTCAATCTATCACTTATATAGGAGCAGACTTAGACACAAGGGATATGTTTGCAAGGTTCCCACCAGAAAGGGTGTCCGCAATTCGTCAACAGATACAGGTTCTGATGCAGAGCAAAAGGATCCAAGTCAGGTACGTCCTTCAAACTCTGGGCTCTATGGCAGCAGCCATTCTCCTAATCCTACTGGCGCGCTTTCATATAAGGATTCTTCATTGGCTTCTGTTCACTTGGTGGTCTTTCCAAGAGCTACCCATGACACACGAGGTCATGATCACGGACGCATGCAAAAGGCATCTTTACTCAGGGAAGACCTTTCATACAACCCACTCCAGTAGCCACAGTGACGACAGACGCCTCCCTGATTGGGTGGGGGGGCATTATCTGGTCAGGACAGTCCAAGGCACGTGGCAACCTCACAAGTACCATCTGCATATAAATGTCCTGGAAATGAGAGCCGTGCTTCTGGTGTTGCAAGCCCTTCAAGGCTCTCTTCCTCCTGGGACCATTGCTATCCAAACAGACATTTCAGTGGTGTGGTACATCAACAAGTAGGGCGGAACCAGGTCCTACCCCCTATGTCGAGAAGCACTCGGGCTTTGGCAGTGGGCGATTTCCTCCCAACGTTTTCTGATTGCAACTCCCATCCCTGGGAGATCAACGTCATAGCAGACAGGCTCAGCAGAGCTATTCTAATGCCTCACTCGTGGTCTCTGAATCAGGATATGGCGAATCTTGTTTTTTTGCAAATGTGGACAGCCTTGCTGCGATCTCTCTGCCACCGCCTTCAACAGCAAATGCAGCAACTACTTCTCCCGTGTCACACACCCAGAGACGCTCTAGTCCACGATTGGCCCCAGGGACTTCTTTATGCCTTTCCTGCATTCCCTGTGATACCAAACTTATACAGAATGCAATATCATTGGGTTGCAAAATGATCCTTATTGCTCCCTACTGGCCTTGACAGATATGGTTTCTGTTCCTGCACTGTTACCTTCTCGATCAACCCTTTACTCTGGACCCAATTCCAGTCCTCCTGGTTCATCATTCAGGCGGGTTGTATCAATCCCTAAAAACCCTCCAGCTCACAGCTTGGTTGTTCCACTTCCAACCTTAGCCAGGCTGCCCAGCATTTCCCCAGCAGTCCGCGACATTATCGTGTCCTCTCACAAGTCTACAACGAGGAAAACTTATGCTAGCAAATGGAAACTTTTTTCTTGTTGGGCAGAGACTAGGAATGTGGATCCCTTCTCAGCCCCAGTCCACGAAAGCTTGGAATTCCTAACTCTGCTGTTTCATTCTGGGTCCGCTGCGTCTATGATCAGGGTACAAATGGCGGCCGTTTCTAATTTTCATGTTGGTTTTTTGAACTCTAACATTGTGTCTTAAGCTATGCAAAGCTTTCTTGAGAGGGTCAACTCTTCTTAGGCCTCCAGTGAGAGATCCCCCTCCACCTTGGGACCTTAATTTAGTCCTAACCTCCTTAATTCTGTCCCATTTTGAACCGGCAGCTTCTTGCTCTATCAAGTTCCTATCTTGGAAGACTCTTTCTGGTAGCTATTACTTCAGCCAGACGTGTCTCCGAACTTCAGGTGCTGTGTGTTCATCCTCCTTACTTGGTTTTTCATAAGGACAGGGTTGCTCTGAGGACTAATCCCTCCTTTCTCCCTAAAGTCTGCTCAGAAAGTAACTTAAACCAATCTATAGGTCTTCCTGTTTTTTTCCCTAATCATACCAACAAGGCAGAATACAAACTACACCAAACTGGATGTTCATAGGCAATTGCGCTTTTATCTGCACAGAACTAAAGTAGTAAGGAAATCGGACCAACTATTCCTCTTACACCTTGGACAAACAAGGTCTGCCAGTTTCCAAGGTAACCTTGTCTAGATGGTTGTCACACACTATTACTTTCATTTATCAGTTAAGGAACAAACCGTTACCTATCAAACGAAAAGGTCATTCTACTAGGGCCTTGGCCACCTCTGTAGCCTTCCAGTCTAGGTTGCCCATGGATTCTATCTGTGCAGCTGCCATGTGGGCAAACCCTCATAACTTTATTTCTCATTACAAGGTGGATATGGTCTCCAGGAGCAGAGCTGACTTGGGTTCCACTGTTCTGAAGTCTGTTCCACTGAGCCACCTAGGATATTAGGTGCTAGGGACGCTGTCCCAACCAGCAAGAACGAAGGGGAGATAGACAACTTAACATTAAGAAGTTATGTACCTACCATAACGTTCCATGTTAGTTGTCTTCATCTCGCCTTCCTTCTTGCGTCCCACCTTCCATCCCCCTGTCCTAGTGGACCTTGAGGAGTTTTCTGTTCTGTTTCATTGGCTGTGTGTTCTCTTGTGTCCTTTTTTTGACTTAAGAGAATATGGCAGGTATAGTCAACTGGTTCTTGACTGAATTATTATGTTATGTCTGGTTTAGCTATTTCAAGCGAGATCGGAGTACCTATCGCTAGGTATTATGGGATAAGAGGTAGCCTCGAGCCAGTAAACAGCTCTCGAGCTATTGAAGATGGACAAGTTGGAGCAGGGGATCGGCTCCAATCCCAACCAGCAAGAAGGGAAGGTGAGATGAAGACTAACATGGAACGTTATGGTAGGTACATAACTTATTCTTATTTTGTTTGGTTAAGGTCTTGTTTAGGGGATGGGGAAAGGGCTAGTAAGATGGTCTGATTGACTTGCAATGTAAAGAACAAGAAAAACAAATTAGTAAGGTAGGTTGGAGTTGGGATGATAGTTTGGATTGGCAGAAGAGAGAGAAAAAGGAGGTAATATTACTTACTGATACAGGTGTAAGTGGGTGGATGTTAGCAAGAAGGAGGCAGAGGCTGAATGATTAGGTTTAGATGCAGGGAGAGAGGCTAATTAAAGGCAGGACTGTCCTGTGTGGAGGAGGTAGCAGCTTTTAGTACAGGAGTGGATAGATGGAACAGCTAGTAAAAGGGGGTAGTATTGTAAGGGATGGTATTAGAGCTTGTGGTCTGAGGTGGTCAGTTAGAGGTAGTGGGAAGTATTGGAATGAGATTCAGGAGGAATAGTGCAGTATAGACTGGGGTGATTGGGAGAGAGTGATGTACGATGGGGAGACTAGATTCAGACTGAGATACAGGTGTTAAGCTAAGTTAAACCTGTGCACAAACATTCACTGTTGGAGGACAGGCTGCAGGCACAAGGTCCGATCTTCAACCAAAGGCTATGGTCTTGGGACCAGGTTCAGCTTGGGGTATGTAGGATTCACAGTATTCACCAGAGTGAGGGAAGAGCAGAAAAGGATGGGAATATCACATTCACTGTTGGAGGACAGGCTGCAGGCACAGGGTTTGATCTTTAACCAAAAGCTATTGTCTCGGGACCAGGTTCAGCTTGGGGTACGCAGGATTCACAGTATTCACCAGAGTAAGGGAAGAGCAGACAAATGTACGGATCTGGCCTCTGATCTGACTCTGCCACTTGGAGGTTGAATGCGACATCTTGAGTGGCATTAGTCCCTGAACCCCTGCTGGTCGGCACAGTAAGTTGATTTTGAGAGGTTTCTTGCCGACCTCTGGAGCTCAAACTCCCACTGCTAAGAAGCGTGCCCTCTCAGCTGCCCCGGGGTTCCATGTGTTCTTTACTTGAGAAGCACCAACAATTATTGGATCCTACCTATTCTCGTGTCTCTTCGGATCTGAGAAGCTCTTTGGATCCGATGGAGTTGGCTCTAGACAAGACTTTCTTTGCGGGATCCCCAGCCTTCGGGTCCGAGTAGCCTTTCAATTCCTGTGGAAGTTTTACGGATCCAAAGCTTCCCATCTCTGGACAAAACCTCTTCGGGTCAGAAGCACCCAGACTAGAGAACCCAGAATCACGCTCCTTACTGGAGCAAATCTCCTTCCCCAGCCCTGACCATTCGGACCAGCCTGTTCCCGGTCAGGTCCACCCATTCTTCAACCTCTCGAGCCTCTCTGCTGTCACACTTAAACATGGACAGGATGATGCAGAGTTTTCTGAAAGCCCAGATTCAGCTGTGATCTTGCCATCTCTGACCCATGCAAGATCTGTTAGAACTCCAACCCCAGTATCTCAGCCTCCTCTTCTGAGCCGACCTCTGGTTTTGGAACTGTAGGATCTGGTTTTCCCAAGTGAGCTAACATCAGAGAATTGAATTTGTCTTTCTTCGACTCAGGCACTGCCCCAGACTAACTCTGCTACAATGCTCCTTCCCTCGGAGCTGGTCCAGGTCCCGAGATGTTGGCACTAACTCCTCTGGGGTTGGTCTTGGCTCCAACCTCTTTGGAGCCATCCATGCCCCTGAGGGCCACTGCCCTTTACAGTTGGACTGTGTGCCTTCTGGAAGTGTCGGATCCAGGATGGCTTTATCCTTCTTCCCCTTGGTATCTCCAATGGAGAGATGACCAGCTTCCCTAGCATCATTTACTTTCAGTGTAGCAGAGAGGGCTTTCTCCACACTGCGAGTTGTGTCCCCTCTTCCCCCGGGTCCTACCCAGGCTCCTCCTGATCAGAGCTTTGCTCTCATCCATCCTGTCCATAGTCATGCCCTCCAGGGGAACCTCCAGATCTGCCTTCAACAAGAGGTTCCCCTGTCTTCTGAGTCATGTGCTGAGTATCCCATGGGTGAGCTTTATTGGACGTGACTGTGCAAGAGGAAGCACCGAGACTCCGCTCTGGAATCGTTGACAGAGGACACTGACTTTGATGAAGGGGAAAGATCCCCCCATCTTGCACCTGATGACATCTTCAGGGATGTTTTGGAAATGCTTAAACAGAAGGTTGGCTGCTTGTCCCCAACCCCCTTCTCCTGAGCGGTCAGTGTTCCTGGAGGCCTTTGGGATGGGCCAGCTACGCCCTGGGTGACCGCATTGGTAGACAGGCTGATTGACCTGAATGCCTGCCAGGTTTGGAAGGAGCCAGACACAGTGAAGCTCATGCCTAAATGTGCAGATAAGTACTTTAGTCCTCCTAGTGACAGTCTATTCTGGAGTAAATATGTCCCAATTGATGCCATCATGGTGCCGGCAGCTACTAAGAAGGAGCTAGTCAAGCAGAGCTCTTCTGTTCATCCCCTGAATGAGAGTCTTGGGCTTTGAACAGGCATTAGAAGCACGTGTATGCCTCAGCCACCTTTACTGTTAGAGCATTACATTACTTGGCACACTTTACACGGCTGGAGAGAGACTTGGTCAAGGAATTCACCAAGTCTGTGGTGCAGTCTTTGTCAGAGAAGGACTTCACGAAGGTATCTCTCCAACTGGCCACTGTCTTCCAGTGCTAATTCCTCAATGAGGCTAATTTCCCATGCTATGGAAGAAACCTCTTGGGCAGCCGGTTTGGGCATAGCCCTTAGGAGATATGACTGGATGAGGTTTTGCTAGTTTGCAGACCCCTTTAAGGCATCATTCATAAATGCCCCTTTTGACAGTTCCTCCCTGTTTGGACCATCAATTAAAGACACTCTTAGCCTCAGGAAGCTGGAAGGTAAGACCTAATCTGCCATTGCAAGTTTTCTTCCCCCCAACGAACCATCTCCAGGAACAAACAGATCGGGAAGATGATGTGGTTCTGCAAGTCTCAAGGGTCTTCACCGGAATTACAGGATAAATCCTCTTCTAGAGGCACAGGGGGAGGATTTAATGTTTGACACCATCCCAGAGGGATTTGGGGGGAGGGGGTCTAGAAAACCAGGGTCGGTAGAGAACCTTTCCCCGACCGGTCCTATCAGCGGTCTTGAGATGCTGCCCGACTGTCCTACTCTGGGGAGCAGGCTATCATTACACCGAGATGCCTGGGAAAACATTAATGACAACTGGGTGTTAAATATATTTTTCAGAGGTTACTATATTCCCTTTTCCCTTTCTTCTCCCAGTTCCAGGAGATATCTCCCGGATGTGCCACCCAGTCAGAGGGGAGAGTGCCATTTTAGAGGGTCAGAAACTTAAAAAAAAAATAGAGCCCTCCAGGAGGTCCCAACTGAACATAAAAGATGCGGAACTTGTACTTCTTTTTGGTGGCAAAGGAAATGGGGGGAATCTTCGACCGATCTTAGATTTTGAGCAATCTGAATTTGTAAAGTCAGTAAGGACGACTGGATGTGCTGCATAGATCTCCAGGACATGTAGGAGACATTTGTGCTTCCGGCTGGGAGCCAGTCATTACCAGTTCTGATCACTGCCCCCCTGGTGTTCACCAAATGCATGGCAGTGGTTGCAGCCCACTTCCATCTGCAAGGATTCCAGGTGCTTCCATACCAAGACGATTTTCTTCTGATGGCACCTACGAGGCATCAACTACTTCGAGCCATTCAGGTTATGCTGCAATTCTTCAATTGCCTGGGTTTCACAGTAAATTTGGCAAAGTCAAAGATGTCTGTCGTACAGGGAAGAGTTTATAGGGGTGCATTTGAACACAACCACACAGATAGCTGCCTTACCTCCACAGAGAATAAGATCATTGAGACAGCAGGTACAACTGTTACTAGATACCCTGACACTGCTAGATTGCCTGGTCCTCATGGCCCTAGGGTCCATGTCAGCTGCCATCCTTCTTGTTCCTCTAGCAAGATTCTTCTTGTGGGTTCTCCAGTGGACCCCAGCAGTCCAATGGTCTATTCTGTATTTTCCATTGTCAACCCCCATCAGGCTAACTCCAGTTTGCAAGCATCCTCTGCAGTGGTGGATGCTTACAGACATCCATCTCAGCAGACCCTTCACTCCTCCTTCACTTATAGCCACAGTGACCACAGATGCTTCCCTACTGGGGTAGGGTGGGGAGCATTTGTCAGGGAAGAATGGTCCAAGGCACATGGTCAATGACAGAGACCAAATTGCGCATAAATGTCCTGGAGATTAGGGCAGTTATTCTGATGATACAAGCCTTTCAGGACTGCCTCCCTCTGGGAACAATTGCAGTTCTTAGTGTCTGTTGTTTGGTACATCAGCAAGCAGGGGGGAACCTGATCATACCCATTGTGCAGGGAGGCCATGAGGGTTTGGGAATAGGCAATCTCTTCAAACTGCTTTTTCATTGCAATGCGCATTCAGGGAGAGTCCAGCGTTCTGAAGGACAGACTGAGCAGATTGATCTTAGGCCCACACAATGGTCCCTGAACTAATCAGTAGCGAATCAAATACTCAGCTGTTGGGGCCATCCTTGCTGCGACCTCTTTGCCTCTCACCTGAACAAGTGCAGCAAGTATTTTGCTCTGACCCCCCCCCCTCTTGGGGGAGTCACCTAGGGACGCTCTAGTGCATAATTGGCCCCCGGGTCTCCTGTATGCTTATCCTCCAATTTCCCTGATTCCCAAAGTCTTACAGAAAGCCAGCAGGTTGAAGACCACTCTAATCTTCATTGCCCACTTCTGGCCTCGCTGAGTCTGGTTCCCCTTCCTGTGATCTCACAGCAAGTATCCCCCATGGATACTGGATCCCAGACAGGATCTAATTTCCTATCCATCAGAACATCAGATTCCAAGTCTCAAATCCTGTGACTAACCATTTGGTTTCTCCACTTCCAGTGATTCTATGAAAGTCCAGGCTTGCTTCCCCTGTTCAAGAGATTATACTTGCTTCTCAGAAGTCTTCCACCAAGAAAGTGTAGAATAGTAAATGGAAAAGATTTTCCATTTGGGCGTCTAAACGGAATATTGATCCTTTTTCTGCTGCTGTTTAGGATATTCTTATGTTTCTTAGTTCACTTTGTCAGCATGGAGCTAGTTTTTCCACTATAAAGTTACGACTAGCAGCAAGAATTTTCATGTAGGGAAAGGTAATCTTTTGCCTTCCCTCTCTACTTCAAGGTTACGCCGGGCCTTCATGAGAGGAGTCGTTCATCTCAGACCTCCAATAAAAGATAGTCCCCCTCCTTGGTATCTCACTCTTGTGCTTCAAGGCCTTACCCAGAGACCCTTTGAACCTGCTAACTCATGTGACTCAAAATACTTGCCTTGGAAGACTGCTTTTCCTAGTGGCCATTACTTCAGCAAGAAGTGTCGGAATTACAAACTCTGTCTTCCCAGCCACCTTACATTACTTTCTTCAAGGATAGAGTCTTCCCTCAGAATGATCCCTTCCTTCATACCGAATATTGCCACAGAGATGAATGTTTACCATACCATTCCACCTGCCTGTATTCTTCCCAAATTATTCCAGTAAGGGCAAATATATTCTGCATTCGCTGGATGTGCATAGACAGTTGCGCATCTATCTACATAGAACAAAACCACACAGAAAACCTGAACAATTGCTCATCTCTTTCACACCAAGTAGATTAGGTCAGGCTGTATCCAAAATTACCTTAGCCAGGTGGATTACTGATTGTATTTCTATGGTCTACTCTCAGCATGACATGTAACTTCCCCATCCTGTTAGAGCTAATTTTACCAGGTCGGCATCTACCTCGTCTGCTTTCTCTGCAAGAACTCCTGTTGACGAAATTTGTGCAGCAGCAGCAAGCTGGTCCAAATCTCACACATTTGTCTCACTGTAAGTTGGACATTATTTCTAGAAACCGAGCATCCTTTGGCTCCGTCGTACTCAGGCATATCCTTTCTTGAGAGCTACCCAGGGTTTACGTAGCTGATGATTCTGACCAAGTAGTGAGGCATAATGAAATGGACATCATCAGGTAAGAAGTTATATACTTACCATAACTTCACATCTGTGTTGTCCAATTTCATTATGCATCACATCCCACCCACCTTACCCCAACCTATATCACCTGAGAGCAACAGGATATGGGAACCCACAGGTTCCTACTTTGAGCTTCAGTGTGGTCGCTTTAGTTTGGTTTTTCTAGTAGTGCAAATCTTAATCACCTTTGAGAGGGCAGCAAACTCAATCTGATGGGTTAGAGGAGGAGTGTGGCATTATGGGAGAGGGAAGAGTTTGAGGCTGAGGTGATAAGTCAGGAGAAATGCCCGAGTTGGATCCGTAGACCCAGTAGTGATGCATAATGAAATTGGACAACACAGATGCCAAGTTATGGTAAGTACATAACTTCTATTTCTTCAGAATGCAGCCTATTACAGAGTGACTTTAATGTTCATTGCCCCCTTTTGGCCTTTCCAGGTTTGGTCCCCTTTCTTTGGCATCTTCAGAGGTACCCTCCTTGAGTCCTGGATCCCATTCTGTATCTGATTTCTTATCTGGTGCGCCTGGATTTGCCCAGCCTTCAGATGCTCAGGTTAACCACATGGTTTCTCCATTTCCCTTGAGGGCCAGGTATCCCAAACTGTGAGGCAGAGTCCGTACATAGCTTCTTCTCAGTAGATGTCTGCTCATAAGGTGTATGATAGTAAGTGAAGCACTTTGCCTTTTGGGCTGTCTCTGTAGACTTGGATCCTTTTTTAGCACCCTTGGAGGCCCTACTGGACCTTCCTGGAGATTTTTTTTTTAACTCTGGGTCCAGTTATTCTACTATTAAAGTGCAATTGGCAGCTATTTCCACTTTTCACATTGGTAGCAATAATGTGCTCTTTGCTGCACTTAAGATTTCAAAGACTTTCCTCAAGGGAACCGTTTTGCTTCGCCCTCCTATCCAGGACCTTTTTCTGCCTTGGGCTTGCCTTTCATGCTGCAAGTGGTGGCAGTGCCTCCTTTTGAGCCTATTGCTATTGTCGATTTGAAGTTGTTGTGTTAAAAGTCTTCTTGGTGGCCATTACTTCCGTCAAATGTGTGTCAGAGCTGCCGGCTCTCGTTAGTCCTTTCATGTTTGATGTTTCATGAAGGCAGATGTCCCTGAGAACAGATCCTGCTTTTCCTCCTAAGGTGATATCAGAGAGTAATTTGAACCAGTCCATTCATTTTCCTGTGTTTTTTTTTTTTCCTGATTTCTCCAGCAGAGCAAAAGATCTGCTATATTTACTACATTATCTTGATGTCCATAGGCAACTGAGATTTTATTTGGACAAAACAAAGTCCTTTAGAAAATTTGATTGGTTATTTGTTTCCTTTTCTAAGACTTGACTGGGTGAGCCTGTATCCAAGATCACTCTTTCCAAATGGCTATCTCATTGTATTTCCTTTGGGCATAATTTGAAGGGGAACCCTTTGTATCACAAACCCAAAGACTATTCAGCCAGAGCTATGGGTACTTCTACAGTTTTTTTTTTCTTCCAAAGCTGGTTTGGATGACATCTATACAGCTGCTTTTTTGGGTGGGTCATCACACATTTGTATCACACTGCAAATTGGATATCAAGTTGAGGTCTGGAGCTTTGCTGGATTCCACTGTATTACGCAATATCATTCCGTAAGACTACCCTAGGGTATTTCATGGCTGGAGACTGTGCGCCACAGTTTGAACCCCGATGGGAAAAACATCATCAGATATGCAAGTTATGTAATCACCTTAACTATAGATCCATGTTGCTTACCCCCCCTCCCTTCATGGCAAACTTCTTATTCATTAGGTAATTAAGCTGGGGAGATTGCTTCTCCTCTTTTCTTGGTGTCCTTCGTCTTTGTTTCTCCTGTCTGGGGTCTAGGTCCTGAATTTTATATAGCGAGAGGGGGCAAACTCGATCTAAGGTAGTTCTGGTGGAGCAGGGGGGTAATAGGTAAAGTAGGTATATCCTGGCAAGCTGAAGTGTTTGGAAGATGGCTGGTATCAGATCTGACAACCCACAGGGTTGGAAACGGACAAAGATCTATTGTTGTGGTGAGTACATAACTTCAGTTTATATTCCATTGTCTGTAGAGTCCTAATTCATGTTCCAGATGGAGCACTTCATTCAGTTCTAGTGCCAATACAGGGATTAAGGATATCAAGCTAGTGACAAAAGTACAAAAAGGGGTTTCGAGTGATGAAAGAAATGGAGTATTTATGGGTGTGATGAGAGGTTATAGGAACTGAATCTGTCCATGACTGAGGGTAGGTAAAAATGGGAGGCATGATATAGGAAAGCAAGGCAGTTTATTTGGGTGTTGGAGAAGCATGCAGCTGAAGAGGAAGGTGGGATATTTTCTAGAGTAAGGGTGCAAAGTTTAGTCTCAGTAGTAGTAGTATTTTCCATAGGAAAGAGTAATGTGCAAGAACAGGTTATCAGGGTGGGTAGTAGACTGTAAGACCACACAGTCCTTCAGGAATGATTGTGATGTGGGTGGTCAAGGAGAGGAGCATTTGAAAGAAGTTAACTGTAAACACATGGGTACATAAAGAAGACAGATGTCTTTTTCTGCCATCATGGCTATGTATTGTGATGTAAAATTCCTAGTATTTATTTATTTATTTTTATTTTATTTTACATTTGTTAACCGGGAGAGTCCTACTGGATACATGTCCATTTTCAGCGGAGGCCCGGGGAGAAAAGCTCCAAGTACATAACAGACATATGAACATTGTTAATGCAAAAAAAGGAAGATAGTTGAGTTCTAAATACAATATAAAGATACATCACATCTTGGGAAAAAAAAAACAACAGCAGCATATAAAAAAAAAAACGTAGGTCAGTTACAAAGGCGAGGCGCCTTGTTAAAAAGCGGTTAAGGATAGTGAGGTAAGAGAAGGGTAAATGATAGTGGTTAATCAGGTTTGGAACAGGGACATTGCCAGAGAGTATTGAGATGGGGTTTAAGCTTTTTTTGAATTGTAGGAGTGAGGGTTCTGAGGTGAGCATGTTCGGTAGGGAGTTCCACATTTTACCTACAAAGTTTGAGAATAGAGAATCCCCAGCAGAATTATTGGCTTTGGTAGTTTGAGCTAAGATCTTATTGGAGGAGCGTAAAGATTGCAGGTTAATATAGGGGTGAATGATGATTTTCAGAGCTGGTGTTTTCTCTGGGTGATACAGTATCTGGTGAGCCGTTTTGAGTTGGTTGAAATGGAGTTGGCTGGAAAACTCTAACCACCCTAGTTGCTTCAAGTTAGTGCAGTGGTGCGTTCTAAAGGTGGAATTTGTGGCAAATCTAGCTATGTGATTGTAACAAGAAGCAAGTTTGTTAAGGGTTGTCTTGTTTAGGTTTGTAAAGATGGGGGTGGCATAGAAAAGAGTTGATAATAGGTGTGTGCTGGCAATTGTAATTTTAGCGTGAGGAGTGAGAAAGTGTTTTACTTTATAGAGAGCCACGCTTTTTATTGACGGTTTTGATGATTAGATTGAAATGGGTGTCAAATTTAAGGGAGTTATCAATGGTAACACCTAATAGCTTTGTGTGAGCTTCTGGTGATATAGTGATTCCATTGGAGGATGTAATAGAGAAGGTGGGGAAGAGTCTTGTTAGTGGGTGAGAAAGTAAGTAGTTTTGTTTTGTTGGGGTTGAGAACTAGTTGTCGACTTGAGAACCATTTTCTATTAGGTTGAAGGTGTCTTGGGTTGAAGCAGTGAGGTCTGCCAGGTTGGAGGCAGTGCTGATGATAGTCGAATCATCTGCATATTGAATGCATGTGGCATGGGGGTGATTGTGGGCAGGTCATTAACAAAGATGGTGAAGAGAAGAGGGCCAAGAATAGATCCTTGGGGAACTCCAAGTGTAACAGGTAGGCATGTAGATAATTTGTCCTGCCATAGAACAGCCTGTTGCCTATTGGACAGGTAGGATTGGAACCATTTCAGCATGGAATTGCTGAGTGATAGTTTTTTTAATGTATGGAGGAGTTGAATGTGGTTCACCATGTCAAAGGCCTTGGAGAGGTCTAAGAAAAGAGCAGATGATAGTTTATTATTGTTTCTGAAGTTATTGATGGTATTAGAAAAGGATAGTAGGGCTGATGTGGTACTGTGATTTGGCCTGAAGCCATGTTGGGAGTTAGCTAGAATTTTATTTTTGGTGAGGTGTTCCATCAGTTGTTTGTGGACACACTTTTCCATAATTTTGGCCAGGGGTGAGAGTATAGCTATAGGTCTGTAGTTGGTTAGCTCTAGTGAGCTACCACCTTTATGGAGAGAAATAATGTGGGACATTTTCCATATGGAGGGGATGAAGGCTTCTGACAAGGTACGGTTTATGATTATGGAGACGGGATAGGAAATGGCCTCAGCTGATTTTTGCAGAAACTCAGCTGGGAGAAGGTCAGCTGCTAGCTTAGTGGGTTTTAGTTTTTTAAGAAGAGATGTTATAAAGGATATGGGTACTGGATCGAAGGTAAATAGATGATCTGATGTAGTTGTAGTATTCTGCTGGCATGGGTAGTGGAGTGGGCTGGTTGTTTGTTTGAATTGTGTGGCCAGGGATTGTATAGTTTCTGTGAAGAAACTATTGAATGTGTTAGCAATGTTTACAGGGCACTGTTGTTTGCAAGTTGTTGGAGTGGGGTGGTTGCCTGGCCTGGGTGCAGGAGCTTGTTTAAGCCTGCCCAGAATTTTTGTGGATTATTAAGGTGTTTGTGTTGGAGGTGGAGGAAGAAGTTTTTTATCATTTAAGATCATTCTTTTAGTTTCATTTCTAAGTTGCGGAAGGTTTGGTGGGAGTGTGGGTCTTTAGAGGTACGCCATGTGACCCACATCTTGTTTCTAGATAGGATTTTGGATTTTGTTTCCTTAGAGAGCCATGGTGTGGTTTTGGTTTTAGTTCTAATGGACCGTATTGGAGCATGGGAATCTAGAATCTTGAGGAAGGTGGTGTTGAAGTAGATAACTGCCTCTTCAAGAGGAAGAGACTTGAGTATTGTCCAGTTGTGGGCTTTAAGTTCAGTTTGAAAAATGGAGCGTTGAATTTATTATTGTTCCTGATTTTTTTATGGTTGTAAGAAGGGGTGATTTTCTTGAATTTGATAACATAGGTGAGTAAGTGATCACTCATGTCCTCTGGGTGAGTACCTGCTGAGTACTGGTCAGGATCTTTATTAGTAAGGATCCAGTCCAGGATGCTGTCTTTGTTTTGGTGTTTACCTAGTCTGGTAGGAGTGGATATGAGCTGAGAAAAGCCATGTAGATTTATGCTGCTAGATGGGGAGCTAGATGAGAAGGAATTCCAATCGATGTTGAAGTCACCTAACACTATGGATTCCTGGGGTGAGTTTGAGTTAACCAGTGGAGAAAGTCCTCTAAGGTTTTGTTATTATTGTTGCCTGGGGGGATGTAAATACATGCTATATTTATGCTTTTATGTTTGTTTGGTTGAAGTTTTACAAGTAGAATTTTGGCATTGTTTGTTAGGAGGGGTTGTGGAGAGGCAAGGGAGATTTGTAATGTATTTTTGTAGAGTATGGCTAACACCGCCACCTTTACGAGTTATTCGGTCTGCTCTTAGTATATCATACCCTGGTGGGATTATCTGTGTGTCTTTCGTACTTGGTTTAAGCCAGGTTTCTGTGAGACATAGTAGGTCTGGGGAACAAGTAGCTAAAAGGGCATGTAGGTTGTGAATCTTATTGTTTACACTTCTGATGTTTAGATGACAGGTCAGAAGAGAGTTAAAGGGTCTAGAGTTTAGATTGAGAAGTGGAGGGGAGGATAGGGTGGAATTACAATTGAGTGGAGGGGAAGGGCCAGGGTTGGGGTAGATATCACCATCTGTGGCTAGTCTGTGATTCAGAGTGGTAATGAATTTGAGGGCTTTGAGTAGAAGTTTGTAGTAATGTTTATCATTTGGCCTAATATTGGTAGGTTTGATAATTACATAGCGTTCGAGTTCTAACAAGGTGGGTGAGTAGGGAGTTGAGTCATGGCCTCTGTTGTTAATTATGGGTGAGGGGTTGGTTTGGTAGCCTGGGTGGTGGAAGCCTACGCAAGACCAGGTTTCATATAGGGTAGCTAGGTAAGGGACAAGTAGGAGGGGAAAAAGAGTTAGTATGATAAGCTTCCTGGGTGGTGTCATATTCTGTTTGATCGTAGAGGGCGGTAGTGAGGTACAGGAAGTTAGTGGACAGTAGGGGGAGTGGTTTGAGGTTATAAAAGTACGAGTACTGGGGGCGGGTGGGAATAGGGGCGGAGGCGAGCTGCAGGCAGCAGTGCTCATGAGCGGGGTTTACACTAAGCCACTAGAGCCCAGGTTTCAAGATGTAACTCCTGAATAATTAACTTGCAGGTGAGTAATTTCATCTAAACAAACACCAGGTTCAATGCCTATGCTTTGGGAGCTTGTTTTTACAATTTTATAGCAGTTTGCCTTCGTTTTAGAGTGTGTTCTGTAGTTTAAGTGGAGTATATGCAAACAAGCTTGGATTTTTTGTTTGGGTAAGCCTAGGGAGATTTGTGCTAGTGCTGAGGACCCTTAAATAATACTTTACTTTAAAGTCTATAGTAAAATGACCAGATAATGACCTGTTTTGTTTTTACAGGTTGTGGGCAAAAGTAGAGTAGTCGCTCGAAAAGGGCGAAGTTCTTTTCTGCCTTACGCTGTGCAGGGGAAGACCTGGGAGGGATAGAGAGAGAGCTTGATTTCAGAGGCAGTCAGAAGCAGCTGTGTAGCTTAAACAACATTAGACTACCCAAGGAAACCCCTAAACTATGTTAGTAAAATCTTCACATATCTTTACTACAGAGCTTTTTATGTATGACCATGTTGGCAGCACCTGCCAAAGGTGGTGCATTACTTTTACTCAGTCCTCAAATTACAGCAGTATATTTGTGCCTGTGCAGCCCAGTTAGCAGCAGCCACAGAGTTCCACTGAAAGGAGGGCTCAAGCTTCTAACTTTGACAGCAGTACAGGAATGCCAAGTCACGTTAACACAAAAAAGGGGAAGCAGCAGGGCTAGCCTGTCAACGCACATTCATAGTATTGTCTCCTGGCAGATAGCATCCTTAATATGAATTAGACTACAGGGGAGGAATTGGAGGGTGATGTTTGATGCTGTACTGTGATTACACCTTTTTTTTTTTCACCCCACAGAAAGCTACAGTGAATTCAAGAATAATATTTGTTGCCTCTTCCCTTGTGTTATTGACACAAAAATCATTGCCAGAGTGACCTGGAAGGTAAGTCTCTTAATTGCTTCTGGGGTTGTTTAAACAGTGTGTCAAGAAGTAGAAGCCAAAATTAGAACTGTTCACTGTAGTTGTAGTCATATCTCGAGTGCTTCACAACATTGAATTAACACAGAAGGCGCGAAACTTTAAGTAATTTGGTTGTACCGTGAATTTAAAACATCAGAGGTGCAAGTTGTATAAGTGTGTGTGCGTGCACGGTCGCATTGGGGAGGCAACTCTTTTGGCTATATGAATAAGATTTCTGTCTTTCCTCCCTAGAGATTGAAGTAAATTCTCAGTTTTTGGTTGGTGTATGTGCGCTTGTGAAGTTTGCATGTTTTGCCTGTGTCAGTATGGGTTTTCTGTTGGTACTTTGGTTTCGTACTTGTATCTGGAAAGAGTACAAGAAAGATGAGTTCCATGTAAAATGTCTAAGTAAAGGCATGATATAGGATAGTGTATCAAGTGAGCAAGGAGAAGGTTAAAGTCAATTGCCTCTCGAGGGTAAGAATCTATCAGACTGAACATGCATTTGGGTCATTGAATGACAAATACCAGACTCCGTTTGTGTGAGAGTAAATGATCTGGTACTGTATGAAATGAGACATGGTGAAGCTCTTGGACTGTGTCCCAGGCAGGTGTGAGCCTAGCATTGTGCAGCATTCTACCTTCTTCAAGGTTGATGCCACAGTATGAGCAAAAACAATTGATTTTAACGATTGGCTTGGTTTTTCCTGTTATTTGCAGGGGGTTCATTAATAATCTGCCTGTGAGAATATGGTAGCACTGTCAGGCTGACCTGTAAACCCTTGCCAAAATTTGGTCTGTTTCTCTTCCACATTAAAAAAAAATTGACAAATGCTTGTTTTTGTGGTTCTGATTGCTTGTAGCAGTTTCTTTCTGTCATTAACTTGACTGGATCCAGCGAGAGAGAGAGACTTCCTGGAGCACAAAACATAGTAGCAGACGTGCTTAGATTATAAGCATTGCTGTTGGTCTGTTTTTGAGCTCCAGGAGGTAGGAGTATGAGACTAGCTGTCCAGCAGCAGTATTGTGTATTGCCTCTTGATTCACATCCCAGGCGATTAATACATCCCTACAGGAGGTACAGATGACTTGGTAGATAAAACACGTTTTGTGTGGTGTGGGTGTGTGTTACTGTGTGACTATCTTTGAATTTAGTTTCTCTGTCAGATGAGCCCTGCACAAACTGTGAATCTGGTTAAAATGTAAATATGAACGTTTGGGAGGAATTTCACAAGTAGTTATTTTGCCTTTTTCTTATGATTTTTACTTTAAATCCACAGTTGAAATGTAAAATGTTGCATATCTTAAGTAAAAAGCAATATTGGATGAAAATGTAGTAGTCTTGGTAGGAGATGGTAGAAGATAAAAACTGGACAAAGTTTTAGTAGTCATAATGAGATGATTAGAAAAGATGGGCATCGCAGAGATTGATGACAGGGGAGGGGCTGATATTGCTTAATATTTGATCTCATGATCTGAATGTACTGGTACAAACAATGCATCACATGTGGCACTTTACTCAATTTACTTTATTATAGGTTCATAGGTTCATACTAGGCTATCTGCCCTAGGGCATTTATAAGCCTAGCCAGAGTGTGTTTGGCTTTCGCCACCCATTTTAAATTAATTTTGCTATGCCCTTTTTCGAGGTTAGTATACTGTGCCTCTGTCTAACAGTGACACAGAAATGATACCCCGGGTAAACCTACGATCTCCCATCCACTCATCAAGATTCCTCTTGAAGAGAGTCAGTGAGGGACTCTGCCTAACCTGGACTGCGATTTTATTCCAGAGTGAAGGGAGCCTCTGGGTTATGAATCTGTCCCTCCAGCATGTCCTATTTATTTCAGTGCTGAGGTTCAAGTCTCTCGAGCGCATAGCTCAATGGGATTTGGATTTTCTGAGGTGCAGCATGTCCATTAATTCCGGGTTGGACATGGCTTTATACGTCAGGCACAGATCGCGTCTGAGCAGGCGGTATGCCACTGAGTAGAGCTGGAGTTTCTTTAACCGGGCAGCATATGGCATCTGTTTGAGCCCTTTGATCCTCTCGGTGAGGTACTTTTGGGGTCTTTCCAGTTGCTGCAGGTGTCTGGTAAGGTACATCCCAAAAGGGGCATTGTACTCAATTATGGGCCTGATGAGGGATGAGTAAAGAGGCACGATGACCTCCCCTGATCTAGATGTGAATCCCTTCATGATTAGGTGGGCTATATAAAATGTTTTTCTAACCACTTTGGCCACGTGGTTGTCGAATGAGAGATTGCTATCAACTTGGGTCCCCAGGTCCCTAATTGCTACTTCTGTACTTAATGGATTACCACCTATGTTCATAGGTTCATAGGTTAGTACTAGGCTAATTGCTTTTGTGGGCCATTTTAAGCCTAGCCAATTACCTCACATGAGAATCAAACCCTGCACCTTGTGTTTGCCAGGTAAACACCTTAACCATTATGCCATTTGTGGGCACTTTGTTTTTGCCAAAGGGGATGACTATACACTTTTTGGCGTTTAGCTTGAGGCCATGGCTCTGGCACCAGTTGTCTGTTTCTATGAGGCCCTTTTGGAGGATGCTTGTGTCGATTATGGTGCCCAGTTTGCAGTCATCTGCGAACTTGGTCAGCCACAGTCCTTCAGTGTTGGCCTGTACCTCCAAGAAATATATACCGAACAAGAGAGGTCCCAGGACTGAGCCTTGTGGGACGCCACTTGTAACTGGTTTGGAGTCTGACATGTCTCCAGCAATTCTAACCATGTGGGTTCTGTCCTTGAGCCAGTTTGCAACCCATCTAGTGACATAGGGGTTTATATTTAAGCTGGTGAGGTATCTATAATGCCCGAGTGGGGTATTGTATCGAAGGCTTTTGCGAGGTCCAGGTAGGCTGTGTGGACCACCTTCCCCTCGTCAGTGGCCTTGGTGACCTGTTTCAAAGAAATCGACCAGGTTTAACGGGCAGGATCTGCCCTTAACAAAGCTGAACTGGGTAGGATCCAGTGTCTGTAGGTCCGCAATATCTTTATTTATGAGGTTCATGATGATCCTTTCCATAGCTTTGCAGACCAAGCTAGTCAGGCTTATGGGGCGATAGTTTCCAGGATCCGTTGAGGCACCACCTTTGAGGAAAGGGACCACTGTTGCTGTACGCTACTCTTTGGGTACATATCCTGTAGTAAGGCTGAGATTGAACAGTAGTTTTATGTTTGGGTTTAGCTCTTCTTGGAGTTCATGTAGGATGCAGCCCGGGACACCGTCTGGTCCCATTGATGCTGTGTTTTTTGCTTTGGAGAGGGCGGCTCTTACCTGAGCATCTGAGATGTCAGGGGGGCAGCACCCTGCTGCGATAGATATTTGCCCTTTTGATGGGAAGGGGGGGGAGTTTGCGCTGAACCTGTCAGCTAGGATGTTGGCAATGTCTGTGGGTTCAATGTATTTTTTGTCATTTTGGACTAATTCTGAGCATATCTGGGAATTCCCACCCAGGTTCCTAACATAACTAAAGAAAGCTTTGTGATTATCCTTAGTGTCCTGTGCAATTTTTCTCTTGAAGCTGGCCATAGAAGATTTTATGAGTGCTTGTAGTTTTATGCTAATACTGATCAGAGATGCCTTCCCTTTTTGGGATTTTGCTCTATCATGCAGTAGCTTCCTCCTTCTGTTGTATAGTTTGTTTATGGCTTGGGTCCACCAGACAAGACGTCTGCCTTTGGAGGATTGGGTCTTGGTTTTATTTGGGATTGCATGATCCCATGCATTCCTGAAGGTGTTTATAGAATGCGTTTATAAAGGATTCTGTGGTCTGGGCCGTATTTTCCACAGGCTCAGGGGCTTTGAAGGATTCCACCTCGGTTTTGAGGAGTGTGAAATTTGCTTTAGAGAAGTTTTTCACTGTGGTTTTCTGGGCAGGGGGTGGGGTCGGGATGTGAATATCCAGTGAGATTAGTTTATGGCCTGATCTTACCAGTGAGGGATACACTTCTGGTCTGGAGCATCGAGTCCCCATGTTGGTGATCAGGTCCAGTACGTTTTCCCCTGTTGTGGGAGTGGTAACAAGTTGTTCCATAGCATTTGAGTTTATAAATTCTAGGAACCTTTGGGCTAGGGTGTTGGAGCTAGAGTAATGCTCCCAGTCTATGTTTGGGTAGTTGAAGTCGCCCAATATAATGGTGTTTGGAGAGACCTTTGGGAGGGGTGGTCTGTAGCAGGCTATAAACTGTAAGGCAGTTTTACCCACTGTTAGTTGCACATGGATAGTCTCTGATGCCCTGTGCTGTGCCACCAACCTGGAGGTGTGGGTATCTTTGACGAATATTGATACTCCCCCTCCTTTTGTGGTTCGGTCCAAGTTTTGGGGCCGAAAAGCATGGTATGAGGTATAATCTGGTAGTGCTGGGGTGCTCTCGGGAGCCTTGAACCAGGTTTCTGTTACTTCACAGATATCTATGTTCTCCATGCTAAGGAGAGTTTCGAGTGCGTGCATCTTGAGGTTTAGACTTCTGGCGTTGAGTAGCATTACTCTTAGTTTCTTATCCCTCGTGATACCTATGGAGGTGGGTTTGTCTTTTGAGCCTTGCCTAAAAAAGGCACTATGGGGAAGCAAGAGCCTTTGCCAATATCCAAATGCCCAGGGGTGACAGGTGCAAGCTGTCCCTAGCGAAGCATCGTGGCTTGTCGAGCATGTCATCCCAGACTGACAGGCATTGGATCCCCTTTGAATGACACCAGTACTTAAGCCAGTTGTTGAAATTGATCATCTTGTCTTCATATTGTGGCATCATTCTTGGTGAGGGTAAGATGCTACTCAAGGTCAGGGTCATACCGGCCTGGGTTACATGCTCAGAGAGCTCCTCCGTCTCTTTTCATGTAGTCCAGGGAGGTACATCTCGGGTCATTCACACCAGCATGGACAATGACCGAGTCATATTTGTACTTGGAGTGACCTGAGTGCTTGTGTTATGTGGCGAATCTTAGCGCCCGACAGGCAGCTCACCGTGACCTTCTTGTTCAGCCTGGTGAGCAGTACGTCAGTGTGCCTGACGATAGAGTCACCTATTACAAGTGTATCAGGTGTGTTGTTTAGCCTTAAGGGCTGTGACTGTTCGGCACACTGGCTTTGTGAGCTATGTGTTGCACGTGTTTTGTTTTGGGGTAGCGGTTGCTTAGGTGTCTGCTTTGGAGGTCTCTGCTGCTTAGGCAGATTTTTATTTAGAGCCTCCAAGTATGTTTTTGTGCGTTTGTGTTTGGTTTGCTGTCATGGTAGGTCTATGTGAGACTGGAATCGTAGTGAGTGTGGTTTCATTCTCCTCCTGACTGGTTACGCCAGTACTGAGTTGAGAGAGCTTAGCCTCCAGTTTGGCTATATGGTTGCATCTCTCACATGTGTTGGAATTTGTTGAGAGGAGGAGAAGGGTTGTCTGTGTACGAGGCAGTTGTAACATTGCCTCAAGATTCCCAGATTCTCCAGCTGGACCAGAAAGGAGATTGACAACTGACCTTTGGGCATGCTAGACTAGTATTGGGAATTCCTTTATAATTGAAAAAAAGGGCCAATGGGGAACAAGGTACTCAAGGGGAGTTTGTGAGGGTGTAGTGCTTTTAATTTTTTAGTGTTGACTTATATAATTGCTTTAGTGAGCAAGTGCCAGGTAACTTAAATGCAATGTGTTACAGGTAACTTAAATGCAAAAACGACAAACTGTAACTTTCTTTCAAGTGAAACAAGGAAATAAGTACAGTAAGCAATGCAGATATCACTAGGGATCCACAGAAGCGCTGAAAAGCCGCGTTTTAGGTGAAATTAGCCTTTCAGGAAAATAACAAGCATACAAACAAAGCTAGATTCAGCAGGCCTGGATCTAGTCTATGCTACAGCAAACAAGGTGTACCAATTTCAGTAAGAAACAGTTCAAATATGCAGGCACTATAAGCCTTTAACCAGAAATTCCCAGCTCAGAAGGGCAGAGTCCAGTCTCTCCTCCCACAAGAGTGCAGACCATGAACCTTCTTAATGTAAAATAACTGGCCTGAAGCCCAAGTCCTTAAACCAGAACTAATACACTTTTATAATAACAGACACAGAGCCCTCAATCAGCAGTTCCCAACTTAGAAGGATGTAAGCTACCTGTCCTGCCACCACAGTGCAGGCCACAAACCTTCCTAATGTAAAACAACTGGTCTGAAGCCCAAGTGCTTAATCCAAAAGACTTAGAATGATAACTACACTTTAATCAAGTTACTACCAAGCAGTAATAAATACAATTGAATACTTTAAAGAATGCCTGGATTAGTGCTCAAGTTATACAAACAAAGCTAGATTCAGCAGGCCGGGATCTAGTCTATGCTACACCAAACAAGGTGTACCAATTTCAGCAAGAAGCAGTTCAAATATGCAGGCACTATAAGCCTTTAACCAGAAATTCCCAGCTCAGAAGGGCAGAGTCCAGCCTCTCCTCCCACAAGAGTGCAGACCACGAACCCTCTTAATGTAAAATAACTGGCCTGAAGCCCAAGTGCTTAAACCAGAATTAATACACTTTTAGAATAACAGACACTGAGCCCTCAATCAGCAGTTCCCAACTTAGAAGGATGTAAGCTACCTGTTCTGCCACTACAGTGCAGACCACAAACCTTCTTAATGTAAAACAACTGGTTTGAAGCCCAAGTGCTTAAACTAAAAGGCTTAGAATGAGTTACACCAAGCAGTAATAAATACAATTGAGTACTATTAAGATGACGCAAAAGCAAAATAAAGTAGGAAGAAACACAAATACAGTAAAAGCAGACACATTTTTTTTTTTTGAGTGAGCAAATGAGATGGGCCCAGGAGTTACAGGACAGAAACAAGTGCAAATGCAGGCCTTCAAATCAGAAAGTTGAGAGAGATGGAAGACTGCCCAAACGTCCAATAACTACAAATTCTGGGCCAGAACCACTCCTTATGTGGTAGACAGGTTACCTAATGCTTACCACTCCCACTGATAAGCTAGAAGGCTTCCCTCCAACACAGAAAGGCTTGGGGGCACAGAAGCTTACAAACAGTTCTGGATACAGCAAATCTGTTTCTGGATCACTAATTACAGGAAAGGTAGGAAACAAGCTTACAATTTTTTTTTCAGAAAAGTAGCAAAAACAGTAGTAAAAACAATTCACATGCAGTGCAAGCTGGCACATTTGAGTATGTAGCAATATTCGTCCACACACAGTTTGAAAAAATGTAATTAAATTAAAAAGGACTAAAAGCAACTGCAGAAAGGGTTTATTAAGTAGAATGCGGTAAAGAGATGGGACTGGGGAGTGTCCTAGATCAAATCTACAGTGGGGCGGGCACTGCAAAAGCCACCAAATTTAAACTACAACCAAGAACAAGGAGGGGGGTGGGGAAGACAGTTTCAACAGAGATGTGAGGAATCACTATGCAAATTATAAAACCAGAAAAGTATATACTGATCTCTGTATATTTGCAGAACAGTAAGACAACAGATATCTAAGCAACAATTTAGCTCTATAATACAGAAAAATATACTCTGCTCTATATATTTGCAGATAGTCTTGTAAGGCTCTCTCTCAGTGCACAGGTTCCAATTTAAATGCAGGCTGTTAACAGGTCAAAATTAAGAGAACCTGGAGTTAAGCAACACACAAGCTATAAAACCCGGTTATCAGCTGAAGACAAGGCAGAAAATGAGGGGTGGGGTGGGGAAGACGGTTTCAACAGAGATGTGAGGAATCACATTGCAAATTATAAAACCAGAAAAATATATACTGATCTCTGTGTATTTGCAGAACAGTAAGACAACAGATATCTAAGCAACAATTTAGCTCTGTAATATAGAATAGCTTGAATCATTAATTAGCTTGTGGAGTGGAAAGCTGCTAAGGAGTTGAGTTTTGTCCAGCAAGTCGGATTGTCAAAACAACATTGTTGATTCTGGCATTTGAAAGGAATGATGATGTTTTAGCCAGTCAATCTGCTGGGTCACTGACTATTTAAATGCATCTGTTATCTAGTTCTGAGTAATTTGTGTGTACGTTTGAATATGGCTACTGTGTGTGGGTGCATGCGGGTGCACATGTGGGGGGGGGTGATTCAGAGTACAGTCTGGACACCAGCATTTGAAGATGAGGGATGGCAGCCTGAAAAATATATAATTAAAACTAGGAAACGGGATCTTGCAAGCTCATGAGGCCCCTAGCTTTTGGAAAAAAAGTAGTGTATGTTATTTTAAAAGAGGACAAGAACCCCTTGGCTCCTTCCTTCAACAGAGCCTTTGTCCTAAATCATGAGGTGTTAGACAATTTTTTTGCTTATGGGATTAAGATGGTCCTAAACTGTAATTCACTTGGATTAAAGTATGTTAGTGGAGAGGAGGAGACCATTTGATGACACTACAAGGATTTTGATTGTGGTACATGATGCACAGAGAAACAGCAGTTGTGCATTTAATACGATCATTTCATGTTCAATGCCCTGAAAGTGATGGTGTTCCCTCAGTGTCCGGTAACCGTTATAGATTGTCCATGTAAGGGAGCTGTCTTTCAGAAGATTATAGTGTATCAAGTGGTACTAGGCTTGCACCTTTCCCCCCACTTTTGTTTTGTTTAGAGCCTTTGGAAATTAGGATTAGGGTTTCTCAGGTACAGGACTTGTGGGGGAGGGGAATAAAAGGAGTTAAGATTTTCCTTTTTTTATGATATATTGTTAACAGTGAATGATCTGCAAAGAATTACCCCCTTATTTAGTTTGAATGATTTTGGAGCAGTCTGCAATAATAAAATTAATGTAGTTAAAACAAAGTTTTTGTCACATTTTTCCCCTGGCCTGCTCTAAGTTGACTTGTATCCAGTATTGTAAGGTCATCAAAAGCTACAGTATTTGTTGATATGCCAGTCTTTCACAGTGGAAGATTTCATGTGCTTGTCATATGATGATTTCAGGAAATTCAGGGTGAACTTTTTCAATACTGAAAAATGTTAGAATTAGAATCTCACAACTATTATGCTTTGGTGAAACATTTGTAATACTGCCAGACAAGAAGTCAGTAAATATTTGGATATGCTAAAGGGTTGGATGAGTGAACTCCTTTGAAACAGGATATGACTGAGAGTAGCATGGGAAACAGTTTTGTTGCCAGAGGATGAAGGAGGGCATGACAGCAAACTCTATAGCTTTCATCTACTGTAAGATAATTGTCTGAGTGCCCATCAAATTGGTATCCTACAACATGGAAGGACTAGTTAGTGAAGACCCCCCTCTCCCCCGGGGGGGTGGTATATTGACTTGTTTGAAGTATGTTTAGTGGATGATCAGTGAGAAGTTTAACCATTTCTGTAGATATTAAAAGTGGAGTTATCCAAGTTTTAAAAGAATAGCTTTCCTGTCTTCCAGCTCAGTCAGTCTATAGCATACACTAATTGGAGGATGAGAGAATTAGGCCTAGAAAACTTGGATGAGCTGGAGAAAAGTGGGAAAATTTTGAATTGGGATTAAGGTAGCGTTAAAACGTAACTTCCAGTAGGTGCGTTTCTGGAGTGTAATATTGTTAAATAGGAGAGTGATTTGAATTGGATTAAGAAAGCAAAGGAGATTTCCTGGAATTAGTCGTCTAGGTGTATGGTACTTGGCAGATTCAGACACTACGTAAAGGATTGGATCTGATGTTGTCCTTTTCATTTTTCCTCACTTTATGGGTCACAGACCCTCTGATCCAACTCTGCCGCACTTCCAAGACATGGATCCCAGTCTCGAGCTTCTCCCTCTTCCCACAATGCATTACACCATCCCCAATCCCTTGGATCTTGTTTGCTGCCATTGCATCCAGATGCAGATTTTTTAGAGTCTCAAGCAAGTTTCAGAAGTTTGAGCTAAGTTAATGTTTTATGTCTAAATTTACTTTTACTATATCTGTTTTCTATACCCCCTTCAGTTTTTAGAGCTATGGTTGATGTTAAGGTCTGCTTCCTTCTGTCAGCTTGCCTGTTGAATTATAGATCTGAAGTTGTCTTTCATTTGATCTTCAACCTGAAGGACTCTGATCTGGCATGGATCTGACTCTGCTGCATACTCCAGCATCGGATTCAAACTCCAAGCTCCTCTTCTACCCACAATGCCCCTGTCTCTCTCCTCCCCTCAGATCTTGTTTGCCACTTGTTTGATCAGCAGCATGTATCCTTCACCTCCGAGCTCTGCTTTTCATAAGTTGCTTTATTTCTTCTCTCTTAACCTCTCTCTCTCTTCTATCTCTGCCCTACCCCTTTCTGCTTAGGCATTGATTAAAAAAAACTGTCTTTCTCTCCACTTTCCATCTTTTCTCTAGTTCGTGTGTGTGTTCCTGCTTCCTTATAGCAATGGCTGATACCCCCAAGCCTGGCTTCAGGAAGTGAGCAGACTGTGGACATAAGCTCCCTCCTTCTGATGCCCACACTCTGTGTGGTCTGCCTGGGTGTCGGTCACTTAGATTCCTCCTGCTCGATCTGCGCAGGCTTCATCTCCCAGGCGTTGATTGACAGGAGGAACAAACTCCTCTTGAAAAGCCTCCTCCCTCCTCCAACGGAAGCCTTTGCTTTTTCTTCCTCTGCCCCAGCTTCTTAACCTCTCACCAAGAAGCCCAGGGATGGAGAGAAGACCCAATCCAATGAGCGGGATCGGCCAAGGAAGCAGTCCCCAGACTGCTCCTCCTCGGTTGAACCCCAAGCCAAGTCCTACACGGATCCAAGCTGGAGCTTCCCTCGGCACTGGTCACCTCGCTTTTTGTCAGAAGTCTCCTGGGCTCTTTCCATTCTCTGCTTCCCCCTGGCACCACTCCAGGCCCGGGTCACAGCATCTTCCATCCAGTCCTGTCGGGGCTTGAACAAAGCCGAGGTGGACAGGATGATGTGGAAGTCCATTTGGGCCCAAATCCAGTTGGGGGTCCTGCCTGCCCCATCCCCCTCTTGGGCTGGGGGCATGCAGTCCACCTTTCTCCCTATTATTCCTTCTCTGATCTGAGACCTGGTTTCACAGTCATGGGGTCCAAGGTTCACCGGTATTGAGGGGTTGGTGTCGATGGTCCCTGGTACTCCATGCCAACTGTTGTCTTGAGTGGTTTGGCTCTGACATTCTTGGAGCCAACCAACCCTCGAAGCCATATCCTCTGTGTTGGATCTAAGGGGATGGCATCGACTTTGAGGCTTTTGGGGTCATCCCTTCTTGGAGTCTCAGTTCCTGCTTACCCCCTTGATGGAAGGGAGTGGCGGATCTGACCTCTGCCATTCTGACTTCTGAGATCCGCTAACTTCCTGCCTTCGAGGTGGATAGGGTCCTGTTGGCTGCTTTGAGACCTTTGACACTTTCTTCCTTGAAGTCCTTCCTGGCTCCCTCTCTTTATGGACCGGAGTCTGCCATCCTTCCTCTCAGGGACAGCCTGTTGCCACATCACTACATGAGATTCCCCCACAGCATCTCCTGGAGGCTTCCGAGTCCTCCCCAGAATCCATCCCCCTGAAGTCTCCCTTGGAAGCATACATGTAAGAGGAGGCACTTAGACTGCCCGCTGGAGCCCCTCACAGATGATACCGACTTGGAGGAAGGGGAGGGTTCCCCTCAACCCCCCCCCCAAAGGACATCATGGAGATCCTTCAACAATGCGGTGAGTGGTCTAACCAGAAGCCAAACCCAGATGAGTCTGAATACCTGGAGGCATTTGGCACAGGACCCTCTACCTTCTGGGTGCCCCCCCCCCCACAGATCCCCTAGTGGATCTAATCCCATCTAGGACATGGAAGGAGCCAGATATGGTTGAGCTTATCCCCAGGCACCTGGATATGGTACTCTGTGCTCCTTCAAATAGACTGCACTGGTCCAGAGGGTCCCCAGTTGATGGCACGGTGGTGGCCATCAAAAAAGATCTTGCACAGGGCAGCTCTTCAATCCATCCTCCAGACAGGGAATCTCTGGTGATGGATCGTTTTAGGAAGTGGACCTATGCATCAGCCTCCTTTGCCTTGCGTGCGCTGAATTATTTGGCACATGTAATCAGATGGTAGCAGACCTAGTCAGAGGTAGCTGAGTCTGCCCCAGGGTCCATGTCAGCAGATGAGGAGGAGGTGTTTTTCCTCCCGCATGGCAACCCTCACTTCCATCTCCAATACTTTCATGAGGCTTCTGTCACATGCTATTGAGGGTGCCTCTAGGGCTGCGGGAACAAGTGTGGCCATTAGGAGGCATGCCTCGCTCCAGCTGTGTGCTTTTTCAGACCCTTCAAGGCATCTTTTATAAATGCCCCCTATGATGGTTCCACCTTATTTGGAAAAGCGATTTGTGATACTTCAGTCCAGAACGAGAAGGCTGGGAAGATTTTGTCTGCCGTCGGGATCCCTTTCCACCCCACAACGATCCTTCTCTAGGAATCAGTGTGGGGTTAAGAAGATGTAGTTTCTGAAGTTTCAAAGTTCTTCCCAAGATGCCCAGGATTCGCCTTCCCCTAGAGGCAGAAGGAGATACGATAGACGCCACCTTCGTGGCAGAGGGGAGTGCAAAGAACCAAGGGTCTTGGGATTCCTTCCCAGACAGACTCTTTCAGCAACACTGAGGGGGCCTGGAGGCTGTCAGGAGAAGTCTATCTCTGCACCCAATGGCTTGAGAGTCAATTACAAAAGGATTTTGAGTTCTGCAGATTATATCCAGCAGTTACTCAGTTCCCTTTCTCCATCCTCCCAAACACCTCCCAGACATGCCACTCAGTGGGAGGAGGCAGCCACAGACGTTACTAGGCTGTTTGCAAAACGAGTCATCCAGCCCATTCCCAGAGACCAGTCCAGATCAGGCATTTATTCCAGGTTCTTTTCAGTGCCAAAGAAGATGGTGGACTTAAGGCCCATACTGGATTTTTCTACCCTGAACCTGTTGGTTGCCAAGATAAAATTCTGGATGGTCACCCTTCAGTTCATTCTGCCCTTCCTGCAGATGAACAACTGGATGTGCTCTGTGGACCTCCAGGATGTGTACTACCATATCAAGATGAACAGGCACTCTTGGAGGTTCCTCCACTTCTGGCTGGGAGCTAATCACTTTCAGTTCAGAGCGCTTCCCTTTGGGCCCACCACCACCCCCCAGGTGTTCACCAAAATGATAGTAGTGGTGGCTCGCCTGCAGCTGTAGGGGTTTCAGGTCTTCCCCTGCCTGGACGATTTGCTTCTCTCTGCCCCCTCCAGGCAACAGCTGCTTCAAGCCATGTATCATCTCTTTCAGATTGCTCAATACTTGGGCATAACCATAAACTTCAGCAAGTCTCAGCTAGCACCAATGCAAGCACTGGATTTCATAGGTGGTCGATTGGACACTACACAAGTCCGGGTGTTTCTACCCCCAGACAGACTGTTATCACTCCGTCATAATGTGCTTTACATTCCCCTAACCAGCGTCCACCTGGTGGGCTCAGTTCTTTGGGTGTTTACTTTAGTCCCAACTGCACGTCTTCATATGAGAGTTCTGCAATGGACCTTAGCGGTTCAGTGATCTTTACTAGACCTTCCCTTGTCACATCCTGTTCAACTATCCCATGTGTGCAAGGACTCCCTTTTTTGCTGGTTGCAATCCCCAGACCTTATTCAGGGTCATCAGTTTGTTCTTCCCTCCCCCACGATCATGGTAACCATGAACACCTCCCTGCTCAGGTGGTGAGAGCATTGCATGGGAAGGACAGTCCAAGGCACATGGTCCCCTCTGGTGACCAATCCTGCATATCAGTGTCCTGTAAATGAAGGCGGTGATTTTGGCGTTGCAAGCTCTCCATGCCTTTCTTCCTCCAGGGATTATTGCCATACAGATGGTATATTATATATACTGATATATCAGCAGTCTGGTATATCAACAAATGGGGGGGGGGGCTAGAACTTATCCCTTAGTCGCGAAGCCATGCGATTGTGGGAGTGGTTGATCTCCACCATCCATTTTCTGGTGGCTATGCACATTCTGGGGACATCCAACATATTGGCGAACAGGCTCAGCAGGTCTGTTCTGATGCATTACGAATGGCCTCTGAATACTTCAGTAGCAGAAAAGATCTTTCTAAAGTGGGGTCAGCCTTACTGAGATCTCTTCGCCTCTCCTTCCAACATGAAGTGCAGCGAGTATTTTTCTCTGAATCCCCCTCTGCGGGAGCTCCCCCAGAGACACTGTAGTTCATGCTTGGCCCTCCAGTCTACTGTATGCTTATTCTCCACTCCCTCTAATTCCCAAGTTCATTCGGAAATCTTGACGGCTGGGGAGCTCAGTGATCCTTATTGCCTCTTATTGGCCTATACAAGTTTGGTTCCCCACTCTGTGGTCTCATGTAATGTGTCCTCCTTGGATGCTAGATCCAGTTCCGGATCTGATTACACATACCTCAGGGATTCCTTACCCAGACTTGGTCAGCGTGAAGCTCACAGTCTGGGTGCTCCAGTTCCCATAATAGTTAGGACTCCCGGCCTGTGTTCACCTGTTAACATCTTGGTAGTGGCTCACAAATCTTCTACCAGGAAGATTTATTCGAGTAAATGGACACATTTCTCAATCTGGGCCTCTCAACTTGATCTGGATCCTTTCACTGCACCAGTTTTGGCCATTTTGGAATTTTTAGTGGACTTTTTTAATCATGGTGGTAGTTTCTCAATGGTTAAGGTACAACTGGCAGCAATTTCTAACTTTAACTTAAGTGAAAATTTGGTTTCATTGGCTTCTTCTAAACTTTGTAAGGCCTTTTTGAAAGGTACCTTTCTCCTTAGGCCTTTGGCTAAGGACCCAATGCCGCTTGGGATCTTACTTTTGAACCAGTGGCCACAGTTTATTTGCAGTTTCTGTCATGGAAAACAGCTTTTTTGGTAGCAATTCAGCCACAAGGGTTTCTGAGATTGAAGCCTTACCTGTCAAGTCCCTTTATATGATTTTCCATAAAGATAGGGTGTCCCTGCAGACTAATCCATCTTTTGTACCGAAGGTGGCATTAGAATCTAATATTGACCATGTCATTGATTTACCAGTTTTCTTTCCAAATTTCAAAAATAAGGGATTGTACAAATTGCAATTGCTTGATGTTCACAGGCAGGTGCATTTCTATTTGCATAGAATAAAATATTTTCGTAAGTCGGACCAACTTTTTGTTTCCTTTTCCAAACCTTTCTTGGGAAAGCCCGTTTATAAAGTTACTGTTGCTTGATGGATTTCTGAATGCATTTCATTGGCCTATCGAACCAAAGGGTCATCTCCACCAGGGCATGTCTGGCCGCATTTCACCAGGTCTGTTGCTACCTCTGCTTTTTTTTGGTCCAGGGTTTCATTAGATAACCACTCTGCGGCTACCTGGGCTTCATCGCACACATTTATCTCCCGTTATAAATTGGACCTTCTTTCCAGGAGGCAGGGCACCCTTTTGCTCAGCTG
This sequence comes from Protopterus annectens, assembly GCF_019279795.1. NCBI lineage: Eukaryota > Metazoa > Chordata > Ceratodontiformes > Protopteridae > Protopterus > Protopterus annectens. The sequence continues at coordinate 850,964,972 of NC_056730.1, forward strand.
TACTCCGGAACATCCTTCCATGAGGGACCTCCCATGTCTTACTATTAGCTGGGGACTCTGCCCCTCAAGTTGAAGACAAATGAAAGCAGCAACTTCAAATAAATAAGTTAAGTACTTATCATAACGTTCCATCTGAGTTGTTGCTTTCCATTTGTCTTCAATTGTCCCTACCTCCTTCCCCCTACCTCCTTCCCCCTTCCTTGTGTGGGCTGTGTAGTGGACCGGATGGAAGAACTATAGCCCCTCTATCCTGACTAGTCTTCCCTTTGATGAGCCTTTTATGGTTTGTGCCAGATTTATAGGCATATTGTCTATGTTGGGATGCTGCTGTTCTACAACAAACTCTGTCTGAGGGGATGAGGGAGATGGGGGAATTATGGGTAGGGTAGGAGTTTGGATCTGATGCTGGAGTATGCGGCTGAGACAGATCCGTGCCGGATCAGAGTCCCTCAGGTTGAAGACAAATGGAAAGCAACACCTCAGATGGAACGTTATTGTAAGTACATAACTTATTTTTTCTCTTGTGCCTGTTAGCACCTTTCTTAGCTAATTGCAAATAAAAAAAAAATTAGTCATTCGTGTGGCTTGCAAAAAGGAAGTGAGTTCCTTTCTTGCTCTTCTCCGTGTGTGTGTGTGTCTATACTGCTAAATTGTTTTTCAACAGGGAAGCAATATCAGAAAAACCTACAGGATTCAAAAGACGTACTTTTTGTGGGCATAAAATCCCTAATTTGGATGCCCACAAGAAGTGTGTGTACTACTTAGGATCAGGGCACCTCAATGTTTCTCATGAAGTATCCACCTAATTCAATCCATGGGCACTCAGACCGAAATAAAATAATTTTAAAGGTGCTCTTACCAGCTGCATCACCATCTTCTGCTGGGGCTCAACCCCCCACCAAACCTTCAGGCTCCAAAAAATCTAAAAGACAAGCCCTCTCTGCATGCCCCAGGGCCTTGTCGGAGCCACCTGAAAAGCACCAACAATTATCCAATCCGACCCCTTTGAATGCAAGAAAGACTGCTCCTTGATTGGAACCATAAGTCCCTTCGGATCATAGGAAGTTACTGGACTAATGTCCCTAGGGCCTTTACAAGTGTAACCAAGTTCTACCCTTATTTCCACAATCAGCACCTATTGTCCCTGTCTAAGAAGTACACAAGTAGAACCCGCTGGATGAATTTACGGTTACCTCTCCAATCGTCCAGATTGTGTTTGAAGAGGGCCAATGAGGTACTCTATTTGACATGAAGTGGGAGTCTGTTCCAAAAGTATGGTAACCTGTGGGAGACGAATAATGTCACATAACAGGTTAAAGTATTTAGAGCAAGAAACCCATGTACCATTTGACTTGCAGATTTGCAGCATTTCCAATAAAGCAGGGTCAGAGATTACCTTGTATGCAAGGCAGGGATCACCTCTGAGCAGTCTGTATGAAATGGAATAAAGTGACAGTGATTTCATATAGTCCCCATAGGACAGATGATAAAGACCTTGAATTTTCCTTGAGGAACCTTTGTGGTCTCTGCAGTTGCTGCAGGTACTTGGAAAGGTACATGCCAAAAGAGGTGTCATAATCAGTTATTGGCCTGATGAAAGAAGAGTACGGGGAGGTTATAACTTCTTTTCTTCAGGAGGCAATACTTTTGAGATGAGCAATTTAAAATGCCCTTCTTACCACTGTGGAGACATGGGTGATCAAAGGTAAGGTTGCTTTCAGCATGTGTGCCCAGGTCTCACACCACTGACTGCATACTTAAGGTGTTGCTATTGATGTGGTAGTTAGCAGGAACATCGCTCTTACTGAAAGGGATGATGCATTTTTTGCATTGAGCTTAAGGCCATGACTTTGGCATCAGTCATTTGTTTGTATAAGACCATCTTGTAGGATGTTGATATTGTCTGGAGATTCTGTGACCACTCCCAGTTTGCAGTCATCAGCAGACTATGTCAGCCACATACCTTTAGTTTTTGCTTGTACTTTGGAGAAATAGATTCCAAACAGTAGAGATTCCAGGACTGATCCTTGCGGAAACCACTGGTTACAGGTCTGCTGTTGGAGGATTCTCTTATTTTGACTATATGGGTTTTATCAATGAGCCAGTTAGTGAACCATCTAATGATGTAAGGGCTGATACCTAGCTGGGTAAGTTTGTCGATGCCTGAGTGGGGAATAGTGTCAAAACCCTTGGCTAAGTCTAGGTAGGCTTTATACACAGATTTCCCCTCATCCAGGGCCTTGGTGACGGTCTAGAAGAATTCCACCAGGTTCAACAGGCATGATCTCCCTTTGAGAAATCCGAACAAGAGTATGGTCAAGTGTTTGGAGATTAACTATATCTTTGTTGATAAGGTTCATGCTGATTATCCTTATCTGCAAGGCCATGGAGTGAGTCAGGCTAATAGGTCTGTAGTTCTTGGGGTCAGTGGAAGCACAACCTTTGTGCAAGGGGATAACAGTGGCCGTTTTCCATTCAGCTGGGATGAAGCCGATGCTTAGACGATTGAAAAGAGCACCCAGTGGTGTTGCTGCTACTTGTTGAAACTCATGTAGGATGCTGCCTGGAATATTATCAGGTCCCATAGATGCTATGTTTTTGGCCTTAGAGAGGACATTTATAACCTGGTCTTTAGAGATACAAGGTACGGGACAGTTGGTAGAGATCATATGGGGTACGTGTGGTGGGAACAGGGGAGTGAAGTTTTCACAGAACCTCTCTGCTAACAAGTTAGCTGTGTCCACAGGCTCTGTATATGTGGCATTAATTACCAGTTCTGCACAAATTTGGACCTTTTCTTTTAAGTTACAGATGTAACTAAAGAATGCCTTATGGTTGTCCTTAGTTGAGGAGGCTAATTTGGATACACAGTTTGCTTTGGAGGACTTAACAAGAAGTCTTATTTGCTTGTTTAAGCTGAGAAGGGAGTGTTTCCAGTTTAGGGCTCACTCACTCTTACTCTTAGACAGCAGTTTCTTCCTGTTGTTGTAAAGCCTGTTAATGGCAGTTGTGTACCAGGCAGGGTTTTTGTTCCTTGAGGAGCTTGTTTAGTCCTATCAAGTACAGCCGTATCAGTGCTGTTATACAGGTGTTTGTATAAAGCATTTGTGTAGAACTCTGCATAGTTGCCAGTTCCATCTGAGGGAGGAGGTGCAGTGAAGCTATTTATACCATCCCGTAAGAGGTTATAATCTGCTTTGGAGAATTTCTTTTCAGTTTAGTTGCTGCTTGGGGGGGGGGGGGCAGATGTGATATTTACTTGAAATGAGACTGCTTTGTGGTCAGATCTTGCCAAGGAAGACCTCACAGTGGAGGTGCTGCAGTGGTCCCCCATATTGGAAAGCACCAGATCCAAGATGTTGACACCCCTTGAGGGGGTGTCAACCAGCTGGCCCAGGGCATTGGAGTTAATGAAGTTGGGGTACCTTTGGGCAAGTGAGTTTGAGCACGAGTAATTTAACTATTCAATGGATGGGTAGTTAAAGTAATCCAAAACCATGGTGTTTGGATGTATCTTGATAGACTCAAGTAGATCCAAACAGGCAGAGTGGGTGTCCTGATTTATGGAGGGGGTCCTGTAGCTGGCAGTGACTTCAGTAGGTGTCCTACCAACAGTTAATTGTACCTGAAGTATTTCCAGGGAATCATATTGTTTAACCAGTCTGGAGGTGTATTTATCTTCAGTGTATATTGATACAGTCTCCTTTAGTTTTCACACCTTCATTTTGTGGTCTGAAAGTGTTGTAAGGAGTTTTAACCCGGTGTGGCTGGGGTGCTGTCCACAGCCTTGAACCAGGTCTCTGTGACTGCACAGATGTCTGCGTCTTCCAAGGTGAGGACTGCTTCCAGTGCATGCAGTTTCATTTTAAGACTTCTAGCGTTTAGCAGCATAACCTTGAGGTTGTTTTTAGATGGAGTTTTTACATCGGGGGTTTTGTCCTTGAGACACTGCCTAAAAAAGGCACTATGGGGTTGGCAAGAGCCTTAGCTAGCAGCCAGAATCCCGTTGTTGACAGATGAAGACCATCTCTGGCAAAGCACTGAGGTCTGTTGATCATGGCATCCCAGGCTGACAGATGCTAGATCCCCTTAGAATGGCCTGAGAAACTAAGCCAGTCATTGAAGTCGGTCATTTTCTGTTTTTATTGAGGCATCTTCCTGGGTGAAGGTAAAATGCTTAAGACTAGGGACATACCTGCCTGATACATACAATCCGAGAGCTCAGTCATGTCTGTCTTCATATAGTCCAGTGAGGTATGTCTCAAGTCCTTCACACCAACATGGACTATGAGAGAGTCGTAACAGTAACTGTTAGAGACTTGAAAGCATGTGTGATGTGGTGGATCCTGGAACCTGACAGTGACCTTTTTCTTATCTAGCCTGGTGAGAGGGACATCTGTGTGTCTCAATTGTCACCTATGACTAAGATATTTGTTTTTGTGTTATGCCTTAGGGGCTTGACTGGTGAGACACTGGTGTGTGATGCATCCTCTGCAGGGCATAGTACACATAATATATTATGTGAATTATGATTGTTTTTGGGAGGTCTCTCATGTTTAGGTAAGTGTCTTGTAAGGCCCTATGCATATATAGGTTTATGTGGTGTTGATTTGGTAGGTGCAGGATGTGTGGTGTGCATGTTGATAATGTGCTTAGTATTAGGTGAACTACCTGGCAAGTGAGAGAGCCTGGATTCTAGGTTCCTGATATAGATGCATCTCTCACATAATGAATTTGTGTGGACTAGAAGTGGGATGTCACTGTACATGAGGCAGTTGCTGCATTGCCTCAGGATGCCCATGTCGATCAGCGTGGCTGGAGAAACTCTGGGAAATTGTCCTTCCATAATGCTAGGTAAGCTGATGTGGTCAGGAAAGAGGGAGAGGAAAGGAAGGAACAGGTAGAGTAGAGGACAGGAGAAGTGGACAAAAAATCCAACCAACATTACATAAACTGATGAACTCCTGCCTTCCCTTAAACCTCACTCCTCCTCCAAAACATTATTCTGCATGTATTGGTCCCACAATTTCCATTTTTTGTATATAATTTGCTCATAACCTTTCTAAAGATCCCACTTCCAGTTTTTATCTTTTACAATATTCACTACTTCAGATACAGTTGGTTTAGATTTTGATTTCCGTTTTCTAGTCATTTTTTCAACAGCAGCCAAAATTAAACTTAGCAAGGTATTTTGTCTAAGCAATTCTGATCCTGTATCCCAGCTCAAAAAATAATTTCCTTAGTTAAACTCATTTGCTCACTCAGTACTTCTGACAGAGTACTCTGGAGAGAATTTTCTGTCTGCAAACTCATTACACGACTAAAACTAATGTTCCCAGTTACCTCTTTCTTCTCTATCACACCTGCAACATTTGTCATCTACCTAAACAAAAATATTATGGAGTCTGCTTGGGGTATAAAGGTATGTAATGAAAACCTCCAAAACCAATTATGAAACAAAGCTAACCTTTGAAACAAAGGGTAACCACAAAGCCTTTTTCAGTTACGTCAGGAACCTCCCTAGCAAAGCCCAAGTTTGTTCCAAATTGGTTCTTAATGGTACCACTTATACTGATCCTCTTGACTTGGCCAACCTGCTAGCAGATAGGTTCAGTGCAAACTTCACCCTCCTGTGGCCCCCAAAGGCCCATTCAACATCCCCAATACTTGTCCCGCACCTCATATTTCTCTAGATCAAGTGTTGAAAGCCCTATCCAAGGCAAAGAACACAGCTTCTGTGGGACCTGATAGTATCCCAGGCTGTATTCTTCATCATCTCCAGCAAAAACTAGCCTTGCCATTGAGCACCCTGTTCAACCATAGCTTAAGTACAGGCTTCATTCTCCGGAGTGGAGAACTGCCATTATCAACCCCTTGCACAAAGGTGGTGCCACTTCTGACCCTGGAAACTATTGCCTCATTAGCTTGACAAGTCTGGTCTGTAAGGCCATGGAGCATATTATTATTATTATTATGGCCCTCATAAACAAGGACATAGGCAGTCCCCAAGCACTTGACCCCACCCAGTTCCGATTTGTCAAAGGCAGATCTTTCCTGTTGAACATGGTTGACTTTTTTGAGACCCTCACCAAGGCCCTGGATGAGGGAAAGTCAGTACATACAGCTTACCTTAACTTGTCCAAAGCCTTTGGCAGAATCCCCCACTCTGGCATCATCGAAAAGCTAACGCAACTTGGCGTAAATCCCTATCTCATCAGGTGGGTGGCCAACTGGCTCATTGATAGGACCTACAAGGTCAAAATAGGTGCCTCCATCTCCGACAGCAGAGCTGTCACTAGTGTTCTCCAGGGATTTGTCTGGGACACCTGCTGTTTGGCATCTACTTCTCAGAGGTTCAGGGAAAGACAAAAGGCCTGTGGCTTCCCAGGTTTGTGGACGACTGTACGTTGGGTGCTGTCATTCACTCCCCACATGATATTACCATACCACAAGAGGGTCTCACAGCAACAAATGACTGGTACCAAAGTCATGGCCTTAAGTTAAATGTAAAAAAATGTATCATACCATTCAGCAAAAACACGGCCCCTGCTGATTACCACATCAATGGCAACCCCGAGACCTGGGCACACAGGTTGACAACAATCTCACATTCGACCATCATGTAGCGGCAGTGGTCAGAAAAGCCTTTTACTTGTTTCGTCTCATAAATAAAGGGATTGCATCCACAAAAAAAGGAGGTTATTACCTCTCTGTACTCCTCCCACATTAGGCCAATAATTGAGTACATTACTCCACCCCCTGTTTGGTATGTACCTTTCCAAACAGCTGCACCAACTGGAAAGGCCACAGAAATACCTCACAAAGACAATGTATGGCCTCCAACATCTGTCCTATGTGGACAGGCTCAAATCACTGTCACTGTACTTGGTATTGTACAGATTGCTCAGAGGTGATCTGTGCCTCGCCTACAAGGCAATCTCTGACCCTGCCTTACTAGAGATGCTTCATATCCATAAGTCTTAACTCCTCGCACATTACAAGATCGAAAGGCCCAAGTCTAATATGCAACATTAACAAAACCTACTGGAGAGACAGGTTCTTCTCCGAGAGGGTGCCCTGCCTCTGGAATAGACTCCCCATACATGTCAAACAAACTGTTGCTGACCCTCTTCAATTGCAGCCTTGATGAGTGGATGGGAAACCACAAATTTGTCCCAGGGGTCCCACCTTTGCCCGTCATTGACAGGGGGGTGACAGGTGCTGATTGAGGTTTCTTTTTTGGAGTTAAACTCTTGACTAGGCTTGTAAGGGCCCCCAGGCCCATTAGCCTGGTAACCTCCTGTGATACCTGTGTAAACACTTCCAAGCAGAAATCCTAAATCTTCTAGACTTCATTGCATATGGAAACCAGATATATCTTCCCATTGTTTTCCTGTGAATTGCTTATCGAATTTCTCTTCCCAATCTTTTCTTACTTCCACTAATTCCTATAGCTACCGTGCAATATTTTATATGCCCTACTTGTACATTTTTAACAGCAGCTTCTGTTCTAGCTTCAACTAACTACAAAACCAGAGCAGGTCTGTCACTTGGGATTCCCCTGTCCATTCTCTTTGCCTATACTCATCACTTCTTGACAGAGAATGAAGTCACTAGCCTACAGGTCAAATGTCTTCTTGGTCTCTTCTCATTGTATTATCTTTCCCTCCAGTTATTTGCTCCCAATACCTTCAGTAAATTCCAGCCCACTCTTGCCTGTTCTATTTATCCTTGATTACCATTATCTCTATTGGCAACATTTCCTGTCTCCATTCTCATGTTGGCTTAGTTCTTAGAATGCTTTCTGCTACTTTATAAATATAATAATCTGTACGACTGTCATTATTCTGCTTAAGAATTTGTATCCAAAATCCCAGTGTCTATTTCTTGAACCCCCCCACCCCGCTTCATCATCCTCCCCCTTCTCCACTTCAGATTGCAGCATTCTGTTTATGTTTGTGAGCCTTAACTGTGTAGCTCTAAAATATCCCTTCAAATAAGGTAATCCTAAACAGGCTTGTTCTGTTAGAAGGATCAGCTTTTACCACTTGACCCTTACCCTCTTCCCCTTCCAGGTAAAATCTTTCAACTCTCTATAAATTACTGTAACAGTATCTCCTCTGGTTGATTAAAAAAATATGCCTGGCATGTATATAAATTAAAAGGATTAAAAACATTTTCAGTGCTTGTATCTTGGTGTATATATCCATAATCAAGGGCTTCCATTTTCTCAGATGTTCGTGTTTCACTGTTGCAATCGGTACATTTGGGTTATCTTCCTGCAGGTAGCCCTCAGCCGGCCAGAATATCAAAGTCTTGGTTTCCTGCGTCGGATGCTGTCTCTTCTTCCAAGACTTCAGGTCGTCAAAGGTATAAAACATGCAGCCAATGCCATTACATCAGCCTTTTTTGCCACGTGGTGCCCGAATCAGAAGCAGTTCGCAAGTGCTGGTCGATTCCTGAAATTTTCATTTTAGAGTTTGAGAACCGAAGTCTTCCAGGCCTTCTCAGTCCAAACCCAGGAACGGCAGACCACCTAGGCTACAGTCTAAAGGTACACACAGGCCTAAGCAGTGGGGGGCTCCCACTTCCAAAGCTGGAAGTAGTAAGACACCCCCTATGGAAAAATGTCACAATTACTTGATCTTAACCTTTCCAAGACCTGCTCAACTGCCTGCTCCCTTAGGGGGAAAGATTGGCCTGCCTGCAAAAAACTGGAAACTCATTACCCAGGACAAATGGGTTTTAAATTATAGTTTTCCAAGGATACAGATTCCACTTCCACACCTTACCAACCCCAAATGGTTGGCCAGACCTACCCCCAAATCAGTGGGCAAGAGGCTCAACAGAAGGTTCTCTATCTTCTAAATATCAGGGTATTCAACCTGTCCTAGCAGAAGAAAGGGGACAAGGTTTTTATTCAAGACTTTTCCTGGTACCCAGAAAAGACAGCTCCTGGCATCCTATCCTGGACCTCTCTATTCTAAACACCTTTTTGGTAATCCCAAAATTCAAAATGCTAACACTTCAACAGCTGCTTCCCATGCTAGGCAAAGATGCCTGGTTGGCAACTTTAGACTTAAAGGAAGCTTACCTGCACATTCCAATAAGGAAATCTTGCAGGAAATACCTATGCTTCAGAGCAGGCTGCATGCACTATCAGTTCTCTGCACTTCCCTTTGTGAATACCCTGGGCGCAGTAGATAAGCCAAAGTGTCTAGCTCCAGCCATTGCATATTGCAGGCAAAGAAATATTCAAATATACACATACCTGGACGATTGTCTGATTCAGGCAGAAAGCCAGGACATGCTATTAAAACATCTGGCATTTGTAAAGAAAGTTCTAACCTCGCTGGGGTACATCATAAACGAAAAGAAATCTCATCTAGTACCCTGCCAACAGATTGTATTCCTGGGAGCAAGCTTGAACACAACTTCCCAGATAGCTTATCTCACGCCAGAGAAACAAGTTTGACAGCCTACTTCAAACTACTGGCCACAAAGACCCAGCTATCTGCAAGGAAAATCCTGCAAGCTGTGGGGTTCATGGCCTCATCATTCCATATGCAAGACTGCATATGAGGAAACTACAATGGTATCTAAAAAGCCTATGGTGTCAACATTCTCAGCACCTGGAATCAATGATTCCTATCATTCCTTATATAAAGACAGATTTCCTTTGGTAGGCAGAGGCCTAACACCTCAACAAGGGGCTCCCTTTCAATCTACCCCATGCCGCCCAAACCCAGACTACAGACGCATCAGACTATGCATGGGGGGCTCACTTGGCAGGGCGGTGCATTCAGGGCAAATGGAACCAGAGTCAGATGCACCTGCATATCAACCAAAAAGAAATGTTAGCTATACAGAATTCCCTGACAGCCTTCAAAGACCACATCCTTCCAGGACAATTATTTGTAAAGACAGACAACACTACAGTTATGTGGTACATAAACAAGCAAGGGGGAACCCACTCGTACCCTCTCTGCAGACTAGCCATGGCTCTGTGAAACACAGCTTTGAGCTACAAGTGCACCTTCAAGCTCAGTTCCTGCCAGGCAAGTTAAATTAACTGGCAGATGACCTAAGCAGAAATCTCATGGACCCACACGAATGGAAACTGGAACCAAAAATATTCAACCGCTTGAACAAATGGGGGACTCCAGAGATGGACCTGTTTGCCTTCCGTCAGAACTACCAATTGGGCAAATTCTGCACAAGGACTCCCCACAGTCAAGCTTAGAAAATGGATGCCCTGTCCTTTACCTGGGAAAGCCTTTCAGTTTATGCCTTTCCCCCTCTGCCTCTCCTCTTTGAAGGTTCTGCTAAAGATCAAACAGGACAAACCAAAGACAGTACTGATTGCACCAGACTGGCCTCACCAGCACTGGTACCCCCTCTTGCACAGTATGATACTGCTGGATCCATAGCACCTACATCAGACACACCTTCCCTGCTGTCCCAGGAGGCGGGCCAGATTCTGCACCCTCCGCTTCAAACCCTGAACCTTGCAGCCTGGTTAATTCCTTGAGGTCTTCAATAGCATCCCTCAGTAAGCAGGTGCTAGATGTCATTCTGGAAGCAAGGAGACCTAGTACTAGAAAATCCTATGCTGAAAAGTGGAAAAGATGCTGTTCTTGGAGCCAGACCCAGGGTATGGGCACTACGGTGCCCAGTTTACCTCATTCTTCAGTACTTAACAGAAATGCTCTACAAGGGCCTATCCTTCTTGTCAATTAAAATTCATGCCTCTGCAATTTCAGCACATTATACTGAACCACCCCTCTTCTCTCACCCCCTGTTAAAGCAATTCCTCAGAGGGGCTAAAAATTTAAGCCCCCCCCAGGCGAGCCCCTACTCCAGCCTGGGACCTTAACTTTGTTTTGGAAATGCTCACTCTCCCTCCATTTGAACCAGCTGTAACTGCAGAGTTGAAATTCCTTTCTTGGAAAACAGCCTTCCTTCTAGCCATCACTTCAGCAAGAAGAGTGTCTGAATTACAGGCCCTTATGGCAGTGGAGCCCTTCATTATCTTTCATGCAGACAGGGTTTCCCTCAGGATCAGTCCTTCCTTTTTGCCAAAGGTGGTGTCTAGTGTGGCTCCAAATCAGTCCATTCATTTGCCTACCTTTTTCCCTAATCCACAAAACAAGGGAGAAAAAATTCTGCCCTCTTTGGACGTGCACAGACAACTTAGATTTTATTTGGACAGAACTAAGCCTCTCAGAAAATCTGAACAGCACCTAGTTGGCTTTGCTGCAGGTGCAGAGGGGAAGGCCATTTCAAAGCAAACTATTTCTAAATGGATAGCCAATTGCATTAATTTCTGCTGTAAGCACCATGGAAAACCAACCCCACAAGGGGATAAGATCACATTCCACCAGGGCTGCATCTACCTCTACAGCCTGTTTCAGAGGGGTCCCTACCAGGGACATCCTAGAAGCTGCTACCTGGAGCTCTGTTCATACCTTTACCAAGCATTACCACATGCCTATTTTTTCTAAATCCAGAGCTGGTTTTGCCAATGCAGTTTTGCAAGGCTTAATAGCTGGCCCTAATGCTCTCTGTCTCCTTCCTTAGCTTTGGGAATCTACCAAAATGTAATGACTGCAGCGATGAAACACGAAGAACATAGTGCAGTTGTGTACACTTACCATAAATGTAGATGTTCGAGTGTATTCACTGATGCTGTCCTGGTTACCCTTCCTCCAGACCCCAGACTTCTCTTGGCTCTACCGTTCCTTCTTGTTTGGTATATTTGCTTTTTGTTGGAGCTGTAATAACATATAATTCTTCCCATTATGGGGGCACCTGACATCTGGGGCAAGAAAAACTGATGCAATGACGTCGGCTGCATGTTTTATACTCCTGATGACCTGACGTCATGGAAGAAGAGATTGCATTCGACGTAGGAATCCAAGACTTTGATATTCAGGCCGGCTGAGGGCTACCTGCAGGCAGATAACCCAAATGAAATGACCAACAGTGAATACACTCGAACATCTAAATTTATGGTAAGTGTACACAACTGTACTTTTTCATGTTATCTTTTCTTTAGTCTCTTCCCACATATACTTAGCTGCCATAATTGAAACCTTTTTAACCCATATTCCCATTTTATCATGTCATCATAAAAGAGAGTATTGCTGAACTAATTCATGTGTTGCAAGATGGTTTACAGCTATAGCCATTGTATCTGAAGTAGTTTACTTCATTTGATCTTCAACCTGTGGGATACCGGATCCAAGCTGGCAATTTCACTAGCATCTGCTCCAAGCTCCTCCCCTTACCCATAATACACCTCCACTACCTTCCATCCCCCAGATCTCGTTTGCTGCGGCTTGCCTGAAACATCGTGATCTCCTGAGCTCTGAGTTAGTGAGTGAGTGTTTGCTTTTTAAGCAGCGTTGTTTCTAAAACTTTTCAGTGTAGTTCCCTCTCCTCCCCCCTCGCTGGTGTCATGTGTTAGAAAGTTTCCTAAGTAGTTTTAGTGTTAGTTGGTCTATATTGCTCCCCCCACTCAGTGTTCTGTATGGCGAATGGTTTGTGAGTGGGATATAGGTTATTTTTTCTTCTCTTTCCTTCTCCAGTGTGTTTTCTTGTACAGTCATGGCTGACCCCAAGCCTGTATTTAAAAGGTGCACTGAGTATGGCCACACTTTGTGATGTGCTTGGGCGTTGCCCACTTGAGTATAGAGTGTACCATCTGCACGTTTTTTAACCTGCACGCTATTAAGGACAGGAAGGCTAAGTTGGCTCTCAAAGGCCTTCCTTCAGCTTCTGAGGCGACTGCCTTGTCCATGGCTTCAGTCACAGCGACTGCTGTGGCCACCTCTCCTTCCTCTCTTGCCCTTGCTTCTCCCTCCCTCCCAGGCTGGGACTCAACCTCCCTCTTCTAAGCCTGTGGAAATGGAGCAGAAAATGGGGCAGAGAGAAGGAAAGAGAGAGCACAAGGACAGGCACTCTTCTAAGCCATAGAAACCCAAGAGGTCTCCGGACCTTCCATCTACTCCTGCCAAAAGTCCGCCTAGGATCCATGACTCCCCTCAGCTCCGATCTCCGAGATTTTCCCCGGAGCCGGAGGAGACCATTTCTCTATCTAGGGCCTTGGTTCCTCAGCCCACAAGGTCTGAGTCCGTGGCGTCGTCTAGGTCCTTGCGGAGCTTATAAAAAGTTGACATGGATAAAATGATTAGAAGGTTAATTCGTACTCTGATCCAGATGGGGGTCTTGCCAGCACCCTCTCCCTCTGGAGGGGGGAACTCGCTTCCTTTTTTTTACACAGATGTCTCCTTCTCCGATCCGTCCACTGGGTTCGGAGTACTCTGATCTGAGGATGGCCTTAGTCAGGGAGTCGGCACCGAAGGCACCTGCTTCCTCGATGCTGACAGCTGATTGGAGCGTGTTGGATCCAACCAGTTCTGATCCGAGCAGCTCTCTGAGCCAGTGTTTGGGGGTCGGATCCAAGGGAGCGGAACTTTTTTTCATCTGCTCCGGCTTTGTCTGGCCAAGTTCCCTCCCTCGGACGTCCGTCCACATTGGGCTCTGCTCCGATTTGCATGTCTGATCTGGGGAGACCGGCTTCCTTATTGGTTCCCCAGGAGGTTCGCTCTTCCTCTGCGTTCGTGGTAGAAAGGTTTCTGTCCACCAGATTGAGACCCTTGACTTATCCCCTCGGCCTCCGCCCCGACCCCCTTGGCTCTGTCTACGAATCCCATCATTTTACCGGAGGGACAGCCCATGCTCGAGGAGCCCCAGATGGTTTCCCCCTGAGGAACAAGTGGCTTGCGAGTTCCCCCCGGAGAACTCCACTGGAGATGTGCCTTGCAAGCATATGTGTAAGAGGAGGCACTTGGACACCTCAGAGTCCCTCACTTGAGGACACGGATTTGGATGTTGAGGAAGGTTCCCCCAGGTCACCTCCCGGGGATGTCCCCTTTGGAGGCATCATGGAAATCCTTCACCAACGGGAGGTTGGGCTGCCCCCAAATCTTCTGACGAGTCCGTGTTGCTGGAGGCTTTCGGCATGGACCCATCTACCTCCTGGGTGTCCCCTCCTGCAGATCCCCTGGTGGACCTGGTTAACTCGTGGGCCTAGAAGGTGTCGGACACTGTGGAACCAATCCCTAAACATCCTGATAAGATCCTAAGTCCACCATCAGATAGACCAGCGTGGAACAAGGGCTCCCCCTAGACGCTGTAGTGGTAGCAGCTGCCACAAAGAAGGAACTAGCCCAAGAGAGTTCTTTGGTTCATCCTCCTGACCGAGAGACGCAGATGATGCACTGCTTAGGGAAGCGGGTTTATGCATCAGCAACCTTTTCCATTAGGGAGCTGAACTACCTGGCCCATGTCACGAGACTCTAGCGCGAGCTGGTCAAAGAACTAACTGAGTCTCCCCCTAAGTCCATGTTGCAGGAGGAGAGGGACTCATTTTCCACAAGGATGGCCACTTTGAAAGCAGTCTCCAACACGTCCATGCAACTCATCTCACCTGCTACTGAAGGAGTGGCTAGGTCCGGTGTGTCCATGAGGCGCAATGCCTGGCTGACTGTCAGTTTTTGGAACCTTTCAAGGCATCCTTTGCCATTGTCCCTTATGACAGCTCTACTCTCTTTGGCAAGACCGTCAAAGAGACTTTAGTCCAAAGTGAGAAGGACGGAAAGACACTGTCTGCCTTCAGAATCGGCGTCTCAAACCCTCAAAGATGCTTTTCCCAGAATCAGAGAGGGCAAAAGATGATGTGGTTCCAGAAGTCGCAGTATTCTTCTTCCTCCAGAGGCAAAGGGGGACAGAATGGACGCCGGCCCAGAGGCAGAGGGGGTTCGAGAAATTTTGGATCTCGAGAACCTTTTTCGGGCAGGCCCAGACAGCAACTCTGAGGGGTTGCCCGACTACTCTACTCTGGAGGCAGTCTGAGGATGATTGTCATTGCACCTGGTGGCATGGGAGTCCGTAACATCAGACCACTGGGTGCTTCAGATCATATCCAGAGTATACTCTATCCCCTTTGTCATTCCTCTCAAACCTCCAAAGCACCTCCCAGACGTACCACCCATGCAAAGGGAGGCAGCAGCACAGGAAAATTCCAAGCTGCTAAGAAAACAAGCCATCTAACCCGTCCCTCTAGATCAGTCCGGATTGGGCTTCTACTCCAGGTTCTTTTTGGTGCCAAAGAAAACAGTGGACTTGAGGCCATTCTTGATCTCTCTACCCTGAACCAGTCAGTTGCCAACAAAAAATTCCGGATGGTCACATTACAGTCCATCATGCCATACCTGCAAGAGAGCGACTGGATGTGCTTGTTAGACCTCTTTGCCTACTATCACATAAAGATGTGCACAGAAGCTCCAGGAGGTTGCTCTGCTTCCGGCTAGGAGTCCATCATTACCAGTTTCGAGCCCAACCCTTTGGTCTCACCACACCCCCCAGGGTGTTCACCAAAGTGCTGGCAGTAGTAGCGGATCACCTGAGGCTTCAGGGGATTCAGGTCTGTCCATACCTGGGCGATTGGCTCCTAACTGCTCCCACAAGACGTCTACTTTCTCAAACCAGGGATTATTTCTTAAAGCTTGCCCTGCATTTGGGGATCACATTCAATGCAGCCCGATTACTTCCAAATCCTGTCCAGGTGATAGACTACATTGGGGTAAGGATAGACACCTTAAAATGCAAAATCTTGTTGACCTTGGAGAGAGTAAAAAACCTGAGGATGCATGTCTCTCTGATCTGTCATTCTCATCTTCCATCGGCAGAATCAGTGTTGAGGGCCTTAGGTTCAGTGGCAGCGACCATAACGCTTCCATGTGCCCGATTACATATGAGAATTCTACAGTGGACACTAGCTGTACAATGGTCCCTGTTAGAACTTCGTTACCGTGTTCAGTACAACTCAGTCGAGTCTGTTGGTTGTCCCTTCTGTGGTGGATGTGCTGTCTGGAGATCTTGGAGGGAGGACCCTTTGTTTCAGCCTCTTTCCAAGCCACAATGACCACAGACGCCTCCCAACTTAGTTGGGGGGGGGCATTGTTCGGGCAGGACAGTCCAAGGCCTGTGGTCCCCTGTAGAGACCAGCTTGCACATAAACATTCTAGAGATGAGGGCGGTCCTTTTGGCATTGCAGGCCTTTCATGCCTTTCTTCCTCTGGGAACCATTGCAATTCAATCAGGCACCATGTCAATGGTCTGGTACATCAGCAAACAGGGAGGGACCATATCTTGCCCCTTTGTCGTGAGGCCATGAGAGTGTGGGAATAGGCGATCTCCACCAGTCGTTTTCTCATAGCAGCACACATTCCGGGACGGTCCAACATTCTAGCGGACAGGTTGTCGGGCTATTCTGATGCCTTACGAGTGGTCTCTTTCAGTAGCGGAGCAGATCTTCCTGGAGTGGGGTCAGCCTTGCTGTGATCTCTTCGCATCTCCTTCCAATGCGAAGTGCAGCGAGTCTCTTGCTCTGAACCCCCTGCTGGTGGAGTCTCCTAGAGATGCTCTAGGCCATGCTTGGCCTGCCAGTCTTCTGTATGCTTACTCTCCAGTACCTCTTATTCCAAGGCTTATACAGAAATCTCATCGACTGTGGAGGAAAGTGTTCCTTATTGCCCCATTTTGGCCTCACCAGGTATGGTTTCCCTTCCTTTGGTCTCACCTTCTGGCTCTGCCCTGAATCTTGGTTCCCATTCAGGATCTGATTTCACACCCATCGGGGGTTCCTCATCCGAACCTGGACAGTTTGAAGCTCACAGCTTGGCTGCTCCAGTTCCCATGATCACTAGGACTCCTAGATTATCCTCTTCAGTTAGGTGTAGTCTGGTGGCATTTCATAAGTCTTCAACCAGGAAGGTTTACCGTAGCAAGTGGAAATGTTTTTCCTTTGGGGCTTCTCAGAGGAGTTTAGACCCCTTCACGGCTCCTATTTCTGCCATTCTTGATTTCCTAGCCAATATTTTTCAACAGGGAGCTAGTTCTTCTACTATCAAAGTTCAGTTGGCTGCCATTTCTCATTTTCATGTGGGTGAGAATTCTGCCTCACTGGCCTCCTCCAGACTGTGTAAAGCCTTTATCAAAGGGACCTTTCTGTTACACCCCCGGTCAAGGATCCTGTTCCCCTATGGGACCTTACTATGGCTCTTCAAGCTTTGGTCGCTCCGCCTTTTGAACCTGCTTGCAACCACAGATCTAAAATTCTTATCTTGGAAAACAGCATTCCTGGTGGCGATCGCTTCCGCTAAAAGCGTCTCAGAACTGCAAGCTTTGTTCATCAAAGTTCCATATATGATTTTCCATAAAGATGGTTTCCCTTCGGACCAATCCATTCTTTCTTCCTAAGGTGGCATCACAAGTTAATATCCATAAAACCATTAATTTACCTGGGTCACGGTGAGCAGCCTGTCGGGCACTAGGATCTGCCACATAACACAAGCACTCAGGTCACTCCAAGGCAAGTACAAATATGACTCCGTCATTGTCCATGCTGGTGTGAATGACCCGAGACGTACCTCCCTGGACTACATGAAAAGAGACATAAAGGAGCTCTCTGAGCATGTAGCCCAGGCCGGTATGACCAAAGAAGCAGAATGTGATCAAAAACCAAAAAAGAGCACTTCACGACCCAAGGACAAAACGCCAACCAGAGCAGTAAATAAATCCTTTATTGGAAAGCCACCACACTTAAAAACAAGCGCTTTCTCTCGGTGCAATACCAAGCTTTTTCAAGTTCAATAAAAATGCAAAATATTCAAGTGTTATATACCAAACCTGGGTCACATAATATGCATAATTAATTAAGTCATAACTTCATTAAGATGTTAAAGGGATATTCATGAGTTAAACACCAAGGCATGAAATTAGAATACTGATTCCCGTCCAGGCCGGTATGACCCTGACCTTGAGTAGCATCTTACCCTCACCAAGTATGATGCCACAATATGAAGACAAGATGATCAATTTCAACAACTGGCTTAAGTACTGGTGTCATTCAAAGGGGATCCAATGCCTGTCAGCTTGGGATGATATGCTCGACAAGCCACGATGCTTCGCTAGGGACGGCTTGCACCTGTCACCTCTGGGCTTTCGGATATTGGCAAAGGCTCTTGCTACCCCCATAGTGCCTTTTTTAGGCAAGGTTCAAAAGACAAACCCACCTCCATAAGTATCACAAGGGATAAGAAACTAAGAGTAATGCTACTCAACGCCAGAAGTCTAAACCTCAAGATGCACGCACTTGAAACTCTCCTTAGCATGGAGAACATCGATATCTGTGCAGTAACAGAAACCTGGTTCAGGGCTCCCGAGAGCACCCCAGCACTACCAGGTTATACCTCATACCATGCTTTTTGGCCCCAAAACTTGGACCGAACCACAAAAGGTGGGGGAGTATCGATATTCATCAAAGATACCCACACCTCCAGGTTGGTGGCAAAGCACGAAGCATCAGAGACTATCCATGTGCAACTAACAGTGGGTAAAACTGCCTTCCAATTTATAGCCTGTTACAGACCACCCTCCCAAACCCAGGAACCCCACTCGGCCTTCCTGAGAACACTGGAAAATATGAAGGCCTCTCCAAACACCATTATATTGGGCGACTTCAACTACCCAAACATAGACTGGGAGCATTACTCTAGCTCCAACACCCTAGCCGAAAGGTTCCTAGAATTTATAAACTCCAATGCTATGGAACAACTTGTTACCACTCCCATAAGAGGGGAAAACATACTGGACCTGATCATCACCAACATGGGGACTCTATGCTCCAGACCGGAAGTGTATCCCTCACTGGTAAGATCAGACCATAAACTAATCTCACTGGATATTCACATCCTGACCCCACCCCCTGCCCAGAAAACTACAGTGAAAAACTTCTGTAAAGCAAATTTCACACTCCTCAAAACCGAGGTGGAATCCTTCAAAGCCCCCGGGCCTGTGGAAAATACGGCCCAGACTGCAGAATCCTTTATAAATGCGTTCTATGAACACCTTCAGGAATGCATGGATCATGCGATCCCAAATAAAACCAAGACCCAATCCTCCAAAGGCAGACGTCCTGTCTGGTGGACCCCAGCCATAAACAAACTATACAATAGAAGGAGGAAGCTACTAAATGATAGAACAAAATCCCAAAAAGGGAAGGCATCACTGATCAGTATTAGCAAAAAACTACGGGCACTCATTTGCCTAAGGCCAGCTTCGAGAGAAAAATTGCACAGGACACTAAGGATAATCACAAGGCTTTCTTTAGTTATGTTAGGAACCTGGGTGGTAATTCCCAGATATGCTCAGAATTAGTCCAAAATGACAAAAAATACACTGAACCCACAGACATTGCCGACATCCTAGCTGACAGGTTCAACGCAAACTCCCCCCCCCCCACACCAAAAGGGCAAATATCTATCCCAGCAGAGTGCTGCCCCCTGACATCTCAGATGCTCAGGTAAGAGCCACCCTCTCCAAAGCAAAAAACACAGCATCAATGGGACCAGAAGGCGTCCCGGGCTGCGTCCTACATGAACTCCAAGAAGAGCTAAACCCAAACATAAAACTACTGTTAAATCTCAGCCTTACTACAGGATATGTTCCCAAAGAGTGGCGTACAGCAACAGTGGTCCCTCTCCATAAAGGTGGTGCCTCAATGGATCCTGGAAAATATCGCCCCATAATCCTGACTAGCTCGGTCTGCAAAGCTATGGAAAGGATCATCATAGACCTCATAAATAAAGATATTGGGGACCTACAGACACTGGATCCTACCCAGTTTGGCTTTAAGGGCAGATCCTGCCTCTTAAACATGGTTGATTTCTTTGAAACAGTCACCAAGGCCATTGACGAGGGGAAGGTGGTCCACACAGCCTACCTGGACCTCGCAAAAGCCTTCGATACAATACCCCACTCGGGCATTATAGATAAGCTCACCAGCTTAAATATAAACCCCTATGTCACTAGATGGATTGCAAACTGGCTCAAGGACAGAACCCACATGGTTAGAATTGCTGGAGCCATGTCAGACTCCAAACCAGTTACAAGTGGTGTCCCACAAGGCTCAGTCCTGGGACCTCTCTTGTTCGGTATATATTTCTCGGAGGTACAGGCCAACATGGAAGGACTGTGGCTGACCAAGTTCGCAGATGACTGCAAACTGGGCGCCATAATCGACTCTCCAGCCGACACAAGCATCCTCCAAAAGGGCCTCATAGAAACAGACAACTGGTGCCAGAGCCATGGCCTCAAGCTAAATGCCAAAAAGTGTATAGTCATCCCCTTTGGCAAAAACAAAGTGCCCACAAATTACCACATAGGTGTGGTAATCCATTAAGTACAGAAGAAGTAATTAGGGACCTAGGGACCCAAGTTGCTAGCAATCTCTCATTTGACAACCACGTGGCCAAAGTGGTTAGAAAAACATTTTATATAGCCCACCTAATCATGAAGGGATTCGCATCTAGATCAGGGGAGGTCATCGTGCCTCTTTACTCATCCCTCATCAGGCCCATAATTGAGTACAATGCCCCTTTTGGGATGTACCTTACCAGACACCTGCAGCAACTGGAAAGACCTCAAAAGTACCTCACCAAGAGGATCAAAGGGCTCAAACAGATGCCATATGCTGCCCGGTTAAAGAAACTCCAGCTCTACTCAGTGGCATACCGCCTGTTCAGAGATGATCTGTGCCTGACGTATAAAGCCATGTCCAACCCGGAATTAATGGACATGCTGCACCTCAGAAAATCCAAATCCCATTGAGCTACGCGCTCGATAGACTTGAACGTCAGCACTGAAATAAATAGGACATGCTGGAGGGACAGATTCATAACCCAGAGGCTCCCTTCACTCTGGAATAAAATCCCAGTCCAGGTTAGGCAGAGTCCCTCATTGACTCTCTTCAAGAGGAATGTTGATGAGTGGATGGGAGATCGTAGGTTTACCCCGGGTATCACTTCTGTGTCACTGTTAGACAGAGGCACAGTAAACTAACCTCGAAAAAGGGCATAGCAAAATAAATTTAAAATGGGTGGCGAAAGCCAAACACATTCTGGCTAGGCTTATAAATGCCCTAGGGCAGATAGCCTAGTATGAACCTATGAACCTAACTTTGCTAACAAAATGGAATACAAACTCCACTATTTGGATGTTCATAGACAGTTATGATTTTATTTACACAGGACAAAAAACTTTCGTAAATCTGATCAGCTGTTTGTGTCCTATAAACACTTTTTGGGTAAACCTATTTCCAAGGATACTATTGCTAGGTGGATTTCCTCATTCATCCTTCAGGTGTATAAGGACAAAGATACGTCTCCTCCGGGTCAGGTGAAAGCTCATTCCACTAGGACTATGGCTACTTCTGCGGCCTTTTGGTCTAGAGTATCATTGGATGATATTTGTTCTGCAGTTACTTACTCCTCATTTCATACCTTTATTTCTCATTACAGTTTGGATTTGACTTCTAGAAAGAGAGCATCCTTTGGTTCAGTGGTGCTCCGGAATATCCTTCCATGAGGGCCACCCAGGAGTTTAGTAGCTGGGGACTCTGTCCCACAGGTTGAAGACCAAATGAAGTAAACTACTTCAGATAAGTTATGCACTCATAACGTTCCATCTGAGTAGTTCTGCTTCATTTGTCTTCAACCGTCCCTCCCTCCTTCCTCCTGACCTTGTCATATGAATAGCCTGTGGGCTGCAGTTGTAGGTCAAAAGTATTTTTTCAGGTCTGGTTATCAGTATAAAGGTCAGCAAACTCGATCTGGGGGTCGGAAGTTAGTGGCTGTGTATTATGGGTAAGGGGAAGGGCTTGGAGTTTGGAGCAGATGCTAGTGAAATTGCCATCTCGGATCTGGTATCTTACAGGTTGTAAAGACAAATGAAGTAGAACTACTCATTTGGAACGTTATGGTGATTACATAACTTCTTGTTTGTCTTCATTAATTTTATATTCCAAAAAGACTTGAAACTATCTCTTAATTTTCCACAACACTGAGATTTCGTTTTCTGGTTTTACCAGGTACAAAATATCTGCAAATAAATTCAACTTTTCTGGATTGTCATACCAATTATATCCTTGTATATCTGACTCCCTTTTTTTTTTTTTTTTGCCAATAGCTACTTCCATTGCCCTACCCATAAAATCCCAGCTTACTCTGTGAAATGCTTTCTCTGTAACAAGACCCACCATCAGCAAGCAGTATTATTTTGGATTCTGCTTCCCTGTGGCTCATCATGGTTATATTAATGTTGCTAAATGTTCGTCTCCCTTCCATAAACCCAGATTAATCCATATCGATCAATCTTGGCAACATTTTTGCAATTATTTTAGCTATTGTAGACATAAATACTTTATAATCATGATTTAAAATTCAGATGGGCCTATATGAATCTAGGTCTGATGGGTATTTGCCATCTTTAAGTATTAAAGCTACCACAACTTTCTTCCAGGATGTTGGTGCTTCCCCTCCTTTTAAAATACTGTTAAACAAAACCTTCCATATCTTTAAAACTTTCATCCTTCTTAGCTTTCAAACTTCGACAAGAGTGCCATCTGTTCCACAGAACTTTCCTGCAGATTGATTATATGTCTCTGTTTTAATGTCATATCCTGCTATCTTAACTGTTCATTGTTAAGCCTCATCTACCTCCAATCTTGGCATAGTTAAGTCTTCCATAAATATTTCCATTTATGCTTTTTCTTGATTTCATCATTCCTCTGCTTTATACAATTTTTTAATGAAATATCTGTACAGGAGTTCTGTTTATTTTTCTTGTAATAGGATTCCTATGTTTGGCAATAGCCCTTTTTACTTTCTGCTGCCTACGTTGTGCTAAAATTGTGTTCTGGAATTATCTTTCTAAGCTCATGCATATTATCCAGAAACTCCCTTATTTTCTCTTCAGCACTCTGCAGTTGCTCCTCTTCTTCTGTGAGATTCTCATTATTCTGCAATACTTCTCAGCCCTTCTAAATTTGTTACTTCTTAACCACATCTTTTCTCTTTTTTTCTACCCTGTTTTTAAACTCCACTTTCATTTTATCCCACTTGTTCTTACTTCTGAAAAAAAATTCTGTTTTCCCTAATAATCTCAAAAAAAAATGAATTACCCATTTCTTAAATTCTTCTGTTTTTAATAGGTAGGTGGGGAAGCCCTGGTGTCTCTCTTGTACTTCTGTACCCTACATTTTTATCCTAGTTATTCATGCACGATCTTAAATAGTTAATGGGTATGTGTAGAAGATTTCAGTTAAATGCATACGATGTTCATCGTGTTTCATTGTTGCAGTCATGACTGTAGGGTTCTCCCCTGCCGGCAGGCAGTCCCCGGTCGGCCAGAATCCCAAAGTCTGGGTCCGGCATCGGCTGTTCAACCATGCTCCCTGACGTTAGAGCGCCAGGAGTACAAAGCTGACAGCCGACGCCATGTTCTCCAGTCTTTCTTGCCGTGCGGTGATAGCAGTCCGCAAGTGCCGGTCGGCTGACTCCTGACAATCTTTTCTGAAAAAAATTCAGTCTGAAGACTTTCTTCTCCACTCAAAGCTAAGTACCCCGTTGGGGAAACTTTTTCTTGCTCCAGTCCGATGTCAGAAAAAGTTAATAATTGTATTTCATGTGGGAAGCAAATAACTCATAAGGATTTTCATTCTTACTGTATTTCTTGCTTAGGCCCTGACCACGACGTAGCTAGTTGTCGGTTTTGTGCTAGATTCAATCAACGTACAATTAAACGAAGGTACGATTTTGCTTTTCATTACTTCGGTAGGCGTTTTAATTACAAAATGTCATCTGATACGGTTCCGGCTACCGGCGTTCACAAACGACGCAAGGACAAAGACAGGCCTCCGAGGTCCAAATCTGACGATATTGCACAAGTGGAGCCAGCTTCAGGTTCGGCCGTCGTCAGTGAGGCGCTTTTGCAGCCCATGTCGGCCATTTTGGAACCAATGGCCAAAACGGACTCCCATGAGGAGCCAACAAGGCCTATGAATATTTCTGTTGCAGAACCTTTGGACAATGCTCCTTCGGATTGGTCCGGAGCCGCTGTGCAGGTACCGGCTTCCGAAGGGGTTTTCATGCTTACTCAGCTTCTAATAAAGGCAAAGCCAAAGACAAAGGCAAAGACTCCTTCCAAATCAAAGACTGCAACACAGGCCTCTTCTGAACCGGCTCCCAAGTCACAGAAACAGTTACTTAAGATGGCGGAGGATTTAGGGGTTCACATCCCCCGCCAGATAAAAGGCCAAGGCAGGAAGTTTATTATGATTCCTCTGATCAGGCTTCTGTTTCTTCAGTTTCTTCTTCTGACCAGGAATGTTCTTTCCCTCCTTATGAGGATTCTGATGCTGAGGAATCCATTCCTTCATCTTCTCCCCCTGAGGATTTCTCTTTTGGGGAAACTTTGCATGAAATGAGGGAACATTTCCACTGGGAAGGACAGGAGTATTCGGAATCTAAGAAAAGACTAAGGGATTTTCTTCTTCTTCCCCAACATAGACCCCTGGCTATTCCTCCTGTTTTGGATATTGTGGATGATGCTTTTTCGGAGGCTAACTTAACCCCTGACTCTTTTCCTCCTGCTAAGCCTGATAGATATTACAGGGTTCCTGATTCCCACCAGTTTTTATACAAGAACCCTACTGCTGACCCTGAAACCATTTCTCAGGGTCCTAAGGGAGTTAAGACCGCTTCTGCTAAAAACCCCATTCCCACTGAGAAGGATTCTAGATCTTTAGAAAGATGGGGAAAAAAAGTGTACACTTCTGCTACTTTATCTATTAGGGCTTTAATCTGTCAGTTTCATATGCTGAAATACCAGCAATTTCTCTTGTCTGTTTTAAAACAAAAGCTTACTTCCATTTCTGCCTGTGCAGATAAGGAATTACATGATTTAATGCATGCCACTGAGCAAGTTGGGAAGCATGGTTTACACTGTGGATTTGCTGCCTCTGGCACAGTTATTAGAAGGCATGCATGGTTAAAGGAACAAAATTTGCCAGAACAAGTAAAAGCTAAATTATTGGATGCTCCTGTTCAACATAATGTTTTGTTTGGACCAAAAGCTGAAGAGGTGATTAAAAAGATGGAGGACAAGGCGAAATCCATGCAAACAGTTAAAGATTTCTTACAAGTACATCCACCCAGATTTAGCAGGAATTGGCCTACAAAAAATTGGTCCTTTCCCAATTCAGACAGGCCTCAGAGGGGTAGATACAGACGCTCCCGAGGAAGGCCTCAAACACAAGCCTCTTATAGACCAAGACAGTGGACTGCTTCCACCCCTAGGGGAGGAGAGAACAGGTCACAAACCTCATAGGAAACGGACTCAATGACTCCCTCTGTTGGGCTGCAGGCATTTCTTGCCTGGAAGCCCCTCTCAGAGGAAAACTTTCTCTTTTTCATCGAAATTGGACTCGTATAACCCAAGACAAGTGGGTCTGGATGTGGTTTCAAGAAGGGGTTACAAATTCTATTTTCATACCCTTCCAAGGCCAAGCGGATGGCCAGACCTTCCAAAACATCAATGGACAGAGGCCTTAAACCAGGTGGAAGCTCTTTTGGCTATGAAAGCCATAGAACTTGTTCCACTTTCAGAGATGGGACAAGGTTTTTACTCAAGGCTTTTTCTAGTCCCCAGGAAGCAAAATTCATGGAGACCCATCCTGGATCTGTCAGTCTTGAACACCTTTCTAGAGATTCCAAAATTCAAGATGCTTACTTTACAGCAGCTACTTCCAATGCTGTCCAAAAATGCATGGATGGTAACTTTGGATTTAAAGGAGGCATATTTACACATTCCCATCAGGCAGGAATGCAGAAAATACCTCTGGTTCAAGTCCAGATCGAGGCACTTTAAATTCTCTGCGCTGCCCTTTGGATTGTCTACTGCACCCAGGGTCTTCACCAAATGCCTGGCTCCAGTAGTTGCTTACTGCAGACTCAGGGGAATTCAAATTTACCCTTATCTGGATGACTGTCTTATTCAGGCAGACAGCAAGGAGGTCTTACTCCAGCATCTACGTTTTGTTCAGGATCTCCTCAAGTTCCTGGGATTCACTGTAAACATAAAGTCAAATTTGACACCTTCACAACAGATAATTTTTCTGGGCGCTTCTTTAAACACAACAACCCAGATGGCATTTCTGACATATGAAAAACAGTTTCAGCTGGCTTCACCGTTCAAAAACTTGGCAACTTTAACTCAGCTTTCTGCAAGGAGATTACTGCAGGCTTTGGGTTACATGGCCTCCTGCATCCTTCTCGTTCCATATGCAAGACTACACATGAGGAAAATACAGTGGTACCTAAAAAGTGTATGGTCTCAGCATTGCCACAGTTTAGACATACTGATCTCCGTCCTGCCTTGTCTCCAAAAGGAATTCCTTTGGTGGTCCAAGGCATGTACTCTAAATGAAGGGAAACCCTTCTGTCTGTCTCCTGTCACTCAGATTCTAACCACAGACACCTCGGATTATGCATGGGGAGCCCATTTTCAGGGCAACTGTCTGCAGGGCCTATGGACAAAGGATCAGAGGCACCTGCATATCAATTTAAAGGAAATGTTAGCCGTTCAGAAAGCTCTAATGGCCTTCAGGAATCTTCTACAACCAGGACAACTACTGATACTGACAGACAACACCACAGTTATGTGGTACATAAACAAGCAAGGGGGATCTCATTCCTACCCCCTTTGCAGGCTAGCCATGGATCTATGGATCACAGCTCTAGCTTGCAATCTGGACCTTCAAGCTCAGTTTCTACCAGGGAAGCAAAACTTCCTGGCAGACAGTCTGAGCAGAAACCTTTCGGATCCACACGAGTGGATGCTGGACACCGAAATATTCAGGATAACAGCAGTCTGAGGATGTCCCCACATATACCTCTTTGCATCCCATCTCAGTCATCAACTACAGAATATTTGCACCAGGACTTTCCACGAACAAGCTTGGAAAGTGGATGCACTAACTTTCAGTTGGAGAAACCTCTCGGGATATGCCTTTCCGCCTCTTCCTCTTCTTCTACGGGTATTATTAAAGGTCAAACAGGACAGGCCCAAGATGATAATCTTGTTGGCCCCAAATTGGCCTCGACAGTTTTGGTACCCTACTCTGAAAAACCTATGTCGGGATCCCCCTTGGGTCTTACCGCAGATTCCGAACCTTCTGTCCCAACATCAGGGTCAGGTTCTACACTCCCATGTCAGCACTCTCAGCCTGGCGGCCTGGTTAATTCAGGGCCTTTGATTCCTTCTCTCCTACCCAAGCAGGTTATGGATGTCATTTTAGAAGCCAGGCGTCCTAGCACTAGAAAATCTTATGCAGGAAAATGGAAAAGATTTTGTTCCTGGGTGCAGGCTCAGGATTCTGATCCTCTTCTTCCAAACATTCCTTTGATTTTACTATACCTGACAGATCTCTTACATAAGGGTCTCTCTTTCTCTTCCATTAAGATACATGCCTCTGCTATTTCCGTTCATTATAATACTGACCCTCCAATCTTTTCCCACCAGCTCATGAGACAGTTTGTCAGAGGAGCTAAGAACTTAAGACCTCCTAGATCCCCTCCCATTCCTGCTTGGGATCTCAACTATGTTTTGGAAAAGCTCACTTTGCCTCCTTTTGAGCCCACTTCCTTTTCTGACATTGTTTCTATCTTGGAAAACAGCCATCCTGTTAGCCCTGACCTCTGCCAGGAGAGTTTCAGAGTTGCAAGCTCTTATGGCTGTGGAACCTTATATTATTTTTCATCAAGACAGGGTGTCTTTGAGGACTAATCCTACATTCATGCCTAAGGTGGTTTCCAAAGTGGCTTTAAATCAAACTATCCACTTGCCAACTTTTTTCCCCACTCCTCAAAATAAAGGGGAAAGGATCTTGCATTCCTTGGATGTACACAGGCAACTACGTTTTTACCTGGACAGAACCAAGGACATCAGAAAATCAGAGCAATTGTTTGTTTTTTATGCTTCAAGTTCCCAAGGTAAAGCCATTTCAAAACAGACCATTTCTAAATGGATTGCTCATGGAATCAGATTTTGTTATTCACACCATGGAAAGCAAATCCCAGGGAGTATACGGACTCATTCCACCAGAGCTGCTGCCACTTCTGCTGCCTTCCTCAGGGGAGTTCCTACCAAAGACATTTTGGAAGCTGCAACTTGGAGTTCTGTGCATACTTTTTCAAAGCACTACAATCTACCTCTCTACTGTAAGTCTAGGGCAGGCTTTGCTTCTGTAGTCTTGCAGGGCCTTATAGCCGCCCCTTGTGCTTTATGACCACCCCCCTGTCTTTTTGCTTTGGGATTCTACCCTACAGTCATGACTGCAACAGTGAAACACGATGAACGTAGTACAGTTGCGTACACTTACCATAAATGTAGATGTTCCAAGTGTCTTCACTGTTGCAGTCTGGGTTTCCCTCCCTCCTGTCCCCTCTTATTTTTAATTTTGTGTGGTTCCTTTTTTCACCATTCTTCTGAGGTGTATTTGCAAAGGATATGGGACCTTTTTCATTTTGGGACTCCTGACATTTGGGGCAAGAAAAACTGGAGAACATGGCATCAGCTGTCAGCTTTGTACTCCTGGCACTCTGTCAGGGAGCATGGTTGAACAGCCGACGCCGGACCCAGACTTTGGGCTTCTGGCCGACCGGGGACTGCCTGCCGGCAGGGGAGAACCCTACAGTCATGACTGCAACAGTGAAGACACTCGAACATCTACATTTATGGTAAGTGTACACAACTGTACTTTTCTGTGAAATATGATCTGTTTAGTTTAACCCAGCTATTGGCCCCAAGAGAATATGTAAATTCCTCCCAAGTTCATAGTATTGCATTCACATTTTCCATACCAAATATGTTCATAAATTTCTTAAGAAATATATGCTCTTTTGTTATATTTTCCTTCTAGGTCTCCTTGATACTTCCTCACTGTTTGCATCAAGTTCCAGTCCCCACCTGTAAGTAGTATTCCGTGCTGAAAGTTGATTATTCCCCCCTGAATTTTCTTAAGCCCTATAATAGCTGTTTTAAGTGGAATTTAAATACATGCCAGCGTAATCATCCTCCCTTGCCAAGTAGCCCTTACCGCCACAAATCTACCATTACTGTCTTTTTTTCACTTTTCTATCAGTATTGAAGCTCCTGTAGTCATTAGTATCAGTACTCCCATTTTCCTTTGTCCTTTATATTCTGCTGAATATCCATCCTGAAATATTTTCTTTATCAAATTCACATGCTTAGTTCATTCCAAATGCATCTCCTGTAGCACTGCTGTTTGCACTCTGCATTTGTTAATATAATTTAATACTCTTACCTTTTTGTCTATACCAGTGAGGCAATTCACATTCCAAAATGTTTAGTGTAGCCATTGTGATAGGTGGGAATTCCCACCTACTATATATGAGCTTTTTTAAATATTATGTTCAGCTTTTGAGTTACGTGTATCCACTAATGATCTGATGTTATCCTAGTCACCATTCATCACATATGGGTCTAAGAGCCAACATTGGATCCGAGCCGGCACACTTAGACAACAGCTTAGCTCAAGCTTCTCCCTTCCCATAATGCTCTGCAGCCCTCTAACCCCTCAGATCTCGTTTGCTGCGCTTGAAAACAGACACAGATTGCTCAGCCCCTATAGTGTAGACAAACTAGGTTAGTTTTTTGGGGGGCTTCTTTCTTAGCCCTTTCTGTTTTTAGCCTTTTAGTTTGCTTAGTGTACCTAGGTTTTCCAGGTTTATCTGTCACTGTTCTACCCCTTCCATTTGTGTTCTGTTTGGCACTCTTTTTCAGTTGTACGTTTACTGTAGGAATTTCCTTCTTTAGTGTTAAATTTTCTGGGTTTCTGTTTTGTGTGTGTGATGGAATCTCTGTGCATGACTTTTGCTGTTTTTTTCTTGGCTTGGTCTTGGGTTTGTATTTGACTGGTTGAAATGTCAGAAAAGCTTTTAGGGGACAAGAACTGCTCCTCATGCAGCCGGAAGATGATAGTGTCCGACTCGCACAAGGAGTGCCTCTAATGCCTTGGCACCGGGCACCTGGTGGTTGAATGTGGCATTTGTGCCACATTCAACCCCAGGGCCCTGGTCGAGTGCCAAAATAAAATTCTACTCAAATTTAAGGGGGGGGGGTCCCTTGGACAAGGAGCCTTTTGACCAAGCAGGGCCCCTCTGACCACAAGAGAAAAGCTTACCTTTTCCTTCCCTTCTGGGGAGGTCTCTGGTAAGAAGTAAGAAATCTAGGCTGTTGGATCCCAGGACCCTGGATCCGACTCCAGCTTAGCAGGGTCTGATACAGGGTTCTTGGATCTGAAGCCCTCCAGAGAGTCTCATCCTGGATCCAAGGCTTCCAGTCCTAGATCTTTGAATCCGAGGGTCTCTGAGTTGACTTCCAGATCCAAGGCCTTCAGATCCAAACTGGAGCAGGCCTATCACACAGCTGATCCTATCAGATCCAAGCAATTTGAGAGCTCTGCCCTCGGATCCTTCTGTTTCCTCGGATCCTATTGTTGTTGAGGACCTTCCCTCGGATCCTCTGGGAGGGGATCATTTGTTTACCCCTGCACAGAGGAGCCATTCCCCGGACCATCAGAGAAGGCCCTCAGGGTCCCGGCACAGGTTTCCAGCTAAGTCCTCTATTTCATGTTGATCTTTCAGGAACATCCTTCCTTCCAATATGGAGAGGATGATGTGGTCATTTTTGAAAGCTCAAATAAAGTTGGGGCTTTTGGCTTCTGCAGCCCATAGGACTAGAGAACTTTCTTACTCCCTGGTTATCTTTTCTTTGTCCGACCTCATGAGGATTCGACTTAAGGGAGCCACTGTGCTGCATGGAGGCGGGGGTTTCCAGGACTTACCCCATCAGAGGCTATGGCTAGTTCTGCTCTCCTTCCCCCGGGACAGGCGAGGCCACTGGTCTGTCTCCCCTGAGTCCGTGGGCCAGGTTTGGATCAGGGCCTTTTGGACCGCTCTCTGCCCTTGGTGCTTCAGCTCTTGATAGTTCTAGTCCAGCCTTCTCCAGTGGGTTGGAGGTCCTGCCCGGGGTCTGGTCCTTCCTCCCTTGTGATGTCCAAGGGGGAGGGAGAGGGGCTTCGTCCATTCCCTCCACATTTCAGGTGGTGGAAGATCTTGCTCTGCTACCAGAGTAGCCTCCCCTGCTCTCCAGGCTCCATCCCAGCCTCAGATTTTGAGCGAACCCTCTCATCTTACTCCTGGTCAGCCCATTCGACCTATCCTCCAGGGGGCAGTTACCCCTGCTGGGGTCCCCACCTCTTCTGAATCTTCCCCTGAGCCTCCCATGGAGGAAGTTCCTCAGAAGAGGACATGCAAGAGGAGACATCTTGACTCCCTGATGGAGTCTCTCACTGAGGATATGGATATTGATGAAGGGGATGGGTCCCCAAGGTCACCGCCTGATGTCTCCTTTGGGGGCATCCTGGAGATTAAGGCCAGGGGAGATTGGTCTGCCCAGCCCCCATCCTCGGGAGGAAGCAGTGTTTCTAGATGCTTTTGGTATGGTCCCATCTACCTCTTGGGTGTCTCTCCCTGCTGACCTCTTGATCAGTCTTATTGTCAGCAGGGCTTGGAAGGAACCTGATACAGTGGAGCCAGTGCCAAAGAGATCGGGCAAGTTTTTGAGTCCCCCTTCCGACAAGGCCTTTTGGTCCAAGGCATTTCCAGTTGATGGGATTTTGGTAGCTGTCCCCACCAAGAAAGAGCTGACAGAACATAATTCATCTGTCCATCCTCCCAATCGCAAGTCGAGAGCCTTTAACTACCCTACGCATTTTACTCTGCTTCAGCGGGGTTTAATCAAGGAGCCTGCCACTTCCCTCTCGAAGTCCATGCCAGCAGAGGACTTTTTCTCCCAAGCTTGCAACTCTCATGCCTATAGCCAATTCGTCCATGAGGTTGATATCCAGCACTGCAGATGGTACCTCACGGGTGGCAGACACAGGTAGTTGCCATCAGGAGTCATGCTTGGGTTTGTGGATGCCTTTAAGCTGTCATTCCCCAACGTTCCCTTCGATAGTTTGACCGTTAAGGAAAAGTTAAACTGCAGTGAGCAAGAAGAGAACACACTTTCGGCCATAGGGATAAAGGTCTCTACCCCCCCCCCCAAGGCAGTTTTCCAAGACCGGGGGGGGGGTGCAAGAAGAGTTGGTTCCATAAGTTGCGGTCTCCCTTTAAGGAAACTCAAGAAAATTCCTCTTCTGGGGGATGGGGGGAGAGGTTTCAATGGTTGCTCCCCCAGGGGCAGAGAAGGCTCGCAAAAGCAGGGCTCCAGGGAACCGTTCTCTGAGAATCCTTTTCAGCAGCCCTGAGGCATTGCCCAACTGTCCCTCCCTGGAGGCAGTCCGGTGGCTGTTTATCTTTGCAGCCTTCGGCCTGGGCAAACATCACAACCGATCAGTGGGT
Organism: Protopterus annectens; assembly: GCF_019279795.1. Lineage (NCBI taxonomy): Eukaryota > Metazoa > Chordata > Ceratodontiformes > Protopteridae > Protopterus > Protopterus annectens. Next base: position 850,997,368 of record NC_056730.1, read on the forward strand.
GCTAAGAATTATATCCAGGGGCTATTGTATTCCCTTTTTTGACCCCCTGCCAAAAAGCAAAACTCTCCCCGACTTGCCACTTGGTCAGAGAGAGTTAGTCCATCTAGAGGTCACCAACCTTGTTCAAAGGAGCCATCGAAAAGGTCCCCACAGGACAGAGAGGATCTAGAAATTACTCCCGCTTATTTTTTAACCCAAAAAAAGGGACATGCGTCCATATCTGGACCTCAGTCAGTTAAATTTCTCAGTCAAGAAGTCAAAGGTTTGGATGGTCGCTGTACAGTCCAGTGTGCCCCTTCTGCACAAGAACAACTGGATGTGCTCTGTGGATCTCCAGGATGCGTATTATCATATCAAAATAGACAGGCAATCCAGGAGATTTCTCTGCTTTTGCCTGGGAGCTGATCACTTCCAGTTCTGAACTCTGCCCTTTGGACTCGCCACACTGCCCTGGGTGTTCAAGTGTATGGCAGTGGTGGCAACTCATCTTAGGCAGCAGAGATTTCAGGTGTTTCCCTGTCTCTATGATTGGCTCCTCACAGCATCAGCTGGTGGAGACCACACAGTTTCTTTTTCATCTCTTCGATCAGCTGGGAATAACAGTGAATCTTGCCAAGTCGTCTTTGACCCTGTCTTAACAGCTGGAGGTCATTGGCACTCAGTTGGACACTATCTCTGAGATTGCAGCTCTCCCCCTCCGATGCAGGCTTGTTATCTGGTCTCATATACAATCTCTTCTGGAGCAAACTCATCCTCCAGTATCACTCATTGTAAGAGCGCTAGGTTCATTGGCAGCAGCCATTTATTTGGTTCCAATGGCCAGATACTACATAAGAGTTCTGCAGTGGACCCTGGCAGTTCAGTGGTCTGCTCACTCTCTCATCCTCTGTCAGTTCCTGTATGGCTCACTCCATTATGCCAAAGACATCTGTTGTGGTGGATGCACTCTCCAGACCTCCTAGCGGGCAGGTCTTTTTCTCCCCTTGTTCCGGCGGCCACCGTGACCACAGATGCTTCCCTCCTGTGGTGGGGGGCACTTCTGGGAAAAGACTGTCCAAAGGATGTGGTCCCAGAGACCAAACTGCACATAAATGTTCTGGAGATGAGTAGTCCTTTTGCAAGCATTTCAGGACTGCCTTCTTCTAGGGACAATAGCAGTGCACACAGACAAACATGGCTGTTGTGTGGTACCTAAGCAAACAAGGGGGCACACATTCTTATCAGTTTTGTCGCAAGGCCATGAGGGTTTGGGAATGGGCAATGTCCTTGGTGCTTTCTCATTGCAGCACACAATTCCTCCATCTGACAGCTTGGTTTGTCCAATTCCAGTGATTCTTGCTAAGTCCAGGCTTGCTTCCCCACTGAAGGACATTATTCTTGCTTCTCAACAATTTTCCACTTCTGTAAACTCTCTTGGTAGAAGAGATTCTCTGTCTGGGCTAAAGGTCTGAATCTGGATCCATTTTCGGCTCCTACCTGACATTCTTCTTTTCCTGGCTTACCTTTTTCAGGAGGGTGCTAGTTTCTCTGATTAATATGATTAAAGTCCAATTGGCAGCAATTTCTAATTTTCATCTTAATAATGAACCTACGCTCTCTTCTTGCCTCTTTAAAGCCTTCTTAAAAGGTGTCTTTTTGTTGCGTCTTCCAGTCTTTGATCCTTCTTCACCGTGGGATCTTGCTCTGGTGCTGCAGTCTCTAACTTGGCCCACTTTTGAGTGTGCTGCATCCTGTGATCTCAGATTTCTTTCTTGAAATACTGCTCTTTTGGAGGCGATTACTTCAGCAAAAAGAGTATCAGAATTGTAGGCTCTTACCATTAAGCTTCCTTATTTGATGATCTGTAAAGACAGAGTAGCCTTGAGACCCAATCCTTCCATTATGCAAAAGTGGCCACTGAAGCGAACCTCAATCAATCTATCCAACTTCTAGTGTTCTTTCCTAATTATGCTAATAAGGTGGAATACATTGTGCATACCTTAGATTTTCATCAACAGCTTCATTTTTATTTGCCCAGAACTAAGTCTTTTCATCTCTCAGACCAATTGTTTGTGGCCTTTTCATTCAACAGGAAGGGCTGAGCTGTTTCAAAATTTATCATTTCCCGTTGGATTTCCCAGTGTATCTCCTACATATACTCCTGTGGTTCTCCTTTGCCTGGACCAATTAAGGCTCATTCTACCAGGTCAGTGGCTACATCAACTGCCTTCTCAGCTCATCTGTCCTTGAATGACATTTGTGCTGCGGCAACTTGGTCTTCTCCTCATACCTTTATTTCTCATTATAAACTTGACCTACTTTCTAGGGGAAGGGCTTTCTTTGGCTCCACTGTTCTTTGGCATGTCATTCCATGAGGCTGCCTGAGAATGTTTGGTAGCTGGGGACTCTTACCCATACGTGATGAATGGTGACCAGGATAACATCAGATTACTAGTTATGTACTTACCATAACTTACATTTTCATAGTTTGTTATTAGGCTATCTGCCCTGGGGCATTTATAAGCCTAGCCATAGTGATGTGACTTTCGCCACCCCATGTAATGGTAAAAAAGTGTACAGAATAGATTTAGAATACTGTTCCTCTGTCTAGTAGTGACACAGAGATGACCCCTGGGGTAAACCTACGATCTCCCATCCACTCATCAAGATTTCTCTTGAAGAGAGTCCGTGAGGGGCTCTGCCTAACATGAACTGGGATTCTGTTCCAGAGTATGGGAATCCTCTGAGTTATGAATCTGTTCCTCCAGCTTGTCCTATTCATATTTGTGCTGAGGTTCAAATCTTTAGCTCTCGTGGTTCTGATGGATTTGGATTTTTTGAGGTGGAGCATGTCCATCAATTCCTGATTGGACATGGCCGTGTACGTCAGGCACAGATCACCTCTGAGTAGGCGGTATGCTACTGAATAGAGTTGGAGTTTCTTTAGTTTGGCAGCATATGACATATGTTGGAGACCTTTGATCCTCTTGGTGAGGTACTTTTGGGGTCTCTCTAGCTGTTGCAAGTGCCGGGTGAGGTACATACCAAATGGGGCATTGTACTCAATCATGGGCCTGATAAGGGAGGAGTACAGGGGCACAATGACCTCCTTTGATCTGGATGTGAATCCCTTCATGATAAGGTGGGCAAGGTAGGAAGTCTTTCTAACCACTTTGGCAACGTGGGTGTCAAATGAGAGGTCACTATCGACTTGGGTCCCCAGGTCTCTGATTATTTTTTCCGTACTCAGTGGATTACCGCCTATGTGATAATTTGTGGGCACTTTGTTTTTCCCAAAGGGGATGACTATACATTTTTTGGCATTTAGTTTAAGGCCATGACTCCGGCACCAGTTGTCCGTTTCAGTGAGGCCTTTCTGTAGGATGTATGTGTCAGCTGGTGTATCGACTGTGGCGCCTAGTTTGCAGTCATCTGCGAACTTTGTCAGCCACAAACGTCCCATGTTTGCTTTCACATCTGAGAAATAAATGCCGAACAAGAGGGGTCCCAGGACAGAGCCCTGTGGGACACCACTTGTCACTGGCTTTGAGTGTGACATGGCTCCAGCGATTTTGACTTTATGGGTTCTATCCTTTAGCCAGTTTGCCACCCATCTTGTGACATATGGATTTACATTTAAGCTTTTGAGCTTGTCTATGATGCCAGAGTGGGGTATTGTGTCGAAAGCTTTAGCCAAGTCCAGGTAGGCTGTATGGACTGCTTTGTCCTAGTCAATGGCTCTAGTGACTGTTTCGAAAAAGTCAACCAGGTTTAAAAGGCAGGATCTGCCTTTTACAAAGCCGAACTGGGTGGGATCAAGTGTCTAAGTCCCCAATGTCTCTGTTTATTAGTTCCATAATGATTCTTTCCATAGCTTTGCAGACCAGGCTGGTTAAGCTTATGGGGCGGTAGTTACCAGGGTCAGTAGAGGTGCCTCCTTTGTGGAGTGGGACTACTGTTGCTGTACGCCAGTTTTCAGGTACATATCCTGTAGTAAGGCTAAGGTTAAGTAGCATTTTTATGTGCGGGTTTAGCTCCTCTTGGAGTTCACGTAGCACGCAACCCGGGATACCGTCAGGTCCCATTGATGCTGTGTTTTAGCTTTGCTGAGGGCGGTTCTCACCTGGACATCTGAGATGACAGGGAGGTTACATTCTGCTGGGATAAGTATTTCTTCTTTTGGGGGTGAGGGAGGGGAGAAATTTGCACTGAACCTGTCTGCCAGAATGTTGGCAATATCTGTGGGTTCAGTGTATTTTTTGTCATTGTGAACTAACTCTGAACATATCTGAGGGTTTCCGCCCAGGTTTCTAACATAGCTGAAGAAGGCCTTGTGGTTATCTTTAGTGTCCATAGCGATTTTTCTCTCAAAGTTGGCCTTGGATGTTTTTGAGAGAACGTAGCTTTCTACTAGTGCTGATCAGAGATGCCTTCTCTTTATGGGATTTTGCTCTGTCGTGCAGTAGCTTCCTTTTGTTATACAATTTGTTTATGGCTGGGGTCCACCAGACAGGATGCATGCCCTTGGTGGAGAGGGTCTTGGTTTTATTTGTGATTGCATGATCCATGCATTCTTAGAGATGTCCATAGAAAGCATTTGTGAAGGATTCTGCATTGTGGGATGTGGTTTCCACTGTCCCAGTGGGCTTAAAGGATACCATTTCAGTTTTAAGAAGTGTAAAGTCGGCTTTTGAGAAGTTTTTCACTGTAGTCTTTTGTGTTGGGGGTGGAGGTGGGATATGTATATCCAAGGTGATTAGTTTGTGGTCAGATCTTATTAGTGAAGGGTATACTTCCGGTGTGGAGCACTTTGTCCCCATGTTTGTGATGATCAGGTCTAGTATATCATCTCCCCTTGTGGGAGAGGTGACTAGCTGTTCCATTGCGTTTGAATTTATGAATTCCAGGAACCTTTGGGCTAGGGTGTTTGGGCTAGAATAATGCTCCCAGTCTGTTAGAGTAGTTGAAGACTCCCAATATGGTGGTGTTTGGTGAGACATTCATATCCCCCAATGTCTTCAGGAAGGCTGAGTGGGGTTCCTGAAATTGGGAGGGTGGTCTGTAACGTGCTACCAGTTGTATAGCAGTTTTGCCTATGGTTAGTTGCACCTGGATGGTCTCTGATGCTTCATGTGTTGCCACTAACCTGGAGGTGTGGGTGTCCTTGATGAATATGGACACTCCCCCTCCCTTTTTGGTTTGGCCCGAGTTTTGGGGCCGAAAAGCATGATACGAGGTATACTCTGGTAGCGCTGGGGTGCTCTCAGGAGCCTTGAACCAGGTTTCAGTACTGCACCGACATTGATGTCCTCCATACTGAGGAGTGCTTTGAGAGCCTGCATCTTGAGATTTAGACTTCTGGCGTTGAGCAACATTACCCTTAATTATTTTCCATTTTTGTTTTCTAAGGAGGTGGGTTTGTCTTTTGAGCCTTGCCTAAAAAAGGCACTGTGGGGGAGGCAAGAGCCTTAGCCAATATCAGGAAGCCCAGTGGTGACAGATGCAAGCCGTCCCTTGCGAAGCAGCGTGGCTTGTCCAGCATGTCATCCCAAGCAGACAGACATTGGATCCCCCTAGAATGACACCAGTATTTGACCCAATTATTAAAGCCGGTCATCTTGTCTTTGTATTGTGGCATCATTCTTGGTGAGGGCAAGATGCTCCTCAGGGTCAGGGTCATACCAGCCTGGGCTACATAATCAGAGAGCACCTCTATGTCTCTTTTCATGTAGTCCAGGAAGGTACGTCTCAGGTCATTCATGCCGGCATGGACAATGACAGAGTCATATTTTTACTTGCTTTGGAGTGACCTGAGTGCGTGTGTTATTTGGCGGATCCTAGCTCCCGATAAGCATCTCACCGTTACCCTCTCCTTGTTCAGCCTGGTAAGCGGAACATCCGTGTGTCTGACTATAGAGTCACCTATTACTGGTGTATCAGGCATGGTGTTTGGCCTTAAGGGCTGTGATTGTTTGACACACTGATTTATTGAAGTATGTGATGCATGTGTTATGTTTTGAGGTGGTGGATTTTTGGGTGTCTGCTTTGGGAGCCTCTGTTGTTTTGGTAAGTTTTTTGTTAGAGCCTCTGAGTATGTCTTTGTGTTTTTGTGTTTGGTTTGCAGTTGTGGTAGGTCTGTGTTGGACTGGGTTTGGTGTGTGTGTGGTTACCTTCTCCTCCTGTCTGGTCTTGCCAGTCCTGAGTTGAGAGAGTTCAGCCTCCAGTTTGGCTATATAATTGCATCTCTCACATGTATTTGTTTGTTGGGAGGAGGGAGAGGGTTGTCTGTGTACATGAGACAATTGTAGCATTGTCTCAAGATTCCCAGATTAACCAGCTGAACCGGAGAGGATGCCAGCAATCTTCCACTCGACATGCTAGAATATTATAAGGGAGTGCTGTGCCTTTAAGGGAAGTGGGTACTCACAGGGAAGGTAGGTGGATGTAGTGCTTACTTTAGATAGCGAGTGCTTACTTAGAAGAGAGGTTTTGAGAACAAGTGCTAGGCTTATAATAAAGCGGTTAGACTAGATTATTGTAAGAGTAGAGCTTTCTTAAGGGAAAATTTGAAGAGCAGACTTGGCGGAGCCAGAAAAAGTTTAACCGGCTATGCGCACAACCGCGCAAAGCCGTGCAAATGTGGATTTTAAACAGGGAACTTCAAAAGAGCTAGAAATGGTCCAAAACAACCAATTACTACAAGCTCTTGTGCTGAGGTCACTCCTTCAGGGACAGATGGGCTGCTCAAGGCTCCCCACTCCCACTGGTGAGCAAAGAAACTTCCTTCTATCCAAGTAAGGCAATGGACACCACAGGAACTACACCACAGCCCAGAATGCAGCAAAGCCTGTATACTAGTCTAAACTAGTCGAGGAGAGGCAGGAAAATAAGGATATTTTTTTTTTTTTTGTTTTTGAGATATAAAGCACACAGAAATGCAGGAAACGGTAATAAATCAGTTACACAGGCTAGCACGCTTTAGTGGGCAGCCTCAACAGTTAAATTAAACAAACAACTTTCCACCAATTTTCGACTAAATGAAACTTTAAGTGCAAATAATATATAATGCAACAAACAGTTAAAACAGTTTAAGCTTGTTCAAGGTAAGCAAGAGAAGGTATTTCAGGTAAAAAACAGCAAAAAATACTTAAATCAGGTAAGTAGTCGCTTTTCTCAGTTCTCTGCTGCTAGGACCACTCTGCAGAACCACAAGGAGCTGTTGCTGAGTAGTACTTGGTATCTTTGTTATCCGTAGTCACCATTCATTACGTTCCCACCCTCCTTCCCCCTTCCTGAGGGACTGGCAGTACTTTAATGAACCTTTTTCTGGTGGCAGGTCTTCTGTCTGTCTTTCTCCAGGGCAAACTCAGCCTGAGATGTTAGAGGGCAGCAGAGCATTATGGGAGGGGAGGAGCTTGAGCTAAGCTGTTTGTGTGCGGGCTTGGATCTGATGTCTGATCTTAGACCCATACGTGATGAATGGTGGCTATGGGTAACACAGATACCAAGTTATAAATACATAACTATTATTTGGAAGGTTGATCCTTTCTACATTTGTTTCTTACCCCTATTTGAACCTGTCATATTTTAGAAGACTTTTTTGTTTTAGTGAAAACCCTCAAACAGAAAAACATACACCCAGAATACCCCCCATAACCTGTTAACTTAAAACAAACACAACACTATGTACATCTTCAGGTAATGAAGTTTAACTCTCCTGATAGAAACAGTTATTACAAATTGGCAGCTGCACCCTTAGGCATTAACTAACTTATAATTAAGGATATTCATGCTAAAGTGCATATTACAGCCTGTGCTCCTCCTTTTCTGTCTGAGCTTATTTGTCTTGTGCATTTATGAATGTGTTGACCCTGTGGTGTCTGGGCTATCCTTTCTAAGGATCATAGGTCATGTATCATTTTCACTGGCATCTTCTTATTGCATAGCCGGCTTATTCACATTCTAGTATTTTAAAATTGTGCTTCTGTAACTAGTTTATTGAAATTTTCAGAGCACCTTTTTGTTTGTAATGCTATTTTCAGACTATGTCTTTCTGTAATAACTTAGTGGTATGATTATTTCAAACATATTGACAATACAGAATTGCTCTGTTTCTGCATTAGGCGCAAGTCCCTCTGACATCAAAATATGGTTAGTGCAATTCAGTACATAGTCATGCTTGCTTTACATTTCATACTATTTAACTTGAAATCATGTTGCTATAACCTGCACAGCAGTTGTATCATTTTCTTTTAATGTTCTTTTTGTGCTTTAACCCAGAGTAATAGGGCATTGGATATGCTTATATCATTTTACAAGCCTTCAGTTACATGTGCAGCAGCTCTTTGGAATATTTCTGGCACTGATGAAAATATTATAAGGATGTATAAGTACACTCCATACCTTCTTAATGACATAATAAATTGCATAGTTTGAAGCTTTCTTCAGTTTACCCTATCTGCTAGAAACCTTGGTTTGTATATTGCTTAAAAATAACTTGCCTTGTATTGTTCAGACCACTGTTTAAACTGCAGATAGTGAATAATGCTTTCTTTTTATCACTTACAGAACTTGCAGATGCTAGCTGTTTCTTGCTTTACTCCAATATTCAGAGTCCTTTGGCTCTTTGTGCTTCTTAATGACACTGAAACTTTCCATACTCATTTCCTGCTCAGCTCTGCACCTGAGAGCTAGTACTTTTCCTGGACCATGAATCTCTAACAGTATTTGAACTCTGAGCAGATGAATAAAACATAACAAATGGACAGATTTGTAACCCAGCACTTCCCAAACCCCTGAAGTAAACATCACATACATTCTTGAGCAGTGTGACTCACTATCTTCCTTTAAACATAAACTGGATAGGTATTCACAAATTTAATCATGCATTGACTGGTGTGGCCCTGCTGGCAAAATCAGATGCAGCCTAAGAGAGGGCAGTATCAATGTGTTAATGGTAATAAGATTCGATGGCTTTGGAATATTGATGCATCACTGTTAAAATGTAAAAGTTTCTTATGTGATATTCTCCTAGCAAATTTCGTAAGCTTATAAAATCGGTATAGTTGTAAGCACTAATTTCTTTGGCTTTGTCACAGTTTCATTTCTCAAAGCCTTTGGGGTTTCAGATACCATGACTGAAAATGACCTCATTCCTAAGTCAAAGTATGATTAAAGTTTATGAAATTAGTATTGTTTCTGTCTTTGATGTTAGCCAAAAGTGCTCTTTGTAGTACCCACAGTGTGCCCATAATTGTTGACTCCTGCAGTTCGTGTGGAGTTATACATCTATCTGTAGTATATCTAAATAAGACTATAAATTGTTTTTTTTTTGTTTTTTTTTTTTATGAGACTCATTGCTCCTACTACTGTTGGGACTGTCTGGGTATCCTCCTCCCACAATGCCCTTGTTTCTGCCTGCAAATCCTAGTATTTTATGACTTTGTGTCTGTCTGCAAGTAAGACACTGTAATCACTGGGTGTAGCAGTTTCAATGATCAGTGCTAGTTTTGTCTTTTCATGAACTATTATATTTGGTTTCCTTCCGTATATTTTTTGAACCTTTAATAATGATTACCCCACTGTGATATAAACTTTCATTCTCTATAATGCTTTGTGTCTGATGTTTCCAATGCTTCTCAGCTACTTCAATATTGAAATGTTTGCAACAGTCTCTCCACATTTATTATAGCAATAACCCACGCCTGGGTGTGGGTAATGCTGTATTTACCCACGGTTGGCGTGGTTTGGCTCGGCCTCGGGACCAAAGCCAACCGTGGTAAATACAGCATTACCCACACCCAGAAGTGGGTTATTGCTATTATACCATGACATTATTTAAGAAAAGAAACTATTACTTTTCTTAAATAATGGCATAGTATAATGCCTGTTTACTGCCCTTCTGCAGATGTCTGGCATCCGCAGTTCTGATGTACTGCGCCGCGCAGTACATCAGAGTTGTGAGCAAGCAATGGAGAAAGCAAGATCTCCGTTGCTTTTTATTTTTCGCTATGTTAAATGGGTTTAACATAGCGCGAGACAGTTTTAAAATAAGCAACGGAGATGTCCGTTGCTTATTTTAACTGTCTCGCTATGTTAAATCCATTTAACATAGCGAAATAAAAGCAACGGAGATCTTGCTTTCTCCGTTGCTTTTAAACCTGTCTCGCTATGTTAAATGGGTTTAGCATGGAGACAGCTAAAATAAGCAACGGAGATGTCCGTTGCTTATTTTAAAGCTGTCTCGCTATGTTAAACCCATTTGACATAGCGAGACAGTGTTTTAAAAGTAGAGTTATACTAATGGAAAAAAGTCCGGGCGACCGGACCTTTTTCCATTAATATAACTCGATTTACAATGTGCATGCTGGCCAATCAGCGTGCACGTTTTGGGGGGGTCATGGTATAATATGCCTTTTAGTATACAGGCCCTGTACCATTAGTGTATTACACCCAGCAACAAGATGTGACTGTTTCCAGTTCTGTTTTACAGAAACTGCATTTATCTATTTCTCCCACATGTTCACTGGACTTCATAGACTTCATAAATCAAATTATATTTAGTCCACTTTCCTGGGCCGCTATTATCATTTTATCTTTTGGTATAAATTCACCTCTCCTTTACCATTACTGCATCAGATCCTGATTGACATAAGGTTGTTCCAATAGTTTTCTGTACGTGCAACTATATTTATGCCTTTTCCACATTTCTTGCCTTCTTATCTGATCCTTCTCCTTATACACTTTCGTTTGTTCTTTATCATATTCAGTTGCTGCCTGATTTTTATCTACTCTGGTTTGGTTTCCATTCCCACTTAACAATGATATGCTTCTGCTAAACCAAGCAGGGAAGTCACCTTAAAGTTGTCCTCGCTGAGTATTAAAACTTTGTCTTCGATTAAAGACCTAGACCTATACATGTAATCAGTTTTGAGGAGGCCCATACCTCCTTCAGAATGAGAAATATATAATCTTTGTATACACTGATTTTTTATATATCATTTGATAAACGTGAAGCATTTTTCTTTTTTCCTGTCCAACTCATCCCAGTACATTTTGGGACCAGCCACTCATCCCCAAACTGTACTCTAGACAGGAAAAGCAAACTAGTTTATAGCTTGGACTTTGTAGATGTCAGGGCTGTTTTCAGTATTCATTTGTGATCTGAAGTAGTTAACTTCATTTTATCTTCAACCTGTGGGTATTTGGAGCCAAGCCGGCAACTTTTACAAGCATCTGCTCTGAGCGCCAAGCTCCTCCCCTTACCCATAATACACCACCTACTGCCTTCCCCCAGATCTCGTTTGCTACTTCATGCATCAGCATCGTGATCTCCGCAGCTCTGAGCTTTCAGTGGTACTGTAAGTGCTTTTTGGGGTTGTTCTAGTGTGTTTTCACCGAGTTAGTTTCCCTTTTCCTCCCCCTATGCTAGTTCATCGGTTTTCAAAAAAAAAAAAGTGAGGTAGTTTTGTGTAGTTCCTTCCCTACCCTAGTGTAGGTGTGGTCAGGCTAGTTTGGTTTTGTTGACTGGGTGTGTGTTTTTTTTTTGTTTTCTAGGATGGCTGACCAGCCTAAACCCACCTTTAAAAAATGCACAGTGTATGGCCATAAGCTTTCACCAGCGGATGGCCACACTCTGTGTGTTGTTTGCTTGGGCGTTTCACATTGGTCCGTCCAATGCATCATTTGTGCAGGGTTCAATCCTATGGCCCTTAGAAGACAAAAGCCAAACTTATGGAGAAAGGCCTGCTTGCAGCGTCCACCTTAGATTCGTCAATGGTCACGGCATCTGCTGCAACTCCCGCCCAACCCCCCACCCGGAAGGGACTCCCCCTCCCACTAGACCTGCTGAAGGAGATGTTATCCAAGGGAGAGACAGACAAAAAGGATTCCGAGAGAGGGAGAGATGAGGAGAAGAAAGGGGATAGGCCCTGTAAGAGGTTTCCTGATTGGGAGGCCTTCCCTAGCCTGCCATCTAAAGTTTTGAGACCTGTTTCTCCTCGGCTCCACTCCCTTAGATTTTCCACGGAGCTGAGGCCTTCTTCCAGATCTTCCCAGCAACCAGCCAGATCCGAGTCTGTCACTTCCTCTCACTCGACTGAGTCTTTCAGAAGTGGACATGGACAGGATGATGAGATTCATTCGGACCCAAATCCAGATGGGAGTCTTGACAGGCCCCTCTCCCTCTGGAGGGAGACCTCTATGCCTTTCTTCCACCCAGTTTCTCCTTCCCCGATCCGGCCTTCGGTTTGGGGGTACATGGATCCAGGGATCTTTGGAGCTGGAGATTTGGTGCTGATGGTTCCACCAACCTAGACTCCGATTACCTTGAGTTCCTCTGATCTGACTAGCTCTCAGGGCCGAGGCCTGGGAGCCGGACCCGAGGGGATGGATGCGTCTTCGGCTCCGACCTTGTCGCATCCAGGCTGTTCCTTCAGAGCTCCAGCTACCTTAACCTCTGCCCCAATCTTCACAACGGACCTGGGGAGAGCTTCCTCCTTGTGCTCTAAGGAGGTACGCTCTCCCTCAGCCTTGGACATGGTGGAGAGGGTTTTGTCCCGAGACCCCAGCCTATTCCTTTGGATTCCACCCAAACTCCCTTGGACTCTGTCTGCAACTTCCTTCATCTTGTCTCAGGAACAGCATGTGTTAGAGGAGCCCCAGGCGGTTCCGCTGGAGGAACTCCCCGCTGCTCACGAGCCCTCTTCAGAGAGTCCCACTGAGGAAGGGGCATCATAAGCACACGTGCAAAAGGAGGCACTTGGACTCCCCTGAGTCACTTATCGAGGGCACTGATTTGGATGAAGAAGGTTCCCCCAGGTCACCTCTGGAGGATGTCTCCTTTGGAGATATCATGGAGATCCTCTGCCAGAGGGGAGGTTTGTCAGCCCCAAAACCTTCTACGGGTAAATCCGTGTTCCTGAATGCTTTTGGCAAGGGCCCATCTGCTTCCTGGGTGTCCCCACCGGTGGATCCTTTAGTGGATCTTATCACTATGTGGGCTTGGAAGGAGCCTGACACTGTACAGCCGATAACCAAAGCGCTTGGACAAAATTCTCTCTCCACTCTGACAGACTGGCATGGCATAAAGGATCCCCTGTGGATGTTATGGTGGTTGCAGCAGCCACCAAGAGGGAACTGGTTCGCGAGTTCCTTGGTCCACCCTCCGAATAAGGAATCTAGGACTGTGGATCGATTTGGGAAGCGAGTGGATTCTTCAGCGACATTTTCCATCCGCGCACTGAACTACTTGGCACACGTCATACGACTGCAGTGGGACCTAGTCATGGAGTTAGCTGAGTCTCCCCAAGAGTCTTTGTTGCAGGAGGACAAGCGTCTGTTCTCCGCGAAAATGTCTACTCTGAAATCAGTGTTGGAACACATCCATGCACCTTCTTTCTCATGCTACGGAAGGAGCAGCTAGGGTGGCTGGGACGGGCGCTGCTATGAAGTGACAGCTTGGCTCAGACTGTGTCATTATGCAGGCCTTTCAAGGCATCTTTTACGAATGCTCCTTTTGATGGTGGTTCTCTCTTTGGGAAGACCATCTGTGACACCCTTGTCCAGAGTGGGAAAGATGGGAAGACCTAGTCTGCTGTTGGAATCTGCTTCTCTATCCCTCAAAGATCATTTTCCCGAAATCAGAGAGGGCAAAAGATGTGGTTCCAGAAATCTGTTTTCCCGGGACTCTCTGGACAACTCATCCTCTAGAGGCAGAGGGGGACATGACAAGATGCTGGCCCAGAGGGAGAGGGGGTCCGAGGAACTTTGGGCCTAGGGAGCCGTTCTCTGACAAGCCCATGCAGCAGCCCTGAGGGGTTGCCTGAAGCCTGAATGTCCTACTCTGGAAGCAGTCGGGGGAAGGTTATCATTGCACCCGACGGCATGGGAGTCCATAACTGCAGATCTTTGGGTGCTTCAAATAATATCCAGAGGTTACACCGTCCCGTTTGTTGCCCCTCCAATCAGACCAAAGCATCTCCCAGATGTTCCACCCGCTGAAAAGGAGACGACAGTGCTAGAAGTTTCCAAGCTGCTTCAAAAACGAGCCATCGAACCCCACCCCCCGATCAGTCCAGGTTAGGCGTTTACTCCAGGTTCTTTTTAGTGCCAAAAAAGACGGGGGACCTCAGACCCATTTTGGGCCTGTCAACCTTAAACCTGGCTGTAGCCAAACAGAAATTCCGGATGGTCAGCCTCCAGTCCATTCTACCTTATCTTCGAGAATGCGACTGTATGTGCTCGATAGATCTCCAGGATGTTTACTACCATATCAAAATGCACAGAAGCTGCAGGAGATTCCTTTGCTTCTGGCTGGGAGCCAGTCTTTTCCAGTTCCAAGCCCTACCCTTCAGTCTCACCACAGCCCCCAGGGTGTTCCACAAGGTAATGGCAGTAGTAGCGGCTCACCTGAGGCTTCAGGGGATTCAGGTATTCCCTTACCTAGATGTTGGCTCCTCGCTGCTTCCAGCAAGTGTTCTGTGCCAAGCCAGAGACTTCTTTCTACATCTTGCAGCCTTGTTAGGGATCATGGTCAACGTTCCCAAGTCACTCTTGAATCCTGTATAGATATTGTATTTTATCGGGGCACCCTTCAATTGAAAGTCTTCCCAACTCCAGGCAGGGTCCCGAGTCTAAGGGCTCATGTATCACTGATTCTTGGCCCCAGGCTGCCGATGGTGGTAGATGTTTTCAGCACCTTGGGCTCTATGGCTGCCGCAATTTCTATCCTCCACTGCACGTGTCTTCACATGCGTGTTCTACAATGGACTCTCGCTGCACAGTGGTCTTTGGTGGATCTCCCCATGGAATACCCAACCTAATTCATATCAGCAAAGCCTGCAGGTTGTCACTTCTCTGGTGGGTCCAGTCACCGGAGATTGCACCGGTACGCCCATTTGTTCCATCCACAGCCCAAGCCACAGTGACCACGGACGCCTCTCAGCTAGGTTGGGGGGGCATTATCTGGGGAGGATGATCCAAGGCACGTGGTCCCAGATTGAGACCAGATTGCACATCAGTGTACTGGAAATTAGAGCAGTGCTTTTAGCGTTGCAGGCCTTCCATACTGTTCTTCCTCTGGGAACTATTGCTGTTAAGTCAGACAACATGTCTGTTTGGTGCATCAACAAACAGGGAGGAACCAGATATTACCCTCTGTCGCTGGCCATGAGAGTTTGGGAGTGAGCGATCTCCAGACGGTTTCTGATTGCAATGCACATCCCGGTAAGCTCCAACATTTTAGCGGACAAATTGAGTCAGGCTATTCTGATGCCATACGAGTGGTCTCTGAAGGAGTCAGTAGCGGAGGAGATCTTCCTTGAATGGGGTTAGCCTTGCTGTGATCTCTTTGCATCTCCTTCCAACGTGAAGTGCAGCGAGTTCTTCGTTCTGTTTCCCTCACCAGGGGGAACCTCCCAGAGACGCACTAGTCCATGTTTGGCCTCCTGGGCTTCTGTATGCTTATCCCCTGTTACCACTCATTCCGAAGTTTCTTCAGAAGGCTTGTCGACTGGGGTGCAAGGTGATCCTCATTGCCCCATTCTGGCTTCTTCAGGTTTGGTTCCCCTTTCTCTGGTCTCATGTGCTAGCTCCTCCTTGGATTCTAGATCCCTGCCCGAATCTCATTTCTCATCCTTTGGGCGTCTGTCCGCCCAGTCTGACAGCGTGGTTGCTGCAGTTGCCTTAATTGCCAAGACTCCCGGTCTTTCGTCTTCAATAAAAACTGTTCTGGTGGCGGCTCATAAGTCGTCCACCAGGAAGGTTTACCGCAGTAAATGGAAACAGTTTTTCTATTTGGGCATCTCGGAGAAAGCTGTATCCTTTTACGACCCCTGTATCCGCGGTACTGGATGTTTTAGCCAGCATTTTTCAACAAGGGGCCAGTTCTTCCACTGTGAAAGTGCTACTGCCAGCTAATTCAAATTTTCATGTCGGCGAGAACATGAATGTCCTGGCCTCTTCTAGATGGTCTAAGGCCTTTCTTAAAGGCACTTTTCTTTTACACCCCCCAGTTAAGAACCCTGTTCATCCTTGGGACCTTTCTTTGATTCTTCAGGCCTTGGTTGCTCCCCCCCCTTTGAACCTGCAGCTTCAGTAGATTTAAAGTTTCTTTCTTGGAAGACAGCCTTCCTAGTGGCTATTACTTCGGCTAGGAGGATTTCTGAGCTTTAGGCCTTGTCTGCTATGCCCCCTTATTTGATCTTCCATAAGGGTAGGATTTCTCTCCTCACAAACCCTTTTTTCTTACCAAAAATGACATCTGAATCAAACATTAATTGAAAAATTAATCTGCCTATTTTCTTCCCAAATTTTCAGAACAAAGGTGAATATAAACTGAATTTACTAGATGTTCATAGACAACTTCATTTTTATTTGCACAGAACAAAACCCTTCCAGAAGTCTGACCAGTTGTTTGTGTCCTTTTCTAAGCCCTTTTTGGGTAAGACCATCTGCAATGTTTCTTCAGCTAGATGGATTCCGCTATGTATTTTGCAGATTTACACAGACAAAGGATTGTCTCCACCTGGTCCAATTAAAGCTCACTCTACCAGATCGATAGCGACATCTGCTGCTTTCTGGTCTGGAGTGTCATTGGATGACATTTGTGCAGCAGCAACTTGGGCTAAGTCGCATACCTTCATTTCTCATTATAAGTTGGATTTAATCTCTAGAGGGAGAGCATCCTTCTGCTCTGCGGTGCTCCGTAATATCCTTCCATGAGGGCTTCCCAGGGGCTTGAGTAGCTGGGGACTCTGCCCCACAGGTTGAAGATAAAATTAAGTTAACTCCTTCAGATGAAGAAGTTATTTACTCACCATAATGTTCCATCTGAGTAGTTATACTTCATTTTTCTTCAACCGACCCACACTCCTTCCCCCGAACTTTCTCTCATTATGGTCATGTTATGGTTTCTTTCCAGTTTGAGTTGCTGGTTAGTTTGGTTTGCAGCAAACTCGATCTGAGGGAAGGCAGTAGGTGGTGGTGTGTTGTGGGTAAGGGTGAGGAGCTTGGAGCTCGGAGCAGATGCTTGTAAAGTTGCCGGCGAGGATCCGATCTGGATCCGAATACCCACAGGTTAAAGAAAAATGAAGTTTAACTACTCAGATGGAATGTTACGGTGAGTACATAACTTCTTTTTTTCTAAAATATTCCTTATTGTTTTTTGTTTGCATTTGTTCATGTTTTATTGTCTATCTTTCAATTCCAAAATATTTATACACACACTCCTGCTCAATTTCCTCCGACTTTCCTGTCCCAGACTGATATTTCCTTGATGCTGAAGCTTACCTGCTTTAAATGTTGCTTTTGCACATCTGTCAAAGCTAAATGACATGCTTGTCATCTGAGAAAGTTTTGTCCACTTCCAGTTGTGTTTTCAGCTCCTCTTCTAATGAACTGTACAGTTTTAAGTTATCCACAAAAAGAAGATAAAAAGTCTTACACTATGTTGTCGTCTGGGAGCCAGATTGTAGCCATTACCTAATTTGTCAAGTAGACAGCTTAATGGGTTAAGGACAAGATAAAAGAACAACTAAGACAGAGTCACCCTGGAATATCCCCCTTTGAATTTTTTTCCCTGAGATAATAATTTGTCCTTTATTATGGCTTAGCTGCAAAGTGATTTGCCAGTGTTTCATGGCCACTGTAATGTAATTGATCAATGTAGGGTGTGTCTTGTACATCTGTAACTACTCCTTTATCCATGAATGTGAGATGCTGTCAGATGCTTTTTTGGAATCTCTCCATGCCATACTTAGATTCTTTCCCTTTTTACAATTCTCCATTATCACTTTAACAGCAAATGATCCTTTGTTTTGTATGACTTTATTTTGTTACCCTTTTGTGCAAGTGCCACAATTGAGTTTTCTTTTAAATGAGTAGCAGCAACAAAGCAAGTCAAAGCACGACCATCCACAGACAAAACAGGTTTATTATAATCCCAGCTTTCGAGTCAAAGCTCTGTCAGGAATGAAAACACTTCATAAAACCACACAATAAATATCCAACGCCAGTCAAAGAACATATCCAATTACCTCATTAAGAAGATCATTAGAAAACAATGGTCCATTGCAAAGGGTTATAAAAACAAAAGCAGTATATAGAAGTATATAAAAATATACAGAAATATATAAAAATATATAAATATACATAAAAGCTCAACTAACATGACTGCTTCAACTTTGATAGGTTTTATACTATTCACTTTATTCAAACATGGGAATGCATCGGCCCTAAAGAACTTTATCCATTTATATTAGCGCTGTCTGTCAAGTTTACTATATCTCCTCCCCTCTTATTCTTAAGTACCCTTTGTAAAATCCTAAACTTAAATACATGGTCATTACCCTGTTCTGTAATATGTTTACTTAGTGCATTGGTCTCAACTCCTGTACGTATCTCTGATTGGTGCGATGCTGTTCTTTCTTTAAACTTGCAGTTTGTTTTGCCTATGTAAAAACATGGGCATTTTTCACAATTAGATAAGTAAACTATATTTTCACTGTTACATGAACCAAAAGTTTTAAACACAAATTTTGTGCGTGTAATAGGGTGAATGAAATCTACTTCCATATTAATATATTTACAATAAACACAGTTATAACAAGGGACTGTGTTCTTAGCAGCTACCTGAAGTCCTTCATTCTATTTTAAAGTCTTTATAACAGAGAAGCTGTTTCAAATTCTTTTCCTTCTTAAAAATAAAGTAGGGTTTAGTTCCCACTTAACGCTGTTATCAGAGTTCAGAATATCCCAATTTCTCTTAATTATAACTTCAGTGTGCTGTGAATGTCTGTTATATTTCATAACATAACCTAATCTCCGTGTGTCAGTAGTCTGCATTACATTAGTGTTAGAGACTGTATTGTTCCTTTATAAATAAGGTTTACCTATATTCTCACGTTCAGAGTTGGCAAGTTCAGCATTACTGGCTAACAAACTCCTATTATATCCTCTGGCTACAAAATCATGTGTCATGGTATCAATTTCTTCCAGAAAACCTTCTTCTGTGGTGTTGAGTGTACTAGCTCTTAAAAATTAGCTCTTCACCACACCCTTATAGACATGTTTTAGGTGCATACTTGAGTTGTGAACATAATCTAGTTGTCTGTATCTCCGTTTATATAGAAGTGTGAAAATTGCCATCTATGTTGGATATCTTCACATCTAGAAAAATATGTGGAGAACACATTTCAAATTTAAGAAAATCAGTGCCCTGTTGTAAATGTTCTCAAATAACTTGTGTGCTTTTAGTCCCTTTCCATAACCTATCATCTACAAAGTGTTTGTAGAAAATTAACTCAGTGTTATAATACGCATCCGTCCTAGAGTCAACTATATTAAGCTCTTCCCATCTATCTAGCCAGTACAATATTAGCATAACTATTAGCTACCGGTGTGCCCATAGCTACTCCTAATATTTGGTGATGTATTTCACCATTGAACATAGACATCATTATTAAGGACAAATTCAAGAAGGGAACATACCAATGATATTTTACTGGATGTAAAGCTACTATGCATAACTAAAAAGTCTGTAACATAATCAAATCCTACTATAGTGGGAATGACAGTAAATAGACTTTATATCCATGGTTGCAAAAAAAATATCAGTCCTATCTTTACTAGCCATAAACTCCCCTAAAGATTCCAAGAAATCACAGGTGTACTTAATAAAAGCCTTACTATATTTCAATAATGGCTTCAATTGCTGGTCCAAATATTTCGAAATAGCCATGGTAGCCCACTGACCTCCTCAAACAATGGGTCTCATTGGGGGATGCAACAAACTCTTATGTATTTTAGGTAGACCATAAAGGTGGGAGGTTGGCATAATAATTAAGGTGTTTGCCTTGCAAGCACAAGGTGCAGGGTTTGATTCTCATGTGGGATAATTGGCTAGGCTTAAAAATGGCCCACAGGGGCAGTTAGCATAGTACTAACCGATAAGTTTACCCCGAGGATCACTTCAGTGGCTCTGCTGTACATAGGTACAGGGAATTAATCTAAGGGGGCGACGAAAGCCAACATATACCGGCTAGGCTTATAAATGCCTTTGGGCAGATAGCCTAGTACCTACCTATGAACCTAATAGGGCAAACCGGGTGTTCAATATAAAAATAGCTATATTGTTAAGGAGTAATAGCTGCTTGTATTAAATAATCATATAATTCAGTCTTAATCCTATAAATCATCTAATTCAACTTAGAACTATTTATACATTTAAATGTATTATCATTATGCAAAAATTCAAACATCAACTTATAATACTGATCAGCACTTAATATCACAGTTTACCACCTTTGTCGGCAGGTTTGATGACTATGTCAGGCCTAGCACATAAGTCATATAGAGCCTTCTTTTCCACTATATTCAAGTTGTAAAAATTCAATGTTTTTTCTTTAGAAAATAACTTCTAAAGATCAGTCTGATGTTGTAAATCTTTATTCATTCCTTACTGTTAGTACTCCAGTTCCAGCTTCTGAACCGACATGGCCATTTCCAAGCGCGCGCCAGCCAGAAACTCTCAGCTAAGACCTACCCATAATGCCCCTCTCATAGTCTCTCCAGATCTCATTTGCCGTGCTCCTCATCAGACATGCCTGGCCTCTCTCTCTCAAAGCTAAGTGGAAATTTGTGGTTGTGTAATTTCTCTAAAAACGTGGTCGTTTTTAGTCAGTTTCGCCCTTTCTTCCTATCGCCTACAACCTGCTTCTGTTTCCTACTCTTTACCTTTGGTAGTTAAATATCTACCATCATTGGTACTGTGACTGTCCCTCTCTCCTGCCTTTGGTAGGCCTTCCTTTACCACTTGTATTTTTAAATACCATCATTGGTATTTTCTCCCTTGTTGTTGATGTTCGTGTTTCACAGTTGCAGTCATTACATTTTGGTTATCTGCCTGCAGGTAGCCCTCAGCCAGCCTGAATACCAGAGTCTTGGATTCCTGCATCGGATGCTGTCCCTCCTTCCATGACGTCAGATTTTCAGGGGTATAAAACATGCAGCCGACACCATTACATCAGTCTTTCTTGCCGCACGGTGCCAGAAGCAGTTTGCAAGTGCCAGTCGCCCGACTCCTGAATTTTTCGTTTTCGAGTTTCAGAACCGAAGTCTTCGAAAAAAGCTAAGTACCCAGTTGGAGATCCTTTTTCTTGCTCTTAACCAATGTCAGTAAAAGTTAACAATTGTCTTACCTGTGGAAAGCAAATACCTCATAAAGATTTTCATTCGTACTGCATTCTTTGCTTAGGCCCAGACCACAACATCCCTCACTGTCTGTTTTGTGCCTTATTCAACCCCCAAACTGTTCATCGTCTGTCTATTTTCACAGCAAATTATTTTGGTACTCTGTTTAACTATCCAAAAATGGCTTTGGTAAGCCATCGGACTACCAATATTCCAAAAAAAGTAAGGATAAAGACCGAGACAGACTACATAGGTCCAAAACTGCCGACGATGCTTCCGTTAAGCTAATCGGCAGTTTGCCAGTACTCAGTGAGGCACTTTCACAGCCCCTGATACCCACTACTTCAGATTCGTGGGCCTCTACTGAGACCCATTTGGAGTCCGGTATACCGCAGGATGCTTCAATTATGGAACCTGCGGATGTCTCCATCTTGGATGGGTCCGGAGCTGCTGTGCAGGCACCGGCTTCTGAGAGTGTATTCAGGCCTAGAGATTTGCATTTTGAACAGATGCCATCTTCTTCATCAAGGCCTAAAACCCAACCCACGCCTAGAAAACTGACATCCAGACCGCATGGTCAGGTCCATATGCTTAAAAAAAACAAATGCTTAGAATGGCTGAAGACCTTATTACTTTAATTAGGGGAAGCCACCCTTCCCCCTCTGAGACCTAGAACTGATTTTCCTTCTGATTCTTCTGATCAAGATTCTGAAATTTTTGTTTCTTCTGATTACCAGGATTTGCCCTTATCTACCTATGAGGATTCTGATGCAGAGGATTCCATTCCCTCTGCTTCCCCTCCAGAAGATTTTTCTTTTGGTAAAATATTGCACACTCTTAGTAAGCATTTCCGCTAGGAAAGCCAGGATTACTCTGACTCCAAAAAGAGGCTTAGGGAATTCTTACGCCTCCCTCAACACATGTCTTTGGCTATCCCTCCTGTTCTGGACATTGTAGATGATGCCTTCTTGGAATCTTGCCTGGCCCCAGACACTTTACCTCCAGCTCCCAGAAAACTTGACAGGTATTAGAGTACCTGACTCTCACAAGTTCCTCTTCAAGAATCCTACTGCAGATCCAGAGACCATTTCTTAAGGACCAAAGGGCATTAAGGCTACTGCGGCCAAAACCCTACCTCCTCTGATAGAGATTCCAGGGCCTTGGACAAATTGGGTAAGAAGGTATACACTTCTGCTACTTTGTCCATTAGGGCCTTAAATTGTCAGTTTCATATTTTAAAGTATCAGCAGCTTATTATGGGACTACTTAAACAGAAAATGATGTTGATTCCTGACTGTGCTGAAAGAATTACAGGATTTAATGCATTCTGCTGAACAAATTGGTAAACATACTTTGCAACGTGGTTTTGACTCTCTAGAAGCATCTTGCAAGGCTGCTGTCACTGGGTCTGTACTTAGACGGCATGCTTGGCTTAAGGAATAAAACTTGCCAGATTATGTTAAAGCTAAATTACTGGATGCTCCCTTAAACCAAGACCACTTGTTTGGCAACAAGGCAGAAGTCCTTAAAAAGATGGAGGAAAAAGCTTAATCTA
Organism: Protopterus annectens; assembly: GCF_019279795.1. Classification (NCBI taxonomy): domain Eukaryota; kingdom Metazoa; phylum Chordata; order Ceratodontiformes; family Protopteridae; genus Protopterus; species Protopterus annectens. The sequence continues at coordinate 851,020,091 of NC_056730.1, forward strand.
TGCAAACTGTTAAAGATTTCCTGCAAGTACAGCCTCCCAGATTTAGTAGGCATTGGCCTTCTAAGAATTGGTCCTTTCCAGTCTCTTCCAGGCCTTCTCAGTCCAAACCCAGGAACAGCAGACCACCTAGGTTACAGTCTCAGGCTACACACAGGCCTAAGCAGTGGGGGCTCCCACTTCCAAAGCTGGAAGTAGTAAGACCACCCCCCTATGGAAAAATGTACTATGACTTAACCCTAACCCTTCCAAGCCCTGCTCAGCTGCCTGCTCTCATAGGAGGAGGAAAGCTCACCCTGCATGCAAAAAACTGGGAACTCATTACCCAGGACAAATGGGTTTTAAATATAGTTTTCCAAGGATACAGATTCCACTTCCACACCTTACCAACCCCAAACGGTTGGCCAGACCTACCCCCAAATCAGTGGGCAGAGGCTCAACAGCATGTTCTCTCTCTTCTAAGTATCAGGGCTATTCAACGTGTCCCATCACAAGAAAGGGGACAAGGTTTTTACTAAAGACTTTTCCTGGCACCCAAAAAAGACAGCTCCTGGTGTCCTGTCCTGGACCTCTCTATTCTAAACACCTTTTTGGTAATCCCAAAATTCAGAATGCTAACACTTCAACAGCTGCTTCCTATGCTAGACAAAGATGCCTGGTTGGCAACCTTAGACTTAAAGGAAGCTTACCTGCACATTCCAATAAGGGAATCTTGCAGGAAATATCTATGCTTCAGAGCAGGCTCCATGCACTATCAGTTCTCTGCACTTCACTTTGGCTTATCTACTGTGCCCAGGGTATTCACAAAGTGTCTAGCTCCAGCCATTACATTTTGCAGGCAGAGATTATTCAAATATACACATACCTGCACGATTGTCTAATTCAAGCAGCAAGCCAGGACATGCTATTAAAACATCTGGCATATCTAAAGCAACTTCTAACCTCGCTGGGATACACCATAAACGAAAAGAAATCTCATCTGGTACCCTGCCAACAGATTGTATTCCTGGGATCAAGCTTGAACACATCTTCCCAGATGTCTTACCTCACGCCAGCGAAACAAGTTTGACAGCCTACTTCAAACTACTGGCCACAAAGACCCAGCTATCTGCAAGGAAAATTTTGCAAGCCCTGAGGTTCATGGCCTCTTGCATTCTACTAATTCCATATGTAAGACTGCATATGAGGAAACTACAGTCGTATCTAAAAAGCCTATGGTGTCAACATTCTCAGGACCTGGAATCAATGATTCCTATCATTCCTTGTATAAAGACAGTGTTTCTTTGGTGGGCAGAGGCCTGCCACCTCGACAAAGGGCTCACTTTCAATCTACCCCTTGCTGCCCAAACCCTGACTACAGACTCATCAGACTATGCATGGGGAGGCTCGCTTGGCAGGGCAGTGCATTTAGGGCAAATGGAACTAGAGTCAGCTGCACCTGCATATCAACCAAAAAGAAATGTTAGATGTGCAGAATTCCCTGACGGCCTTCAAGGACCACATCCTTCCAGGACAATTATTGGTAAAGACAGACGACACGACAGTTATGTGGTACATAAATGAGCAGGGGGGAACCCACTCGTACCCTGTCTGCAGACTAGCCATGGCTCTGTGGAACACAGCCTTGAGCTACCAAGTGCACCTACAAGCTCAATTCCTGCCAGGCAAGCTAAATTCACTGGCAGACGACCTAAGCAGAAATCTCATGGACCCCCACGAATGGAAACTGGAACCAAAAATATTCAATGTCTTGAGGAGCAAATGGGGGACTCCAGAGATAGACCTGTTTGCCTCCCCCCAGAACTACCAATTGGACAAATTCTGCACAAGGACCCCCCCACAGTCAAGCTTGGAAAGTGGATGTCCTGTCCTTTACCTGGGAAAGCCTCTCAGTTTAGGCCTTTCCTTCTCTGTCTCTCCTCTCCGATTCTGCTAAAGATCAAACAGGACAGACCAAGGACCATTCTTATTGCACCTGACTGGCGTCGCCAGCACTGGTACCCCCTCTTGCGCAGCATGATGCTGCTGGATCCATGGCACCTACCATAGACACCTTCCCTGCTGTGCCAGCAGGCAGGCCAGATTCTGCACCCTCGACTTCAAACCCTGAACCTTGCAGCCTGGGTAATTCCTTGAGCTCTCCAATAGCATCCCTCGGTAAGCAGGTGCTAGAGGTCATTCTGGAAGCAAAGAGGCCTAGTACTAGAAAGTCCTATGCTGAAAAGTGGAAATGAAGCAGTTCCTGAAGCCAGTTTACCTCATTCTTCAGTACTTAACAGAAATGCTCCACAAGGGCCTATCCTTCTCGTCAATTAAAATTCATGCCTCTGCAATTTCAGCACATTATAATACTGAACCACCCCTCTTCTCTCACCCCCTGTTAAAGCAATTCCTCAGAGGGGCTAAAAATGCAAGACCCCCCCCCCCCCCCCCAGGCGAGCCCCTACTCCAGCCTGGGACTTTAACTTTGTTTTGGAAATGCTCACTCTCCCTCCATTTGAACCAGCTGCAACTGCAGAGTTGAAATTCCTTTCTTGGAAAACAGCCTTCCTTCTAGCCATCACTTGAGCAAGAAGAGTGTCTGAATTACAGGCCCTCATGGCAGTGGAGCCCTTCATTATCTTCCTTGCAGACAGGGTTTCCCTCAGGACCAATCCTTCCTTTTTGCCCAAGGTGGTGTCTAGTGTGGCCCTAAATCAGTCCATTCATTTGCCTACCTTTTTTCCTAATCCACAAAATAAAGAACAAATTCTGCACTCTTTGATGTGCACAGACAGCCTAGATTTTATTTGGACAAGCCTAAGCCTTTCAGAAAATCTGAATAGCTGCTAGTTGGCTTTGCTGCAGGGGCAGAGGGGAAGGCCATTTCAAAGCAAACCATTTCTAAATGGATAGTCCATTGCATTCATTTCTGCTATAAGCACCATGGAAATCCTACCCCACAAGGGATAAGATCACATTCCACCAGGGCTGAATCTACCTCTGCAGCCTTTCTCAGAGGGGTCCCTACCAGGGACATCCTTGAAGCTGCTGCCTGGTGCTCTGTTCATACCTTCACCAAGCATTACCACATGCCTATTTTTTCTAAATCCGGAGCTGGTTTTGCCACTGCAGTACTGCAGGGCTTAATAGCTGGTCCTAATGCTTTCTAACTTCCTCCACCCTTCCTTAGCTTTGGGAGTCTACCCAAATGTAATGACTGCAACAGTGAACATAGTACAGTTGTGTGCACTTACCATAAATGATGATGTTTGAGTGTATTCACTGTTGCAGTCCTGGTTACCCTCCCTCCAGCCACCTGACTTCTCTTGGCTCTACCTTTCCTTCTTGTTTGGTGTATTTGAGCTTTCTGGTGTATTTGCTTTTTGTTGGAGGTGTAAGACAACATATAATTGCTTCCCATTATGGGGGCACCTGACATCTGGGTCATGAAAAACTGATGTAATGACGTCGACTGCATGTTTAATACCCCTGACGTCATGGAAGGAGGGACAGCATCTGACGCAGAAATCCAAGACTCTGGTATTCAGGCCGGCTGAGGGCTACCTGCAGGCAGATAACCCAAATGTAATGACTGCAACAGTGAATACACTTGAACATCTACATTTATGTTAAGTGTACACAACTGTACTTTTCCTTTAGGATCGCCCTTTGTTGCCTGTGCTATGTCAGACAAAGTTAAGTTGGTGTTTAAACAGTATGACAAAAACATACACAGAGGCCCTGTGTCTTCTCCCTCGGTGCTGTCTCTGATGTTTACTCCTGTTTAGATTCCAGCCACGGCACCGTCTGCTTTGGTGCTGTCCTTGGTTCAAACACTGGCTTTCACGTCCATACCTGCTTCAACACCATCCCCGGCCACAGTAGCTTATTTGGCTCCACAGACTATGACCTCTGTTCCTAAAGTTGAATATCTCCCAAGAACAAGATATTCTCCAACGTACAACCCTTTTTTGGGGCATTGGTTTAGCCCCTTTCTTGAAAGGCCTGATTCTACTTCAGCCTCCTATAGATCCACCAGGTGTCTTTCTGAAATAGATGTAGTGCGGGTTGTGGGCCAGCTTCTGGCAGCTAGGGGATTGCCCACTCCAGCTAGACCTTCCATCCCCTCTAGCTCGGTACCCTTCACAGCATATTCTTCTGTTTGTCCTCCTCCGGCCTCTACCCAGGCCCAGAGATCTCGGTACCGATGTTAACCCCAGTGCATACTGTCTCGACCCCGACTGCGGAGTTTTCCCTGTCTGCACTGTCCACGCTTGCTGTATCGGCTCTGTTGGAGCCAGTGCACTCCCAGAGCAGTGTTTGGACTGTCGGCACCTTGGTACCTAGCCCGGCTCCTATTTTTTTGCTGGTGTCATCTATGTGCACGGCTCTGACAGCTTCAACTCCTCTCGGAGCTCCTCATCTGGAGGTGGGCTCCTCAGGGTGGGGTGTGACCCCTGTTCTGAGGTTGTCCTCCTCTGTTCCTGGCTCCCATCTCTCCTTGAGCAGGCCTGTTTTCCAGGAGATGGGGAGAGGGTTCTTGCCTCCACAGGCTTGCAGTCAGTATCAATGACATCGGCACCAGATCCCCCCCCCCCAAGCATGCAGCTGTCCCACCCCCCTACTTCGGGATCCCGGGCACGGGAGAGCAAGACCTCCCTTTGAAGGAGAACCTTTTCTCCGGAGTCCTCCTCAGAAGATCCCAGTGGGGAGCCATCCCGGAAGAAATGGTGCAAGAGGAAGCACCTTGATTCCCCTGAGGAATCTATCACCGAGGACACAGATTGTGATGAGGGAGAAGGGTCCCCGTGGTCTCCCCCATATGACGTGTCATTTGGAGACCTCGAAATTCTCAAGCAGCGGGGAGACTGGAAGATGTTCATGTTTCACTGTTGCAGTCATTACATTTGGGTAATCTGCTGGCAGGTTGCCCTCAGTCGGCCTGATTAACAAAATCTTGGGTCCTGCGTCGGTTGCTGTCCCTTCCTTGACATCAGGTCGTCAGTGGTTTAAAACATGCAGCCGATGCCATTACATCAGTCTTTCTTGCCGTGCGGTGCCCGAAGTAGAAGCAGTTCGCAAGTGCCGGTCGGCCAACTCCTGAAATTTTAGTTTTCGACTTTCAGAACCTAAGTCTTCAACTAAAAGCTAAGTACCCTGTTGGGGAAACTTTTTCTTGCTCCTTACCGATGTCAGTAAAAGTTAATAATTGCATTACCTGTGGGAAGCAAATTCCTCATAAGGATTTTCATTTGTACTGTATTCCTTGCCTAGGCCCTGACCACGACGTACCTTGCTGTCGGTTTTGTGCTTTATTTAATCTTTACACTATCAGTCGTCTGTACATTTTTGCTTCTAAGTATTTCAGTTCTCAGTTTAATTATCCAGAAATGACGTCGGTTAGCCACCCGACTACTGGAGTAAAGAAAAAGCGCAAAGAAAAAGAGGCCGTTGAGGTCCAAAACTGCCGACAACGCTTCTAAGCCAGTCGCCAGTTCGCCAGTACTCACTGAGGTGCTTTCGTAGCCCCTGATTTCCACTACTTCTGATTCGCAGGCCTTTACTGAGACCCATTCGGAGTCCGGTATGCCGCGAGATGCTTCACCTATGGAACCCGCGGATGTCTCTTCCTTGGATGGGTCTGGAGCCACTGTGCAGGCACCGGCTTCTGAGGGTGTACTCAGGCCTACAGACTTTCATATTAAACCGACTCCACCTTCAATCCTAAGGCCTAAATCTTGATCTATGTTTAAAAAAACGACGCCCAGGCCACATGTTCAGGCCCCTATGCCTAAAAAACAAATGATCAAAATGGCTGAAGATTTAATTACTCTAATCAGGGGTAGTCACCCCCTCCCCCTTCTAAGAGACCTACAGCTGAACTTGACTATGAATCTTCTGAACAGGACTCTGTTTCTTCAGACTCGTCTAATGGCCTGGATTTGTCTATATCTACTTATGAGGATTCTGTGCAGAGGATTCCATTCCCTCTGCTTCTCCCCCTGAGGATTTTTCTTTTGGGGAAACTTTACGTACCTTAAGGGAGCATTTCCACTGGGAAATTCAGGAATTTTCTGAGTCCAAAAAGAGGCTTAGGGATTTCCTTCTTCTTCCTCAACATAGGCCTTTGGCTATACCTCCTGTACTAGCCATTGTTGTGTTTTTGCAATCCAGTATGGCTCCTGATTCCCTGCCTACGGCCCCTAGTATACCTGACAGATACTACAGGGTTCCTGACTCCCACAAATTCCTTTTCAAAAATCCTGTTGCGGACCCAGAAACTATTTCTCAGGGGCCCAAGGGCATTAAGGCCTCTACTGCTAAAAATCCTACCCCTTCTGATAGAGACTCCAGGAAGCTGGATAGATGGGGTAAAAAGGTTTATACTTCTCCAGCCTTGTCAATCAGGGCTTTAAACTGTCAGTTCCATATGCTAAAATATCAACAGATATCATGGGACTGCTTAAATAGAAAATTATGATTTCTGACTGTGTGGAAAATAAAGATTTACAGGATTTATTACATTTAGCTGAACAAGTTGAAAAACATACTTTGCAGTGTGGTTTTGATTCTTTAGTGGCCTCTTGCAGGGCTGCTATTACTGGGTCTGTGCTTAGAAGGCATGCTTGGCTTAAGGAGTAATCTCTGCCTGATCATTTTAAAGCAAAACCGTTGGATGCTCCTTTGTATCAGGACCATCTGTTTGGCAATAAGGCTGAAGAAGTTCTAAAAAAGATGGAAGATAAAGCTAAATCTATGCAAACTGTGAAAGATTTCTTACAAGTGCAAACTTCTAGATTTGGTAGGCACTGGCCTACTAAGAACTGTTTTTTTCCAACTCCTTCCAGAGCCACTCAAGCCAAACCCAGACACTCAAAAAGCACCAGGTTTCAGTCCCAAAGGACTCTCAGAACTAAGCAACGGGGTGCTTCCACTTCCAAATCTGGAAATAACAAGACACCACCCTATGGTAAACAGTCTCAATGACTTTCCTTTAAAATTATCAGTAACTGAAAAAATGCCAGCACAAAACTCAGTATATATCAGCAACAAAACTACAGCAACACTAAGGTAAAACTTAAGTGTTTTAATACATATCGAACAATTCAATAATCCGGACCGGTTTCAGCCTAACATGGCTTTCCTCAGTGGAACAAGAAAAGTACAAACAGGGAATGATGCACAAATGCAGGTTTAAATAAGATCCATAGACCAATGAGGTGCTTCCAAAGGATTTTAGGCATGCCCATAATACTGCCTGAAAGAAAAACTGGAAGGAAAAATACAAACTAGAAAATAAAAAAATAAGTAAAAAAATAGATGATCCAAATAGCGAATATGGTAATAAAACATAAGTATGATAATACATTCAATATTGGATATATTAATTGGTTATAAATGATCATTTAAACCAGGAGAAAATAGCTTGATAATCCAGTATTTCTCTTTTTGGTTGAGAATGGGATGCCATCCCTGTTTGTTGGATCTACAATACAAAATTGAAATCTAGCAGTATGATGTTGTGTGTAGTGCCTGAACAGAGCGTTGGTTTCTCTTTTGGTTCGAATGTCACTACGATGTTCCGACATGCGTAATCTCAAAGCTTGTAATGTCTGACCCACATAAAATGAACCACATGTGCAAGTCGCAAGATACACCACCCAATCACTGTTAGTTGCCAAAAAATTTCATGTTAAAAATCCTATCAGTGTTTTTACTGGAAAATTGTTTAGATGTGAATATAAATGGACGTGATGAACAATGGCCGCATTGATAAGTGCCCCAGAGTTTGTCACCAGTCATCGTAAGTTGTTGATGTATAATGCCACCTGAACCCATCCACTTATAATGTGAAAAAAATGAACTTGGTGTTCTCCCTCTACGGTAACCATACTGACAAGTGTTAGCGACTAAGGAGGCAATATCCTCATTGGCAGTGAGGATGTTCCAATGTTTCATCATGGTATTTCTAATCAAATTGATGTAACGCCCATAGGTAGTAATAAACCATAATCCTCCATCCTGTGCATCCCTATTTCTGTCACAATATTTGAGAAGGGAAGTTCTGGTGGAATTGGTTGCAAAGTGACGTGCCAACTGAATGTCAGGCTCCTTGTATTCCCTGGTTCTAAATCTGTTGGTTAGAGCTTGTTGTGATTCTTCAAAGTCATTTTCTGCGGAACAAATCCTGCGTATCCTGAGGAACTGGGATTTGGGTATATTCCGAATGATGTGGCTACGGTACATACTAGTTGCATGTAATAAAGTATTGAATTGCGGGTATTTACGAAATGTTTTGCTTCGTAAAGTACCATCTGGGTTCCTGATGACTGTTACATCCAAAATGTTGATTTGATTTTGGTGATAAGTTGAAGTAAATTCAATACCCCATTTGTTATGGTTGAGGTATGACACAAATTCAGCCAAATATTCTTCATCGGAATGCCAAACTAACCAACAATCATCAAGATAACGTCGCCAGATATCCAGCTCCTCAAGATAGATGTTGTGTTTGATCATAAATGAGTTGCTCCTCAATGTAGCCCATGAATAAGTCTGCATGTATAGGAGCAAAAGAGGCTCCCATAACGGTACCCTTCAACTGCCAATAGCATTCACCTTGAAAATAGAAAACATTTTTATTCAAAACATGTTCCGCCATACAAATCAAAAGCATATTGAAACCAACTGGATATAATTTGGCTCTATCTAACCAAAACTTGAGGGCCTCAAGTCCAGCCCAATGTTGTATATTGGTGTATAAAGCCTTGACATCTAATGTACAAAGTAACCACTCAGGTTCTAATTGGTTATCATCTATAATGGATAAGAATTGGGTGGTGTCTTGTATCCTTGCTCGAATCAAATTTAGTAGTGGTTTCAAGTATGAAGTCAAAAACTTAGACAGTCGTTCCGTCAATGACCCCATACCAGACACAATGGGTCTACCAGGTGGTTTGTTCAGGCACTTGTGTATCTTCGGTAGTAAATAAGGAATCTGTTGTTGTGAATTCCGTACCATTAATTGTGATTTAACTGTGTCTGATATAATGCCCTCCGAAACTGCTAACTCAAGAAAATTGTCAATTTCTCTTTTAAAGTTCGGGGTGGGGTCAATAGGCATTTTCATGTAGTGGGATGGGTTGGCTAATTGTCCATTTCCCTCCCCCAGATAATAATCTGTATCCATGATTACTACTGCCCCACCCTTGCCAGCCTGAATAACAACAATGTTTTTGTTGTCCCTGAGCTGTTGTAAAGCCTGTAGTTCAGGGGTAGAGAGATTGTTTCAGAGGTGAAAAGTGATCTAGTTTAAAATATATGTCCTTGAGTACAGCTTGCTGAAAGATGGCCACATTCCAATTCATAGGTGGAACAAAATTGGATTTATGGAATTTGAATTCTGTGGTTCTTTGAGAATCAGACTTGGGTCCAAAAAACAATTTGAGGTTGATTCTGCGACAGAAATCGTTAACATCTCTGACAGTATGAAATTCATCCACAAAAAACCCTGGAACAAAGTTTAAACCTTTATTTAACACTTTCTTTTGATCTTCTGCCAAGACAATTTTGAAAATATTCAAAATATTGTCATCTATCGTGTCATGAATGTTTGGATAAGTGCTTTGATTGTATCTATCTTGGGTGTTTCCTATGCTTTCTTCCACCCCTCCTCCTAGTGAGTTTAAAGAATGTGTTTGGCTTTTAGTCTTTTTGGGAGTCGGAAACTCACCAGTACAAATACCCTCCGTATCAGTTGTCGAAGAATCATCTCCTGAGGTGCTACTATATGTGTGAGACCCCTTGAATATGGATCTAGGTCTTTTTTTGGGGTTGGTATATGTACCAGACCTCTGGCCAGTTTCCATGAACCTAACATTTTTGGTGGCCTCAAAGGGTCAGCCCCTCTGATAGTCAGCAATATCTCTGTTGAATTTTTTAATCTTTTTTTCTTTAGTCTGTTTTTCAAACAAAAGCAATTCCTTTGACAGTTTATTAAGGCATATAGAAAATTGTGGGTGACCATCATGTTTTAGCTTGTCCACACAGATCACCAACTTCTTTAATATTAATTTCAATAGTCCGTTCATAATACGAACTTAAAATCTGAACGAAATTCATAGATACCTGTTGTTGTGCCAAATGCCATTCTTTGCTAAGGATGTCATCTATCTTGCGCCTTTGCTGAGTTTATAAAAGCATCATTACAGCCGTCAACTGGATCCATGGGTTGAAGTATTTGTCAAGATCAAATGACATAAGCTGATCTGATATATAAATCTCAGATCTCTCAGATAGATATTAAAAGCTGATACACAATAATATGCCAGTAAACTGTCAAATGGTTAACTGCAGTTATATATTTGAAACAGAAGAATATGTTTTTTAGTAAAATAAGTATAAATAGTTTTAGTCTGTATAGCTAATGTGTGAACCTGAGGAATAATATCAAGCACCCAAATACACCATGATACTTTTTTTTGATCTTCATATGTCATTCCCAACTATTTGAACTAACTGATAAGTTTTTTAATTGTTTGTCAACTTCTTACATTTCAGAGGAGAGCTTTTTTTTTTGGTTGCCAACACTTTTTTTTCTTATTAATAATATTTTTAATATACAAACGGAACTTTATTGGAGTTCATGTTTTGGCTTAGGTTCAAGAAGTCCCCTTTTTTTCTATATATGGTTCTTGTGTGGCTTTATTGAGAACATCCCAACTGGGCGTATTTTGGGTGCTAGATATTATTCCAGGTTCACATATTAGCTATACATATATACAGAAAAAACATTTTAATTTGGCCTTAATGACAGATGCCTGTCGCACCTTACCAGATCCTAGAGTTCCTATGGTGGGCAGAGGCCTGCCACCAAAACAAGGGACTGCCATTCACACCACCCCCTGCCGCCCAAACCCTAACTGCAGACGCATCAGACTATGGGTGAGGGGCTCATCTGGCAGGGAAGTGCATTCAGGGCAAATGGAGCCCAAATCAAATGCACCTTCATATCAATCAGAAAGAAATGCTATCTGTACAGAATGCTCTGACAGCCTTCAAGGACCACCTTCATCCAGGACAACAAATGATAAAGACTGATAACACCATGGTTATGTGGTACATAAACAAGCAGGGGGGTACACATTCCTACCCCCTCTGCAGACTAGCCATGGCATTGTGGAACACGGCCTTGAGCTACCAAGTACAACTACAAGCTCAATTCCTGCCAGGAAAGCTGAATGTTCTGGCAGACGAACTAAGCAGAAATCTCATGGACCCACACAAATGGAAACTGGAACCACGGATTTTCAACATGTTGACACGCAAATGGGAGAGCCCAGTCATGGATCTTTTTGCCTCACCCCAGAACTACCAGGTGGACAAATTTTGCACAAGAACTCCTCACAAGAAAGCCTGGAAAGTGGATGCTCTGTCCTTCAGCTGGAAAAACCTATCAGTATATGCCTTTTCTCCTCTGCCTCTACTCTCCAAAGTTCTACTAAAAGTCAAACAGGACAAACCAAAAATTATGTTGATTGCTCCAGACTGGCCACGCCAACACTGGTACCCACTCCTGTGCAGTGTCACAAATTTCTCCATGGCACCTGCCTCAGACACCTTCCTTACTGTCTCAGGAGGCAAATCAAATTCTGCACCCTCAGCTCCAAACAATGAATCTTGCAGCTTGGTTAATCATTTAAATTTCCCCTTAGCATCCCTCAGCAAACCTGTGATGGATGTCATTTTGGAGACGAGAAGACCTAGTACTAGAAAATCTTATTCTGACAAATGGAAAAGATTCTGTGCCTGGAATCAATCTCAAGGGATGAGCACAGCAGTGCCCAATTTACCTCAGATTTTGCAATACTTAACTGAAATGCTTCACAAGGGCCTGTCTTTTTCCTCCATTAAAATCTATGCTTCGGCTTTTTCAGCTCATTACAACACAGAACTCCCCCTCTTCTCTTATCCTCAGCTAAAGCAGTATCTCAGTGGAGCCAGAAACTTGAGAACACCCAGGAGAGCTCCAACCCCTGCCTGGGACCTTAACTTTGTATTGGAGAAACTCACTCTACCTCCTTTCGAGCCAGCTGCTATTGCAGACTTAAAAATTCCTTTCCTGGAAAATAGCCTTCCTTTTAGCAATCACTTCAGTTAGGATATCTGAATTACAGGCCCTTATGGCAGTGGAGCCTTTCATCATCTTTCGTGCGGACTGTGTGTCACTCAGGACCAATCCATCCTTCATGTCCAAGGTGGTATCCAGTGTGGCTCTTAATCACTCCATTCATTTGCCAACTTTCTTTCCCAATCCACAGAACAAGAGGGAGCGGATTCTGCATTCATTGGATGTACACAGACAACTTAGATTCTTCTCGGACAGGACTAAATCTCGAAGAAAATCTGAACAACTGCTGGTAGCATTTGCTGCAGGGGCAGAGGGGAAGGCTATTTCCAAACAAACCATTTCTAAATAGGTAAGCCATTGTATTCATTTCTGCTATAAGCACCATGGAAAACCTATCCCCCAGGGGATCAGATCTCATTCCACCAGGGCTGCATCTACTTCTACAGCCTTTCTCAGAGGTGTTCCTACCAGGGATATTCTAGAAGCTGCTACCTGGAGTTCAGTTCATACTTTCACCAAGCATTATCAGTTACCAATTTTCTCTAAATCCAGAGCTGGCTTTGCCACTGCTGTTTTAAAGGGCCTAATAGCTGGTCCTAATGCTGTATAAATCCATCCTCCCAACCATAGCTTTGGGAATCTACCCAATTGTAATGACTGCAACAGTGAAACACAAAGAACATAGTACAGTTGTGTACATTTACCATAAATGTAGATGTTAGAGTGTATTCACTGTTGCAGTCCTGGTTACCCTCCCTCCAGCCCCCTGTTTTTCTCTTACTATACCTCTACTTTCTTTTACTATGCTTAAAAGCCTTTTTGGTGTGTTTGTTTTTGTTTGCAGGTATATTTTTGTGTTTTTAATTACTTATATATTTTGCTCCCCATTTGGAGGGCACCTGACATCTGGAGCAAGAAAAACTGATGTAATGGCGTCAGCTGCATGTTTTATACCCTTGACGACCTGACGTCATGGAAGAAAAAACAGCAACCGACGCAGGACCCAAGACGTTGTTAATCAGGCCGACTGAGGGCAACCTGCCAGCAGATTACCCAAATTTAATGACCAACAGTGAATACACTCGAACATATACATTTATGGTAAGTGTACACAACTTTGCTTTCTCTAACCCTTCTTCTGAGGAATCTGTTCTTGCAGGCCTTCTGTGCCCGGCCGTCTACTTCCTGGGTGACCCCACCTGTGGATGAGCTTATTAAGCTGATCATGCAGCGTGCCTGTAAAGCCCCGGACAACATAGAAGCTGTCTTCCGAAGGGCTGGATAAAATTCTATCCACCCCTGAAGACCAGGCCAATTGGTCCCAACAGTTGACTGTTGATACCATGTTCATGGCGGTGGCCACCAAAAGGGAGCTGGCAGAAGATAGTTCCACTGTCCATCCTCCAAACAGGGAGTCTCGGGCCGTGGCAGTGTAGGGAAGCGGACTTATGCTTCAGCAACCTTTGCCATTCGATCGCTGAACTATCTGGCACACTTTACTCGCCTCCAAGGAGACCTAATCTCTTAAATGTCTTCCTCTTTGGCGGGGGTACTGCCTGATGGTGCGTGACACTGTCGCCTCGCAGCTAGCTACCTTTGAATCTATCTCAAACTCCTCAATGCATTTGATATCTCACATCACCGAGGGGGCAACTCAAACTGCCGCATCAGGCATTGTCATGAGACGTCATGCTTGGATGCGTTTGTGTAATTTCACAGACCCCTTTAAATCTTCCTTTGTGAGCGAGCCTGTCGATGAATCTGCACTTTTTGTTCCCAAAGTACAAGACACACTAGCACAAAGTGAGAGACCGAAAGACCTTGTCTGCTGTGGGCATATGTTTTTCCACCCCGCTCCCCCACCCCCCAGAGGTCCTACTCCAGGAACCATAGGGGAGGAAAATTGTGGTTCAAGAAATCCCAAGGATCTTTTCATGACACTTGTGGTGTGCAGTCCCCCCCCCCCGGGGCAGAGGGGGCAACTCATCTGGAAGATGTCCCTTTCGGGTTAGGAGGGGGTTCACATAACAAGGGTGCTAGAGATTTCTTCTCCGGCCAACCCTACCAGTGCTCCTGAGCAGTGGCCTGATTGCTTCCCTCTGGAAGCAGTCAGGGGTCGTTTTTCTCTGCACCTACCAGCCTGGCAACTTATTACTACCGATGTTTGGGAGCAGAGAATAATATCCACAGGCTACCAAATACCATTCAATTTAACACCCAGAGCCGTCAAATGAATCCCCGATGTGCCACACAATCAGAGGGAGGTAGCAGCCTTAGAAATAGTAAAGCTGCTAAGAAAAAATATCATCCAACCAGTCCCACCAGACCAGAGAGGATACGAGTTTTACTTGAGGTTATTTTTAGTGCCAAAACAGACTGGACTGGAGACCAATCCTGGATCTCAGCTTATTGAACAAATTTATCAAACCTTAAAAATTCTGGATGGTCACGGTACAGTCCATTCTCCCCTTTCTAGGGAGGGACAACTGGATGTGCTCTATAGACCTCCAGAACGCGTATGGATCACCGCTCCCAGAGATTTCTCCACTTCCGGCTGGGAGCCAATCACTACCAGTTCAGGGCACTGCATTTCATTCTCTTGACAGTGCCTCGAGTCTTCACCAAATGTATGGCAGTTGTAGTAGCTCATCTTTGACTACAAGGATTCCAGGTGTTTTCATATCTAGATGATTGGCTTCTTATCGCCCCAACCTGGAATCTTCTAATCCGCAGCCTCTCTTACACTCAAGACCTCTCTCTCCGCTTGGGGATTACAATCAACAAGGAGAAATCTCAAATGTCCTCAACAAAAACACTGGAATTCATTGGAACAGTTTTCGACACAACATCCTGTCAAGCTTCCCTCCCTCCTCACAGGCTGTCGAAAATAAGACACCGAATCCAAGCCCTTCTTCCACAGACCTTTGTACCAGCATGCCTGGTACTGCCACTCTTAGGCTCCATGGCAGCTGCCATTACTCTAGTACTACTGGCGAGGTTGCACATGAGAATACTACAGTGGGCTCGTTTCTTCACAATGGTCTATTTTAACTCGACCACATGATATGTCTTGCAAACCTTTGCAAGGAAGAAATGCTATGGTGGATGAAGCCAGCATCGAATCTTTAGTGTCGACCATTCTGTCTCCCCCAGACCACAGCCACGGTGACCACAGATGCTTCCCTGTTGCGGGGGGCATTTCCAGGGAAAGACTGTCCAAGGCACCTGGTACCCCATGGAGGTTAATTTGCATATAAATGTCCTGGAACTGAGGGCAGTTCTCATAGCGTTGCAAGCGTTCCATACATCCCTCCCTTTTGGGACCATTGCACTTCATTCGGACAACATGTCAGTCTGGTATAACAACAAGCAAGGCGGAAACAGGTCTTATCCCCTGTGTCGGGAAGCCATGAGGATTTGGCACTGGGAGATGGCTTCCAACCGCTTTCTCATAGCAATGCACATTCTCGGGAGTTCCAAACTTATTGCAGACAATCTGAGCAGGAGCATCCTGATGCCTCATGAGTGGTCCCTCAATCCTGTAATAGATCGGATTTTCCGCCGCTGGTGCAAGCCTTGCTGTGATCTGTTTGCTTACCTCTTAAACAACAAATGCAGAAGCTGCTTTGTCCTGACCCCCCCCCCTTCCAGGAGGAACCCCTGAGGACGCTCCAACGCATGATTGGCCCCTGGGTCTACTGTATGCCTTTCCCACGTTTCCCCTCATACCAAAATTCCTCCAGAAAGCTCAAAGCTTGAGAAGCAAAGTGATCCTCATTGCCCCTTATTGGCCCCTTCAAGTCTGGTTCCCGTTCCTATGGCCTTGTCTGATTCACAGCCCGTGGTTCCTGGATCACTCCCAAGGTCTATCTCACCGTCAGGAACTGATTCACCCCAATCTCCACAGCCTCAAGCTCACAGCTTGGTTCCTCCACTTTCAGTGATTGCCAGACTGCCTGATATCTCATCTCCCTTTTGTGAAATTCTTCTGGCTTCACACACACCTTCCACCAGAAAAATTTATTCTAGTAAATGGACTAGGTTCTCTATTTGGGCCAAAGATCAGAACTTAGATCTTTCTCTATGCCTGTTCAAAAGGTCCTGCAATACTCGACGACTCTTCTACATGCAGAAAGACTCGGCATCGACAATCACTGTACATTTAGCAGCTATCACAAATTTTCATAATGGATTTAATAATTCTTCTGTTATGTCACACCTCCTGTGCAAAACCTTTTTGAAAGGAGTATTACATGTTAAACCTCCTGTCAAGCTCCCCCATAGAACCCTGGGACTTGACCTTGGTACTTCAGTCATTAACAGGCCCTCCTTTCAAGCCTTTTGATTCTTGAGATATAAAATTTTTATCATGGAAGACTCTACTTCTAGTAGCACTTACCTCAGCGAGAAGAGTATCCGAGTTGCAGGCCTTGTGTGTCAAGAGACCTTACTTGACCTTCCACAGGGATAGAGTATCCCGTCGTACTGACCCTTCCTTCTTGCCCAAGGTCATTTCTGTTTTTTCCATTAACTAATCTACTGACCTGCCGGTTTTCTTCCCTCAGCATTCAATCAGAAGGGAGTATCTATTGCACACCCTTTATGTTCATAGGTAGCTTCGTTGTTATTTAGACAAGACTAAATCTTTCAGGAAAACTGATAAATTGTTTGTGGATTTTGCAGGACCCAGATTGGGTAAACCTGTCTCCAAAGTGACTCTATCCTCCTGGCTTAGGAACGTCAATACCTTTATCTGCCATCAGAATAAGCTATCCTTACTTTCCAGAATAAAGGCTCATTCTACTAGATTGATGCCTACTTCTATGGCTTTTCATTCCATTAGGACTCCGGTTCCATCCTCAGAACCGACATGGCCACTTGGGCAAGACCTCATACCTTTATCACTCATTACAAATTGGATTTGGCCTCCAGGGGATGAGCATCTTTTGGTTCTATGGTGCTCAGGAATATCCTTCCTTAGGGCCACCTAAGACTCTGTCCTAACAGTAAGGAATGCATAAAGATTTACAACATCAGATAAGTCTTACCATAAAGTTCCATCTATGTTATAGATCTTTATTCATTCATTACTTCCCGCCCTCCTTCCCCCTGCTTGGACTCCTGGTGGACTTCAGGAATTCCTGGTTAGGGTATTTGCTCAGACAGAGCCTCCTGTTTTTTTCTTACTATCTGTATAATATAGGGGCAGGCAAACTTGATCTGGAGAGACTGAGAGGGACATTATGGGTAGGTCATAGCTGAGAGTTTTTGGCTGGCCCGAGCTTGGAAATGGCCATGTCGGTTCTGAGGATGGAACCGGAGTCCTAATGGTAATGAATAAAGATCTACAACACAGATGGAACCTTATGGTAAGACATAACTTTTTTTCACACGTATTTAGAAAAGTGGCAACAGTTGCCGTACTATTAGGTATGAAAGTGCTACTTCTTTTCAAGTTAATATTAGTATTACAGGTGTTGTCACCAAACAGGATCTTTAGATCAAAATTCCTGGCAAACATCCGTAATTCATTAATGCCATTGACAGATGGAATAAAAGACAAACCTTTGTCCAGTAACTGTAGGTCTCGCCTTCATTCTTACATATGGGTTCAGAGTTGATCCTCTGCTCTGACTCGGCCTATTGCAAAGCTCAAAGTCTCTCGGTTGGCTCGTGGCAAGGTAGGCATCCCACAGTGCACTAGTAAGAATCCCCAGATCTCGTTTGCGCATCTACGAGTTCAGAAGTTTCTATCTTGGCCGTGGCCAAGTTGGATATTTTCATTACTATTATAGTTATTATCGATATTTCTGCATATAATATAGCTTAGTTTGCATAGTTTTCATAGGTAGTAAATAGTGTGTTTTGTGCTATTTTTCTGTAGTTATTGCTGAGAACTTGTTGGCCATCTCTAGGCAGTGTTTGGTATCCTTCTGTGCGCTGGTTTTGACATAGTTTCTTACTAGCGTAGGTCCGCGTTTGTGTTAGGACTTTGTTCCCTTATATTGTATTTCAGTAGAGAATAGTATGTGTGTGCAGTGGTGTTTACTATATTATTGGCTAGTTTCTAGCCTGATTGTTAAATTTTACATTTTGTGGTACTTTCTGAATTTGCTTCTTTCTTGTATTTTCTTAGCAGCTAGGCCCATTTAATTTAGAGGACCTAGTCTTCTATTAAACTTTTCTGGTGTTCTTTCCTCAACCGGGCTAGGCCCGTTTATGTTAAAGGACCTAGTCCTCTGTTTTCGCTCGTCTGTGTGAGTTTCTCGTAGCGGGGCTAGGCCCGTTTAAGTTAGAGGACCTAGTCCTCTGTTGTATTTTTGTGTGTATTTTGCTCTTACAGGGTGAGACCCGTTTAAGTTAGAGGACCTTGTCCTCACTTCTATTTTTGATAGAGCTGTCCTTGTACTAACCATGTCCAAGGAAGATCATAAACCTTAGGGTTTTAAAAAGTGCCTTAAGTGCTCCCAAAAAATGTCAATTACTGATGGGCATAGTAACTGTGTTTACTACCACAGAGCCATTCATCTTCAGGAAACTTGTTCTTTCTGTCACTCCTTCAGCTCCAGAGTTCACCAAGAAAGGAAGAACAAATTAATACTGAAAGGTCTCCTTAAGCCTTTCTTCGAGGAGGATTTAGCCAGCTCATCATCATCCTCCAAGTCTCCCGCTGCAAAGAAAGAGAATGTCAAGTCGGCAAAGAGGCATTCTCCTGCATCGACTTTTTTGTCTGAACCTCCTCAGAAAGTATTAAAATTGGATAAGCTTTCTACCTCTTCGGCTCCACTTTCCTCTGAGCTGATCGAGGTTATCAGTGTTGACACTGCAGTGTCGGCCCCAAGTCTTTCGGAGCTGACAACTGAGAAGTTGCATCGGAGCCGGTCCAGCAAACTATTGCCAGTCTCCCCAACTTTACAATATCCCATATTACACTAAGATCTAGGTCGCCTACCCTGTCATCCAGATCCTCCAAGAGCCTTTTGGAAGAGGATGTAGAGAGAGTAGTGCTTAGACTCTTGAAGTAGTCTGCTTTACCAAAATTGTTGCTGACTCTGACCCAGTCAGTTCTGGAGCCATCTTAGACCATTCTCCCTGTTGCTGTTCCTCCTCGGAGCTGTAGATTTTCAGTGCCACTTGTTGTGGAATCCTCTGTTCCAGCACAACTTGTGTCTGCCTCGAAGCTGAGTTCCACTCCGACACCTTTGGCGCTGTCTTTGGTGTCTAGGAGCCAAAGCTCTCCAGTCGGCTCTGACAGGGATGCTTGGACCCGAACCTCTTCGGTGCCGAGCCTACCTCTCGGTACGTCGGCTAGGTTGAGCTCGGATCCTACATCCATATTGGAGTTGATCGCTTTGGAGCCGAGGGCTATCTCCGTTTCATTGGAACCAGGGCTGTCCTCTGAGCCGGAGAGATCTGCATTCAAGATGATGAGGAGCGTGCTGTCTCTGTCGTCAGCTCTGCACAAGGTTACCGATACTTTTACCACTAAAGCACCAACCTCTGTCTCAGCACCATCTCTCTCTATTGACAGCAGATACCCGCAGCCTCGGGAGCCCCCATTGGGTGGCCCCCAGTCTTCCGAGACCTCCCCAGAATACCCTTCTGAGGAGCCCCCTCGGAAGAGGACGTGCAAGAGGAAGCATGTAAACTCCCCAGTTGAGTCCATCACCTCGGGCACTGACCTCGAGGAGTCGGAAGGGTCCCCTAGGTTGTCCTCTGATGATATCTCCTTTGTTAGATATCTTAGAGATCCTGAAGCAGAGGCCTACTGTCGCCCCCTTCTGATGACGAGTCAGTGTACCTGAAGGCTTTTGGGTCTCAGCCTTCAGCCTTTTGGGTGTCTCCACCTTTTGATAAGCTCCTGAACCTAGTTAGTCGAAAGGTGTGGGGAACTCCTGATGTCATGGAACCAGTCCTCAGAAGAAGCAACAAATTTCTGTCTGCCCACAAGGAGAGAGAGTTCTTGACCAAAGGTGTGCCTGTAGATGCCATGGTGGTGGCAACCACAAAGAAGTAACTATTGGAGACTTCTACATCTGACCATCCACCTAACAAGGAGTGTTGAATGACTGATAGATACGGGAAGCGTATGTTCCCTTCAGCAGCTTTTACTCTCAAATTTCTGAATTGTCTCACGCATTTTACTAGGCTTCAAAGAGATCTCCTCAAGGAGTTAGGAGATACTCTCCAAGGTACATCAACTGAAGGAGTCCCAGAGAAGGTTACTTCTCAGTTGTCCACCTTAAACTCCATTGTTAACTCCTCCATGAGGCTGATATCCTATGCAGCAGATGGAGCGAGTAGGGCAGCGGATTCAGGAGTGTCCCTTAGGAGACGCTCCTGGATGCGCTTATGCAATTTTGCGGAGCCCTTCAAATCTACTCTTACCAACGCCGCCTCCGGTCCTCTTTGTTTGGACCAAAGGTAAAAGATGCACTCGGGTGCGAACAGGAAGAGAAAACTCTCTCTGCCGTGTGAGTGCATTTTACTGTCCCTTCTAGACCATACCCTAAGGCTCAGAAAGGTGGTAAAATGTGGCTCAAGAAATCACAGAGAATTTTCCCGGACACACAGGGTGATTCCTCCTTCAGAGGCAGAGGAGGAGAAGCTAATGGTAGACATCACCCTAGAGGCAGGAGGGTCCGCAAAACCAGGGTGGCCGCGATTCCTTTCGTGGTCGTCCCTATTAGTGCTCCTGATGTGGGGCCCGGCTGTGCTTCTTTGGAGGCAGTCGGGGGTCGCTTATCTTTATATCCAGAAGTCTGGCTCAACATCACCCAAGACAAGTGGGTACAAAGAGTAATCACCAGAGGATACTCCGTACCCTTCTTTCTTCCACCTCACACCCCCAAGATGATCCTAGATGTTCCAGCCAATCAGTGGGATCAGGCAACCAAAGAAGTTCAAAAGTTACTTTCAAAGAGTCATCCAAACCATCCCCGCAGACAAGATGGGATTCAGAACTTACTCCAGATTCTTTTTAGTGCCAAAACGAACAGGGGACTGGAGGCCCATTTTGGACCTCAGCAAATTTAAATGAATTAGTAAAGAAGTCCAAATTCCGAATGGTAACCCTGCAGTGTATACTCCCTCTGTTAGGCAAAGACAATTGGATGTGCTCCATAGACCTCCAAGATGCATACTTCCACATCAAAATGGACAGGACGTCAAGGAGTCATCTACACTTCTGGCTGGGAGCCAGTCATTACCAATTTCGTGCTCTGCCCTTTGGTCTCACCACAGCCCCCAGGGTGTTCAAATGCATGTTGGTAGTGACAGCTCACTAGAGACGTCTTGGATTCCAAGTGTTTCCATACCTGGACGACTGGCTCCTGACTGCCACCACCAGGTATCTACTCCTACATGCCAGGGATTCAACCACCCAGCTAGGAATTGCGATAAATTGGGAAAAGTCTGCCTTGGCGCTCTCTCAATTTGTGACTTTTATAGGTTCCGAAATAGACACTGTCGCCATGATGGCTCGTCTCCCTGCAGACAGAATTAAAAATCTCAGATATTCAGCTTACTTCCTCATCAAAGAGTCAAGGCCAAGACAGTGTTGAAACTTTTAGGGACCATGGCTTCTACCAAATCTCTAGTTCCACTTGCCAGACTGCATTTGCGAATCCTTCAATAGCTTCTCTTCTCCCAGTGGTCTCTTCAATAACTGCCTCTGTCTCATCATATTCTGATAACAGAATCTTGCAAAAAGGGCCTTTGTTGTTGGATTCAGCCTGATCAACTGATGAGAGGAACACCCTTCCTTCCCCACCAACCCGTTGCTACTGTGACCACGGATGCCTCCCAGATTGGGGGGGGGGCATTATCTAGGCAGGACTGTCCAAGGCACATGGCAAGATCACGAGGCTCACTTGCATATCTGTGTCCTAGAGATGAGAGCAGTGCTACTGGCATTGCAAGCACTTCACGACTTTCTTCCTCTAGGGCCAATAGCAATCCAATCGGACAATATGTCAGTGGTATGGTATCTGAACAAACAAGGAAGAATCAGATCTTGCTCCCTATGTTGAAAGGCTCTTCGGCTTTGGCAGTGGGCGATATCTTCCCAGCGCTTTCTTGTAGCAACGCATATCCCGGGGACTACCAGTGTGATAGCCGACAAGTTCAGCAGGGCAATCCTGATGCCGCACGAGTGGTCTCTGAATCAGAAATTCACGGAGCAGATTTTCCACAAATGGGGACAGCCTTGCTGCGATATGTTTGCCAGTCCAATCAACGCCAAATGCAGCAGCTACTTCTCCCTTATCCCCCTCCGGGGGAGTCACCGAGAGACACACTTGTTCACAATTGGCCTCCGGGACTTCTTTATGCATTTCCCCCCTTTCCACTCGTATCGAAAGTGATCCAGAAAGCTGAGTTCTTGGGAAGCAGAATGAATCCTGATTGCTCCTTACTGGCCTCATCCGATTTGGTTCCCTTTCTTGGGCCTCATCTCCTAGAAGATCCCTAGACTCTGGACCCAGTTCCAGACCTCTTGACACACACATCAGGCTCCCTTTACCCCTGCCTCCACACCCTCAACTTGACAGCGTGGCTGCTCCACTTCCACCTCTAGTCAGGCTTCATGATTTTTCACCTGCAGTGACCCATATCCTCACGTCTTCCCACAAACCTTCCAGGAGGAAGTTATACGCCAGCAAATGGAGAAGATTTTCTATCTGGGCAAAAGAGAAAAATGTAGATCCTTACACAGCATCCATCCCGTTGGTGTTAGAATTCCTAACTGAACTTTTTCATCAGGGATCAGCTACTGCTACGATTAAAGTTCAACTGGCAGCGATATCCAATTTCCATTTGGGACATGAGCCTAATCTGATGGTTCATAGATTGTGTAAAACCTTCCTAACACCTCCCTTTTAGGAACCTGTTTCTCCTTGGGATCTAAATTTCGTTCTGCCCAAACTTAGTCTTTTGAACCCACGCATTCTTTTGAACTGAAGTTCCTGTCTTGGAAGACCATCTTTCTAGTTGCCATTACATCCGCTAGAAGGGTGTCAGAGTTGGAAGCACTGTCAGTCAAACCTACTTACTTGAGCTTTCATAGAGACAGTTTCCCCTTCGTACAAACCCTTCTTTCGTCCCCAAAGTTTGCTCTCAGTCTAATTTGAACTAAACTATTGAATTGCCCTTATTTTTTCCTAATCATTCAAACAGTGCAGAATATAAATTTCATCAACTTGATGTTCACAGACAGTTACGGTCCTGTCTACATAGAACCAAGGAACTTAGTCAGACCAATTTATCGTATCATTTTCCAAAAATAGAATAGGTCTGCCAGTCTCTAAGGTAACTATCTAATTGGATTTCCAACTGTATTTCATTTATCTACTCTTCCCCAATGGAATGGAACTTCCATTTAAAATTAAGGCTCATTCTACCAGATCCTTATCCACATACCTTTCAAGCTCGAGTCCCAATTGACAGTATCTGTGCAGCAGCAACTTGGGCTACCCCTCATACATTTATCACTCATTACAAATTGGATTTGACCTCTAGGGGTAGAGCCTCCTTCAGTTCCACGGTTCTTAGGAGTATATTCCCATGAGCCACCCGAGAAAATGGTGCTAGGGACGCTGTCCCATATGTAAGAATGAAGGCAAGATAGGACTACAGAACATAAAATAGTTATGTACTCACCGTAACGTTCCATGTTTGTAGTCCATCTCGCCCTTCATTCTTACGAACCTACACTGTCCATGTATCCTTTGAGGACCTGGAGACAGGGTAGTATTGCCTTTGGTAGGGTGGAGACCTTTCATCTTTGTTGTTCCTTGTGGATAACTTTTCTATCACTCTTATAGTTAGCAGCAAACAAGATCTGGGGATTCTTATTACTGCACTATGGGAGACCTACCTTGCCACGAGCCAACTGAGAGACTTTGAGCTTTGTAATCGGCTGAGTCAGAGCAGAGGATCGACTCCGAATCCATATGTAAGAATTAAGGGCGAGATGGACTACAAACATGGAACGTTATGGTGAGTACATAACTTTTTCTATATTAGTAAATTCACAATTAGACAAATTAACAGTATGTCCAGCTAAGTCCTCCTGCTCCTTGTCACAGAGCCTACCTTCGGTTTTGCTCCCAGTTGTTGCTCTATATGCTGTACATCTTTTTGCAGTGTTCCTCTTTGTCTGCTTCTGTCTCTCCCTCTTGCCTGCACTTGTAGAGGGAGTTGTAGCTGTATTTCCATATTGCTCATTCCTAAAAGAAATCACTCATCACCTCTACTGAGTTGGAGCCAGTGTTAACCCTCCGATTTAAAGCTGGAGAAACATCAGCAGGTTCTGTAAGGAGGCCATGGGGAGCAGATTCATTGCCAGAAGAGTACAATACTATAACAGCTTCTTCTACCTATGTCGTCACGTTGTTCTGAGTTGAAGTTACTGTCGTATTCTCTGTATCCAAAATGCTCATACTCATAAGAAACGACCGATCTACAGGGCGTGGTGCACTCACTTGACAATGATATGCTTCTGCTAAACTAAGCAGGGAAGTCACCTTAAATGTTCATAGGTTCATAGGTTTATACTAGGCTATCTGCCCTAAGGCATTTATAAGCCTAGCCCAAATTTTTGTGGCTTACGCCACCCCTTATATGAAAAAATACTGTGCCCATTAGTTTGGTGTGCCTCTGTCCAGCAGTGACACAGAGATGATTCCCGGGGTAAACTTACGATCTCCCATCCACAGGTCAAGATTTCTCTTGAACAGAGTCAGCGAGGTGCTCTGCCTCGCATGGACCGGGATTTTATTCCACAGCATAGGGAGTCTCTGAGTGATAAATCTATCCCTCCAGCACGTCCTATTTATATCCGTGCTAAGGTTTAAGTCGCTTGCTCTAGTGGTTTTGGTGGATTTGGATTTTTTGAGGTGGAGCATGTCCATTAATTCCGGGTTGGACATGGCCTTGTATGTCAGGCACATGTCACCTCTGAGCAGACGGTATGTGACTGAATAGAGCTGGAGTTTCTTCAATTTGGCAGCATATGACAGATTTTGGAGTCCCTTTATCCTTTTGGTGAGGAACTTTTGGGGTCTCTCCAATTGCTGCAGATGTCGGGTGAGATACATCCCGAATGGGGCATTGTACTCGATCATTGGTCTGATAAGTGAAGAGTACAGGGGAACAATGACCTCACTAGATCTGGATGTGAATCCCTTCATGATCAGGTGGGCAATGTAGAAGGTCTTTCTAACCACTTTAGCAACGTGAGTGTCAAAAGAAAGGCCACTGTCAACCTGGGTCCCCAGGTCCTTGATAACCTCTTCTGTGCTTAGTGGATTGCCACCTATATGGTAGCTTGGGGTTACCTTGTTTTTCCCGAAGGGTATGACTACACATTTTTGGCGTTTAACTTCAGGCCATGGCTCTGGCACCAGCTATCTGTTTCCGTGAGTCCCTTCTGAAGGATATCCGTGTCCGATGCACTTTCCACTATGGCGCCCAGTTTGCAGTCGTCAGCAAACTTTGTCAGCCAAAGTCCTCCCATGTTGGCCTGTACTTCTGAGAAGTAGATGCCGAACAATAGGGGGCCAAGGACCGAGCCCTGTGGGACACCACTTGTGACCGGCTTGGAGTCTGACATAGCGCCAGCAACTCTAACCCTGTGGGTTCTGTCCTTAAGCCAGTTTGCAACCCATCTTGTGACATATGGGTTTACATTTAAGCTGGTAAGTTTTTCTACAATACCCGAGTGGGGTATTGTGTCGAAAGCCTTTGCAAGGTCAAGGTAGTCTGATGTGTTCTCTTCATGTTTTTAAAACTTTCAGTCTTCGATTGCAGCCCTAAACATGTAATCAGTTTTGAGGAGGCCCATACCTCCTTCAGAATGAGAAATATATAGTCTTTGTATACACCTATTTTTATCTATTATTTGATAAGCATGAAGAATTTTTCTTTTTCCCTGTCCAACTCATCCCAGTACTTTTTGGGGCCAGCCAATTATCCCCAAACTGTAAGCTAGACAGGAAAAGCAAACTGGTGTATAGCTTGGACTTTGTAGATGTTAGGGCTGTTTTCAGTATTTTTGTTTTCTAAAATATTTCTTAGTGTGTTTTGTTTGCATTTGTTCTTTTATTGTTGATCTTTCAATTCCAAATATTTATACACTCCTTCCTGCTCAGTTTCCTTGGACTTTCCTGTGCCAGACTGATATTTTCTTGATGCTGAAGCTTTCCTGCTTTAAATGTTGCTTTTGCACATTTATCAAGGCTAAATGACATTATGTCATCTGAGAAAGTTTTGACCACTTGCAGTTGTTTTCCTCTTACACTTATGCTTGCGAGGCACTTCCTCGGGGAGGGGGGGCTGTCCGAGGAGGTCTCACCAGCAATGTCCTGTTCCAAAGGAAAAACCTGGGACATCGAAGCAGGCTGTTCCTGTGGCCGGGTGATGGAAGCCTGACCCAGCAGAGAGGGAATGCAGGGCGGAGCCGAGACAAGGGCCGGAGGTCTGGATGCTCTCGACAGAACCCTCTCCACTACATCGAAGGCCGAGGGGGAGCCGCTCTCCCTGGGCTCAGAGAGCAGACTCCCACTCGGATCCGATGAAGGGATCGGAACCGGCGCCGAGACCGTCAGATCTGAGGGACCAGTGTGCTCTGACCTGGACGGAGCCGAAGGAACACTGAATCCCTCAGATCCGAGAGGTCGGATCCGACGATGGAACCGATAGACTCGAGGGTAGAGTCTGATCTGAAGTACCCAGTACTGTCTGCGCCAACCCACCCCCGGCTCCACCGCTGCCCGGCTCCAAGCGCTCCGAACCCGGAAAGCGGGTTGGAGAAGGAGCTATCGGAGCAAAAAAGGGTGTCGGGGGGGGCAGGAGCACTCCCATCTGCAGCTGGGCCTGGATGAACCTTCTCATCATCCGGTCCAAGTCTGCATCATACAGGTTGTAAGTGGATCTCGACTAAGCCACCGAGGCAGGCCTAGAGTGCTGCCTCGATGACCTCGATGGAGATCGGGTCTCATCCTCCTCCGGTCCCGGGGAGAAGCAAGGTGATCGGAGCCGAGGAGGAGGAGACCTGGAAGCCGTGGAGGGAGAAGCCCGCTTAGCTGGGGGGCCGAAGCGGAGGCCTCGGCCTGCCGCTTGTGGTGCTTCTCCCTCCGTTTCTCCCTCCAGGCCTCCCTGTCCTCTGGCGCTTTAGTGGGAGTTTGAATCCCGGCCGGAGGAAGGGGGGCAGGAGTGGCCACCACCACAGGCTGAGGAGGTGCCAAGGGAGTAGCGGAGGCTGAAGCCGACTCCGGGGGCAAAAGTACCGCCAGGACCAGCTTCGACCTCCGCTCTTTCAGTGCCCAGGGATTGAACCCTGCACAAATCGTGCATCCTGAGATCACGTGTTCAACCCCAAGGCACCGAACGCACCGAGTGTGGCCATCCGCCGGAGAGAGCTTATGGCCACACTCGGTGCATTTAGAAAAAATAGACTTTGGGGCCTCTGACATGTCCCAACTATAACGCTACACAAACACACAAGGCCCCAAACGCAAACACACACAATCACACACTAACGACCCGCGAGGAGAGGGTAACACTAAAAATTTCAAAGAAAAAACAGACTAAAGGGAAGCCTAATACACACACACTAATTACTGACAGAAAAAAAGGGCTAAAGAGATAAAAAGGGAACACTAATCTCAGTAATCGCCAGGAGCTCAAAATCCAGCTGACACACTCTAGAGCGGCAAACTAGATCTGGGGTCATTTGGGGTTGGCAGGGGATTATGGGTGAGGGGAGGAGCTAGGAGCTCGGATCCATAGCTGTATAAATAGTTGCCGGCTCGGATCCGATATCGGATCCAAGACCCACAGGTTGCAGACAAATGAAGCCACCTACTCAGATGGAACGTTATGGTGAGTACATAACTTCTTATTCATAATAAACTGAAGACAAATGCTTGTAAGGATAAATCATTTTTAAAAATAGTACTCCCCACTACCTTCTAATGGTAGATTGGGGGTGAAAGTGAAGGCAGAATTAATCATAGTCATATTTTTCAAATTGCTGCTGCCATAGCCTGCCTAAGCACCCATTAATCAAAAGACAGTCACTATCTCTATAGGTCTCTCATGTTAAATTGGCATGACATTTAAACAAGTGAAGCATAATGTACTTCAGTCTGCTGCTGGCAGACATGTATAAGCACTATGCCTCCTTATTCTCTGCCTAACAATGGCCACCTATGTAAAGATCACAGTAATGTTTCTAACTTGTTCCTCCTAGACAATACAGTTACTCCTGTGCAAGCTATAGTGACCTTCTGAATACAACTCTGAAGTCTGTGTGGAAAGTTAAAGAACTAATGTCCATGTTGTCTCCAGCTGAACATACGCTATAGTGACCTGTGCACACCACTAAGGTTTGGGAGGAAAATTCTAAGAAATAATGATACTGTCAGTCTCATATAAAACCTACAGTTACCTTTACACACGTTTGTGCATAGGCATGGCTTTAGACTAGGCCAGGCTTCAGGGCAGAGGACACAACTGAGGCAGAGTCAAAATCCACTTTTACACAACCTTAGGATTTGGGGGCTGGCCACCAGGCCCTAGGAAACTTTAAATGTTTGGATGTTCTGTGATGCATTTTAACCTTACTTTTTTTTTAAAGATGTCTGTTTAAACAGCTGACTAGAGTAATTTACTTTTATCCAGATGCCCCCTATCCCTACCTAGCAGTTATGGCCATTTCTGTGTACTGTTCACACACCTGATATTGATAGCAGACAACCTTGAAACACATTACAGTTTTGCTCAACATTTTATAATATTTCAAGTTGCTTCACATAAATCAGAGTGGTCCTGCAAAGCCAGAATAATGAGCAATCAACAGCAGTCAGCTAGACATTTTCCTCCAAAAATGGACCCAGCAATTATAGCTTCTTTCTGTGCATATCTTGGATGATCATTAAATTCTCCATCTAACTTCACACAGATGCCCACTAGTCCTGCAAAGCCAGGCAATGAATGTTTAAACTGCGCAAACAACAAGAGAGTCAGTTACTTTCAATAGATATCTACCACCCCCATCCAGCTACTACTTTCAGTGCATTAGGTTATGATAAAAAAGATGAACCCTGAGTTGTACATATTTTAGCTTTGACATGCAAACAGTAACCACACTTCAAACTATTCCATGCTGCTTCACACACACCGCATTAATCTTGCAGATGTACACTGGTCCTTCAAAGCTAGATGGTGACCGTTTAAACTGAGGAAACAAGAGGGTTGGTTAATTTATAGACAGTCCCATCCAGCAGTTATAATTGGCTACTTCTCTGTGAACTTAAGAAGTCTGACTGGAGGAAAAGTGATGGCTATGTGTTGTATATCCACTTTGTACTATGAAAGACAGTAGCCACACATTAAAGTATTCTATGTTGCTTCACGCAACTCAGAGTAATCTTGCAAAGTTAGAGTAATAAGCAAAGAGCAGCCACTAGGCATATTCCCCAACAGGCAAGCAGCATTGTTTCAATTATTGTTGTAATTCACTTAGCTTTTTAACAGCTAACCTTAGTGAAATATCACACCTCTTGACAGATTGAGTTCCTCAGGATGCAGTTTTGTAAAAAATGTAGATATCTCAAGAATCTTAATAGTTAGAAAGTTAAAAGAATTGTTGAGCACAACAGTGCTGTTCATAATAGTAATATGTCAGCCAGAGATATTGATTCTATTTTTAACAAATAATGAGATAATACTGTCCCTCCTTTTTTGAGATATTTGTATAGTTATGATTTATGTACTCAGTTGCATATTTAATACAAGAATAAATGCCAGTATCTGCAAAGCAGTGCTATACACCATCTCAGTGCAAAGTTTTTTCGGCATTGTACTTACTGTCATTTAATACCATGGAGTACTACATAAACACACACTGCTTCAGGTTAGTATTATTAACCATGTATAACCTATATTGAGGATATTTCCATTACACAACTCGTATTCTGTTAGGTAGCAAGTACCCTATTTGTCTCGGGAACCATTCAAGACCTCTGTGCTAGCAGGCATGTAAAATGCTGTTCTACAATGCATCTAAGTGGACAATGCCCACAATTTCTGCTAATATATTCATATATATATATATATATATATATATATATATATATATATATACGCGCACACACATTTTTAGTGCTGAACAAGCATAAATAAATGCAGAGTTGTGATAGGTAAACAAAAATATATCAGTGCGAATCTTTCCAACATAGTGCAAGCTTTCATTTGATACCATGCAGTAATTTATAAACATCATCTGTGACAAGTTAAAAGAAATATTAATGTGACAGATTCATAACGGAAAAAAATCTCTTCACTTATTGACCACCCCATTTGAATCAGCAGACATTCCTGATTTGTGTCGTGTACAGTCATGTACAATGCTGCTCTGTAACACTACATGGACTCTGCCAGATATTTGCATAAAAAATGCTTAAATATATGATCTGAAGTAGTTTTCATTTGGTCTTCAACCTGTAGGTTCCCGGATCCGTATCGGATCCAACTTGGCCACACATCCAGCATCTGATCCAAGCTCAAAGCACCTTCCATAATGCCCCCGTCTCCTTCCTCCCTCCCTTCAGATCTCGTTTGCCGCCTGTATGTCCACATTGTGATCTGAACTCTCTGCATAAGTGTGTTTTCTGGGTATAAATCTTCTCTTTTCTCTCTGTTTTTCTTCTCTACTTTCTACCTCATCCCCGCGTTTGTCGGTAAAAAAAAAAAAAAAAGAAACCTCTAGCCCTTCCCTTTTTTTGTGTGCATGGTCTGTGTGAAAGTGAGTGTGCTGGGTCTGAGGTTAGGGATATGTCTGACCCTCCCAAACCCGGCTTCAGAAAGTGTACAGTGTGTGGCCATAAGCTTTTCTCGGCCAATGGCCGCATGCTGCACCTCCTGTTCCATCTGTGCTGGGTTAAATCCATGGCCAATTAAGGACAGGAGGGACAAGTTAATTCTTAAGGGCCTTTTTTCCTCTTCAGGGACTCAAGTCCCTGTGCCCCCCCGGCTTCTGCCCCTTCCTACCTTGTACCTCAACACTGGCTATGACCTTGAGCAGGTCGGATCCAACTGGCTCAGATCCGACAAGCTCTCTGAGCCGTAGCATCATCGTCAGATCCAAGGGGTTAGGTGTCGGCTCAGTATGTGTCTGCTCAGTATGTGTCGGAGCGCAGCCTTCCTCTTGGTATCTCGTTGCCTGGAGCCTCAGCTCTGATTTCCCCATTAGGTCAGAGGGTAACTGCTCCAGTTGTCCTTTTTCAGTATTTCAATTCCCCTTCGGCTTTCGATGTGGTGAAGAGGGTTCCATCTCGTCCTCAGATTCTTCCCTGACTCCTTCCATTTCTGGTATGGTTCCAGCCATCCTGTCATCTTAGGGACAGCCTGCCACCACTTTGCCACAGGAGGCTTCCGTTTGGGACCAGCAAGATGTTGGCGAGTCCTCCCCAGGGATCCTTACTGAGGAGATCCCTCGCAAACGTACATGCAAGAAGAGGCACCTAGACTCCCCATCAGAGTCTCTCTGAAGACACCGATTTGGAGGAGGGGTAAGGTTCCCCATGGTCACCCCCTGAGGATGTCTCCTTTGCCAGCGAGGGGGGTGGTCTGCCCAGAAACCTACCTCAAATGAATCCGTGTTCCTCGAGACATTTGGTGCAGGACCCCCTACTTCCTGGGTGTCCCCTCCCGCAGACCCTTTAGTGGAGCTCATATCTCAGGTGTGGAAGGAACCAGACATGGTGGAGCCCATTCCCAAATGTCCGGATAAGGTCTTGAGGCCCCCCCCCCCCCAGACAGACTATTCTGGAACAAGGGATCTCCCGTTGATGCCATGGCAGTGGCAGTAGCCATTGGGAAGGAGCTCGCTCAGGAGAGCTCTACGGTCCACTGTCCTGACAGAGAGTTATGGGCAATGGACCTTTTCGGGAATTGAGTGTACGCTTCAGCGATCTTTTCTGTTCGGGTGTTGAATTACATGGCACATGTGATTCAGCTTTAGCGAGACCTAGTCGAGGAGATCGTGGAGTCGACCCCGGAGGCCATGTCGGTAGATAAGACTTTCTGCGCTCGTATGGCTACTCTAAAATCAATAGCGAACACCTCTATGCACCTCCTCTCCTATGCAGCTGGAGCCGCTAGGTCAGCTGGTACAGGCATTTGCCATCAGGTGACACACCTAGCTCCAGC
The DNA here is from genome assembly GCF_019279795.1 of Protopterus annectens. NCBI lineage: Eukaryota > Metazoa > Chordata > Ceratodontiformes > Protopteridae > Protopterus > Protopterus annectens. Next base: position 851,052,414 of record NC_056730.1, read on the forward strand.
TGTTAGTTTTCAGAACCTTTCAAGACATCATTTGCCAATGCCCCGTACAACGGTTCTTCCCTGTTTGGGAAGTTTGTATGTGAGAGTTTAGTTCAGAGTGAGAAGGACATGAAGACTCTTATCTGCTGACTGGATGTGCTTCTCAGCCCCCCAGCGATCCTTCTCTAGGAATCGGCTAGGGACCAAGAAGATGTGATTTTGGAAATCTCAGAATTTTCTCCGAGACACTAAGGACTCACCTTCCCCCAGGAGGTAGAGGGGGATTTGATAGATGTCGCCTTAGAGGCAGATGGGGTCCGAGAAATTACGGGTCTCGAACCTTTCTCTGATGAGACCCACTCAGCAACCCTGAAGGGTTGCCTGACTGCTAGTCTCTGGACGCAGTCAGGGGCCGTCTTTCATTGAACCTGAGGAGGAGTCCATAACAAAATATTGTTGGGTGTTATGAATTATATCCAGAGGTTATTCATTCCCCTTTCTAAGGTCACCTCTACCACCCAGACACCTCCCGGTTGTTCCCCCTGCGCACAGGGAGGATGCAGCAGTGGAAATTGCAAATCTGCAAGAAAAACGGGTCATCCAGCCACGTTCCCCAAGACCAGTCCAGATTAAGCATTTATTCCAGGTTCTTTTTAGTGCCAGAGAAGACAGGGGACCCAAGACCAATTCTGGATCTATCCACCTTGAACCTCTCGGTGGCCAAGACGAAATTCCGGATGGTCACCCTTCAGTCTACCCTGCCCTTCCTGCAAGAGAAAGATTGGATGTGCTCGATCGACATCCAAGATGTGTACTATTGTATCAAGATGGAGAGATGCTCTTGGAGGTTTCTCCTCTTCTGGCTAGGAGCCAGTCCGTTATCAATTCAGAGCACTCCCCTTTGGTCTAACCACATCCCTCAGGGTGTTTACCAAAGTGATGTCAGTAGTAGCGGCTCACCTGAAACTCCAGGGCATTCAGATATTTCCCTACCTAAAACTGTAAAATTCCCCAAAGCAGGCAGAAGACGGCTCAATATGCAGCTAAATCTAAAAACGTGATGAACCGGCAAGTAATCGTAACAAAAAACTTTATTACAGAGAAAGAAAGTTAGCGCTTTCACGGCAATACCTTACTGCTTCTTCAGACAAACATGAATGATGACAGAATAACTTGTATGCAAATTATATCATCGCAAACAGCTTAACAGCCAATAAAACAGACATTCATGCAGCCTCATTCTCAGCTTAAAGGCATATAAAGTAGATATTTGCTAGCATAAAACCCAATAAAAAATAATAAAAACAGCACAAATAGATAAAACATAAAAGATATCCATAATTAAATAAACAAACAATAAAAAATACCCTACAGCCGTCTATTCCTTAATACAGGCTTAATGGGGACATGATCATTAAGCCCCATAGCTAGGTGTGCCCCCAAGCTCAAGATCCACTGTTAACTTGACCACCTCAGTACGAGTCACTATATCACCACCTGGGCTGATCACACATAAAACCTGGAAGACAAAGTTGTGTTCAGGGCCAGTGGACAAAACATGTTTCGCTAAGGCACTAAAATCATATTGCTTCTTCATGCAGTACACATTGTCCCTAATTCTTTCTTTTATGCTCCTGTTCGTCTTACCAGTGTAGAATTTATAACAGCACTGACAATGTACTAAATAAACCACATTCCTGGTGGAGCAATCAGCAGATGCCCTCAACGTCCACAAGTAGCCCATGGCAGGGTGCCTAAAGAAACTAGACTCATCTATAAGCTGACAAAAATTGCATTTATAACATTTAGATGTACCCATCAAATCTTGAGATCCAGACATAACATGTTTAGGAAAACATAACTGTTCCCTTAAATTACTATGGTTCTTACATACAAATCTAGGAACATCTGCTGTCGGTCTGTAAAATATGCCAGTTCCTGGTAACTATATCTTTCACCATATTTACACCATGGGAAAATTTGAAAACCATGGGAGGACAACAATACCTATGAGGTGATCTAATTGATTGCCTATATAAAGCAGAAAAATACAGACATGCTCTACTCTCACGCTCGTTGGTTATTCTGGCACAAGCTTGATCAACTTCAACTAGGGTATAACCCCTGATGTTAAACTCTTCAAATCTGACAAACTTCCTTCAAAGTCAGAAGTAGTACATGAAAACCTCGAGACCCTGAAGGCTTGACCTCTCTCAATGTTACCAAATGTATGTTGTGGATGCATACTCCTCCTGTGGAGATATGGCTGTCTATAACAGTCCTTCTTATGCATCCTGGTCAGCATTTTGCCATTCTCCAGCCAGATGTTCACATCCAAAAAGTCAACGGTGACTTGGGAGCAAGTGTGGGTAAATTTCAAAAAAATTACTGCTATTTAAAGAATGAAAAAACATTTCAAGGTCTTGCTTGTTGCCTTTCCAGCCAATAAACATGTCATCAAGAAAATGTCTGTATATGGCAATATGACCTCTATGTTGTCCCAATACGTGATGGAATTCCCTTTCTGACATCACCAAATTGGCGTAAGAATTAGCGCAACTGGTCCGCAATGCCACGTCAGATTGTTGCCAGTAACATTTATCCTGAAACATAAAGATATTGTGTTCAAGGACCAGCTCTAGAAGCATGCACAGGAAGTCAATATGCTTCATGTCAAATTTATTACTCCTAGCCAAAACTGCCCTGACCATACTAATGCCTTCCTTGTTAGGAATGCACGTAAACAGGGATACATCTATTGTCACTAAAAATTGAATATCCGGCACAGCCCCCCCCTCACTGGTCACATTATATAAATCTCTCAAAAAGTTTTCAGTATCTTTCAATACAACTTCACTCATATCAAGAGCTATTCGAAGTTGTTTGTCCAAATAAATGGACGTAGCCTGAGTCAACCAACCACTCCCAGCTACAATCGTTCTAAACTGTGGGAGTGTAGGGTGTTTGTGGGACTTTGGTAACCCATGCCTCCGAGGAACAACAGGAAATTCAGTAATAAAATAATCAAATAGTTCCTTGATAAGTAGACCTAGATTAAAGCATTCAAGTAAACAATTATCTATTCTATTCTTCATCACACTCACAATATCAGCATCCACATTAATATAGGTGTTAGTATCCGACAGCAATCTGATTCATCATATTATAATAATATCCAGAATCTAAAATCACTAAGCAGCCAATTTTGTCTGCCGGGTGAATGGCTATATTTTCGTTCTTAATCAAATCATTCAAAGCTGCTTGTTCAAATCTAGTCCGATTATTACAACTTGTCATCTGTATTCTATCAATGGCTTGATGCATTTCTTTCTCACAAACTGTGAGGAACATTTTTTTGGTACGATTACTTGCTGGTTCATCAAGTATTTGGATTTAGTTGCATATCGAGCTGTCTTCTGCCTGCTTTGGGGGATTTTACAGTTTTACAATTTCGTTTGGTTGCTGCAGTTGGGTTTGTTTTTGTTGTTTACACAGTTTGCGGCCATGGCGGAAGATGCTTCAGAATTGGGAAACCTGCCCTGTAATAAACAGACTACATAGTTATTTGAATATTCAACAAAATCGTCTGTGCCTGGGGGATTTGCAACTGGATACTGATCAGAATGCTATGTATATCATGGACAATAAGGTTCGTGAGGTGAGAAAAAAATCTTGAGAATTTATACAAGTTTAAAAGGTTACATTGCCAACGATTCTGCCTTGAGGCTTGTTTGGAACATCATGTTATCCTCAGAGGCCTGCGTGTCTTGAACATGCTGACCTATGGGAACACCTATCCAGATCTTTTGGCCAGTTGGCAGATCATCAATTTGGATACAGGTTTGTGCCTATTTCAAACTTTTCATTGAGTACTTCTCATCTGTTGAGGCTGAATTAGCCAAACAGATTAGAGAAGAGCTGTGTTAGCTGTTTGGGACTGGATGATTCAGATATTTTTCTTAATGACATCATAGAAAAAGTGAATGCATATGAAAGTCTCTTAAATGTGAAGAAAAAGTTGGTTTGGGACATCAATGATTTTCATAACCAGCATGTCTATGCATGGTCTAGAACACAGCATACTGTTAATCGGACTGATAATAGATTCTCCTGTTCCTACCGAGGGGGCAAAGAAGCGGATTTTGGCATCATCCACTTCAGATGTTCTTCATTCCACATTGCTGCAGTCCTAACTATTGGGTAGTCCGCTGTCCAGTCGGCCCGAATACCAAAGTATATGGCTGACGTCGGTCAGGGCGCATTAGACTGACGTCAGTACGTCAGGGTACTAATGCGCATGACCGACGTCATATCCTCAGTCTTTTTTGCCGCATGGTCCGATGCAGAAGCAATTTTGCGAGTGCAGGTTGGTGTTCTGAAAGTTTCTGAAGTCAGAGTTTCAGACCGAATCAAAGTTGGCTAAGTACCCCGTTGGGGAATATTTTGTTTTTTTCTTGCCTCAGTATTTAACCGGATGTCAGAAAAAGTGAATAACTGTATTTCTTGTGGGAAACAGATACCTCATAGGGATTACCATACTTTGTGTATACCTTGTTTAGGGCCTGAGCACGACGTTGTTGGATGCCGCTCTTGTGCTAGATTTAACAAACGCACTATTAAGAGAAGGTTAGACTGTGCCAGGTTAGTTTTTGGGAAGCGTTGTAATTATAAAATGCCGCCGGATGCTCCGACGCCCACTTCGGCCAAAAAGCGCAAGGACAAAGCAGCAAAGCCTAGAGTGGAAGAACCGACAGTCCCGGAGGCCGGTTCTTTAGAAGGCTCAGTGGAGCCGGAGGTTCTGCCAGGAGTTTCTTTGGAGTCTCAGGGAGAGACTTTACTGTTACAGGATGTGTCCTCTCAGGAAGTAGGCCAGGCTGAGGGGGCTTCTCAGGTGGCTGTTCTTCCCTCTCTTCCTAAGGTGGTTAGAGCCTCCCTTCTGTTTCCAAGGCTTCTTTGAGAGGCAGGCCAAGTTTAGCTTCAGTGGGGGTTTCTCCTAGTGCTTCAGGGTCTTTGCCTAAGAAACATATGCTTAAAATGGCAGAGGATTTGATTACTATGATTAGAGGTTCTATGCCCTCCTGATAAGAGGCCTAGGGGGAACCTGAGTTTGAGAGTTTTGAGCAATGTTCGGAGGCTTCTGAGTCTTCGGCTGAAGACTTGCAGGAGTATCCTCCTTATTCTGATTCTGATGTGGATGATTCTACTCCTTCAGCTTCTCCTCCTGAGGATTTTTCATTTTCAGAGACTCTGCATTCCATGAGGGAGCATTTTAAATGGGAAGGTCAAGATTTCTCTGATTCCAGGAAGAGGCTTAGGGAATTCTTGTTTTACCCCAGCATAGGCCTTTAGCTATACCTCCTGTTCTGAATGTGGTGGAAGATGTTTTTGCAGAGGCTTCCCTGAATCCTGATTCTTTGCCTCCTGCCCCAGTTAAACCGGATAGGTACTATAGGGTGCCTGAAGCTCATAAGTATCTTTTAAGAGTCCTAGGGCAGACCCGAAACTGTCTCTCAGGGGCCTAAAGGTGTGAAGGCCTCTGTTGTTAAAAATCCTGTTCCTCCTGATAAAGAGGCAAGGGCTTTGGATAGATGGGGAAAGAAAGTGTATACTTCTTCCACTTTAGCCATGAGGGCGTTGAATTGTCAGTTTCACATGTTAAAATATCAGAATTATCTCCTTTCACAATTGAAATCTAAGGTGGATGCTCTGGCAGAAGGTATTGAGTGTAAAGAGTTGCAGGATTTAGTTCATGTGTCTGAACAGGTGGGTAAACATTCCTTGCAGTGTGGTTTTGATGCTGTGCAGGCCTCCTCGAGGGTGGCTGCCACTGGTTCTGTTCTTCGTAGGCACGCCTGGTTGAGGGATCAGAATTTAGCTGAGCATGTTAAAACAAGGATTTTGGATGCTCCTTTACAGTCTGATGTGTTGTTTGGTTCGCCTGTGGAAGCAGTTTTAAAGAAAATGGAGGACAAGGCTAAGTCTATGCAAACTGTTAAGGATTTTTTGCAGGTTCAGCCTCCGAAGTTTAGTAGAAATTGGCCTACTAAGGGATGGACATATCCTGCTTATGATTCCCAGTCTAGGGGTAGGTCTAGACGTGGTAGGGGCAGAGCACAAGGTTCTTTTAGGCCTAGAACAGGGAGTTCACCTGCTCAGTCTTCTGGTGAGGGCAGGGGTCAGTCCTTTCGTAAACAGACCCAATGACCTACCTTTTCAGCTGCCAGTACATTCTCGCCTGGCAGCACCTTTGGGAGGAAGGCTGGCTCTTTTCAAAGAAAATTGGGATTTAATTACCCAAGACAGATGGGTTTTGGATATCATTCACCACGGTTACAGGTTTTATTTCCATACCTTGCCTCCTTTCAAAGGCATGCCAGACATTCCTCCTCTACAAAGAAAAGAGGCTCACAAGCAAATTTCTCTGTTGCTCCAAATAGGGGCCATTCAGCCAGTTCCTGTGCCAGAAAGGGGCCTAGGATTTTATTCTCGCCTGTTCCTAGTACCAAAGAAGGGGAACACGTGGAGACCAATTTTGGATTTATCTATCCTCAACACTTATCTGGACATTCCCAAGTTCAAAATGTTGACGTTACAACAGCTTTTACCTCTGCTGGGCAAAGATCACTGGATGGTAACTTTAGATCTCAAGGAAGCTTACCTTCATGTGCCTATCAGACTAAGTTGCAGGAAGTATCTGCGTTCGAGCTGGAAATTCTCATTATCAGTTCTCTGCATTGCCCTTTGGCTTATCTACTGCGCCCAGAGTATTCACAAAGGTTCTGGCTCCAGTGATAGCTTACTTCAGGTTAAAAGGAATTCAAATCTATCCTTACTTGGACGACTGCCTGATTCTGGCTCAAGAAAAGGAAAACCTTTTACAGCATTTGGAATTTGTGATAGCAGTGCTAAGATGCCTAGGGTATTCTGTGAACGAAATAAAGTCCAGTCTAGTACCCTCTCAAGACATGTGCTTTCTGGGTGTGAGACTGAATACAGCAGCCCAGATGGCCTTGTTAACCCCGGACAAACAAAAGAATCTTTCCAGTTACTTCCATCACCTATCTCTTCAGTCCGGGCTGACTGCAAGGACAGTCCTTCAAGCCTTAGGGTTCATGGCATCTTGTATTCTGGTGCTTCCCAATGCCAAACTGCATATGAGGAAGCTGCAATGGTATCTCAAAATGTATGGACACAGCACTGCCAGGATTTGGACACTGTCATTCAAATAATACCTTGCATTCAAAAGGAATTTTGTGGCGGGCTCAGGAATGTCACCTAAACAAGGGACTCTCTGTGACCCGGCCAGAGGCGAGTCAGATTCTAACGACAGATGCCTCAGACATTGCTTGGGGAGCTCATCTAAATGGAAAGTGGATACAAGGCAAGTGGCCTGCCAGACTACAGCATCTACATATCAACATGAAAGAGATGTTAGCAGTCCAGTTTGCATTAATGGCTTTCAAGGAGTTACTTCTTCCAGGGCAGGTGTTGATTCTAACAGACAACACAACTGTCATGTGGTACATCAACAAACAAGGGGGAACACATTCTTACCCGTTGTGCAGGCAAGCAATGATTTTATGGGAGACTGCGCTCAGCTTGCAACTAACTCTTCAGGCAAGGTTTCTGCCGGGAGCACAGAACTCCTTAGCAGATGTGTTAAGCAGACAAATCATGGATCCCCACGAGTGGAAACTGGATCTTCATGTATTTCAAAAATTGACAGTGTCATGGGGAACTCCAGACATAGATCTGTTCGCTTCTCCACTAAACCACCAGCTGCCAAAGTTTTGCACAAAGGGGTTTCATCACACAGCTTGGAAAGTGGATGCTCTGTCTTTCAGTTGGAAAAATCTTCATGTGTATGCCTTTCCACCTCTGCCTCTTCTCCCAAAGGTGCTCCTAAAGGTCAGACAAGACAAGCCAAGGATGATTTTAATAGCTCCAGATTGGCCTCGGCAACACTGGTACCCATTACTGAGGAGTCTGGTAAGGAAGCCTCCATGGCCTTTACCTTTGATTCCACACCTGTTGTCTCAGAGGGACGGTCACCTGCTCAATGTCAAGCTTCACTCTCTTCATCTAACAGCCTGGCATATTCTGTTTTGAAACACAGCAGGTCTCAACTTCCTCAACAAGTTTTAAATGTGATTATGGAAGCCAGAAGGCCTAGTACAAGGAAAGTGTACGCAGAAAAATGGAAGAGGTTTTTATTTTGGAGTGCAGCAAACAATTTGGAGATTTCTGAGCCTAATTTGAGTGTGGCTCTTCAATATCTTACTGAGTTATTGGACAAAGGTTTGTCTTTCTCTTCCATTAAGATTCATGCTGCAGCAATTTCAGCTCACTATGATTGTGACCCACCATTGTTTTCGCATCCTTTGTTCAAGCAATTTCTTAGAGGGGCAAAGAATATAAGACCCCCACGTAGAGCTCCTACTCCTGCTTGGGATCTCAATTTTGTGTTGGAGAAACTTACTCTACAACCTTTTGAGCCTGCGGCTACTGCTGAATTGAAATACTTGTCATGGAAGACTGCTTTTTGTTGGCCATTACTTCTGCAAGAAGGGTTTCTGAATTGCAGGCCCTTATGGCGGTAGAGCCTTTTTGATTTTTCATAAGGATAGGGTATCATTACGTACTAATCCTTCCTTTATGCCTAAGGTGGTTTCTAGTGTGGCTTTAAACCAAACTATTCATTTGCCTACTTTTTATGCAGACCCCAAAATAAAGGGGAAAAGATTTTGCACACTTTAGATGTACACAGGCAATTGCGTTATTATTTAAGCAGGACTAAGGATTTTAGGCAGTCTCAGCAGTTGTTTGTTTCTTTTGCTTTGAGTTCGCAGGGCAAGCCTGTGTCAAAACAAACTATTTCTAGGTGGATTGGGTTTTGCATTGCATTTTGTTATTCCCATCATGGCAAGGAGATTCCAGCTGGGATTAGGCCTCATTCCACTAGGGCTACTGCCACTTCAACAGCATTTCTAAGGGGGGTGGCAACTAAGGATATTTTGGAGGCAGCTACTTTGGAGTTCAGTGCATACTTTCTCTAAGCATTGTCACCTTCCTCTCTACTCTAAGTCTAGGGCTGGTTTTGCCACAGCTATTTTGCAAGGCATGTTGTCAGCTCCTGCTTCCTTATGATTTGCCAGCCTCCCTTACCTCTGCTTTGGGATTCTACCCAATAGTTAGGACTGCAGCAATGTGGAATGAAGAACATAGTACAGTTTTGTACCTACCATAAATGTAGATGTTCGAGGATCCACATTGCTGCAGTCCAATTTACCCTCCCTCCTTCCCCTCTGTGTTTAGGGGTGGTTGTGTAGGTGAGGTTATGTTCTGGTAATTTTGTATTTATTGTACATATTTTTGGTGCAGGTATGTTTGGAGTTTTTGGTTTTGGCCTTGTCTTTTTCGGGTCTTCTGACATCTGGGGCAAGAAAAGACTGAGGATATGACGTCGGTCATGCGCATTAGTACCCTGACGTACTGACGTCAGTCTAATGCGCCCTGACCGACATCAGCCATATACTTTGGTATTCGGGCCGACTGGACAGCGGACTACCCAATAGTTAGGACTGCAGCAATGTGGATCCTCGAACATCTACATTTATGGTAGGTACAAAACTGTACTTTTTAGCTCCTGTGCAGGGGGCTATTGTTGAGCCCTCCGATACCATGAACATGGGTGGGAATTTATGCACTGAAGTGCCTTCACCAGAGCCTCAGAGCTCAGTGTATTCCACACCAATGATGGACTGTCCTGGTGTTACCAAAAGTACTGAACCAGCTACCCACAGTGACTTGGGTCCGATGGTTAAAAGGAAGATACTGCTCCCACAGTCTCGTCTGGATTTTCCGATTCTGCCCCTCCCTATTTCTACGGGGAGGAAAATACTCTTTCGACAACGAAACACAAAAGACAGAAACGCAAAGAACCCCCTTCTGTCCAACAGAACCGTTCCTTGAAAAAGATGTGGGGGATGGGAGCCACAACTTAGTTTAGAATATTTCCAGACCTGTTTTAACATAGCATGAATTGTCAGTATTGTCAAAAGGGTTATCGTTTATACCCGCAGCTAAAGTGGATTTTGTTGACTGTATGATTAATTTACGTTTGTTTGCACATAATTTGTCTTTACATATGTTTTTGATGGAACTAATATTTCTGAGAGGCAGGATACTGAATTTAAGGTTTTTAGGATAGCTAGTGTTTTTACACCAGCTTTTACATCAGCACTTAATGTCTTCCTCAATGTGTGAGAAAAAAATGTATCAAGTCATTAATAGAATACAGATGACAAGCTGTAATAATCTGACTAGATTTGAACAAGCTTTGAATGATTTAATTAAGTTGAAAATATAGCCATTCGCCTGGCAGATAAAGGCGGCTGTGTAGTAATTTTAGATTCTGGATATTATTATGATATGATGAATCCGATGCTGTCTGATACGAATACATATATGAATGTGGAAGCTGATATTGTGAGTGTGATGAAGCATACAATAGATAATTGTTTACTTGAATGCTTTAATCTAGGTCTACTTACTAAGGAACTATTTGATTATTTTATTACTGAATTTCCTGTTCCACAGATTCATGGGTTACCCAAGATCTCCAAACACCCTACACTCCCACAGTTTAGACCGATTGCAGCTGGGAGTGGTTGGTTGACTCAGGCTATGTCCATTTATTTGGACAAACAACTTCGAATAGCTCTTGATATGAGTGAAGTTGTATTGAAAGATAGATAAAACTTTTTGACAGATTTATATAATGTGACCAGTGAGGGGGATGTGTCGGATATTCAATTTTTAGTGACAATAGACGTATCCCAGTTTACGTGCATTCCTAAACAGGAAGGCATTAGTATGGTCAGAGCAATTTTGGCTAGGAGTAATAAATTTGACATGAAGCATACTGATTTCTTTTGCATGCTTCTAGAGATGGTCCTTGAACATAATATCTTTGTTTCAGGACAAATGTTACTGGCAACAATCTGGCGTGGCAGTGGGGACCAGCTGCGCTAATTCTTATGCCAATTTGGTGATGTCAGAATGGGAATTCCATCATGTATTGGGACAACATAGAGGTCATATTGCCATATATAGACGTTTTGTTGATATGTTTATTGGTTGGAATGCAATAAGCAAGAGCTTGACATGTTTTTTCATTCTTTAAATAGTAATTTTTTGAAATTTACTCTCACTTGCTCTCAAGTCACTGTTGACTTTTTGGATGTGAACATCCGGCTGGAGAATGGCAAAATGCTGACCAGGATGCATAAGATGGACTGTTATAGACGGTCATATCTCCACAGGCAGAGTATGCATCCACAACATATATTTGATAACATTGTGAGAGGTCAAGCCTTCAGGGTCTCGAGGTTGTCATGTACTACTTCTGACTTTGAAGGAAGTTTGTCAGATTTGAAGAAAGAGTTTGCCATCAGGGTTTATACCCTAGTTGAAGTTGATCAGGCTTGTGCCAGAATAACCAACGAGCGTGAGAGTAGAGTGTGTCCATAATGTTCTGCTCTATATAGGCAATCAATTAGATCACCTCGTAGGTATTGTTGTCCTCCCATTGTTTTGAAATTTTCCCATGATGTAAATATGGTGAAAGATATAGTTACCAGGAACTGGCAGATTTTACAGACTGACAGCAGATGTTCCAATATATTAGCAGATGGTCTTAGATTTGTATACAAGAACCATAGTAATTTAAGGCAACAGTCGTGCTTTCCTAGGCATGTTATGTCTGGATCCCAAGATTTTATGGGTACATCTAAATGTCGTAAATGCAATTTTTGTCAGTTTATAGATGAGTCTAGGTTCTTTAGGCACCCTGTCACGGGCTACTTGTGGAAGTTGAGGGCATCTGCTGATTGCTCCACCAAGAATGTGGTTTATTTAGCACATTCAGTACTGTTATAAATTCTACTTTGGTAAGACAAACAGGAGCTTAAAAGAAAGAATTAGGGACCATGTGTATTGCATGAAGAAGCAATATGATTTTAGTGTGCCTTAGTGAAACATGTTTTGTCCACTGGCCCTGAACACAACTTTGTTTTCCAGGTTTTATGTGTGATCAGCCCAGGTCTGCGATGTAGTGATATAGTGACTCGTAATGAGGTGGTTGAGTTAGAGTGGATCTTGAGGTTGGGGGCACACCTAGCTGAATGATCATGTTCCCATTAAGCCTGTATTAAGGAATAAACAGCTGTAGGGTGTTTTATTGTTTGTTTATTTAATTATGGATATGTTTTATCTGTTTATGCTAATGTTTTTATTATTTTATTTTTATTTTTTATTAGATTTTATGTTGGTAAATATCTACTTTATATGCCTTTAAACTGAGAATGAGGCTGCATGAATGTCTGTTTTATTGGCTGTTAAGCTGTTTGAGATGATGTCATTTGCATACAAGTTATTCTGTCATCATTCATGTTTGTCTAAAGAAGCGGTATGATATTACCATGAAAGCGCTAACTTTCTTTCTCTGTAATGAAAGTTTTTTGGTATGATTACTTGCTGGTTCATCAAGTTTTTGGATTTAGCTGCATATCGAGCTGTCTTCTGCCTGCTTTGGGCAATTTTACAGTTTTACAGTTTCCTTTGGTTGCTGCAGTTGGGTTTGTTTTTGTTATTTCCCTACCTAGACGATTGGCTCCTCACTGCCTCTTCCAAACATCAACTTTGTCAAGCGAGGGATTACTTTCTTCTTCTAGCCCAGAGGTTAGGCATTACCATCAATCACAACAAATCATCTCTGACCCCTGTCCAAACATTAAACTTCATTGGGGCATGATTAGACACAATTTGAACCAGAGTGTTTCTTACTCCAGACAGAATAATGCAGTCTGAAGCTACATGTGCTTTGCATTCTTCAAACTGTCCACAACAGCAGTAGTAGTATTAAGGACGTTGGACTTCATGGCGACCACGATCAAAGTCTTGCCCTTGGTCCATCTTCACATGCAGATCCTTCAGTAGACACTTTCAGTTCGATGATCCCTCTTAGATCTTCCATTGACTCACCCTCTCCAAATCTCTCGAGGCACTCTCTTCAGTGGTGTATTCTTTCCTTGTACTGGGTTCGGGGACGTCCCTTTCTTCCACCTTTTCCCATGGCCACAGTGACTACGGACGCCTCCCAGTTGGGAAGGGCACTACTCGGGAAGGGGAGTTCAAGGCACGTGGTCCTCCTACAAGACCAATCTTCATAACGTCCTGGAGATGAGGGCAGTGCTCTTAGCATTGCAGGCTCTCCTTGCCCATCTTCCTTCAGGAACAGTTGCTATCCAGACATACAATATGTTGATGGTCTGGTACATCAACAAACAGGGACAGGGGAGAACCAGATTTTATCCCCTATGTCACGAGGCCATGAGCGTATGGGAATGGGCGAACTCCACTGGCTGTTTTCTGGTGGCAACACGAGTGGTCTCTGAATCCTTTAGTAGCAGAGCAGATCTTTTACAAATCGGGTCAACCTTGCAGCAATCTCTTCACCTCTCCTTCCAGTGCGAAATGCATTGAGTTCTTCTCTGAATCCCCCTCAGCCCCCAGAGATACTCTGATTTATGTTTGGTCCCTTGGTCTTCTGTATGCTTATCCTCTTCTTCCCTTAATATCAAAATTTCTTCAGAAAGCTCACAGGCTGAGGAGCTTAGTTATCCTCATTGCTCCATTCTGGCCTCGCCAAGTCTGGTTTCCCTCTCTGAGGTCTCATCTGGTGGTTCCACCATGGACGATGGATCCAGTTCCAGATCTCATATCTCATCCCTCAGGGATTCCCCATCCATACCCGGACAGTCTAAAGCTCACTGCTTGGCTGCTCTGGTTCCCATGATAGTCAGGACTCCTGTATTATCCTCGCCCGTCAAAAGAATTCTAGTGCCGGTTCATAAATCTTCCACCAGAAAAGTGTACTCCAGTAAATGGAAACCTTTCTGTATATGGGCCTCTTAGCGTTCATTAGATCCTTTCACGGCTCCAGTTTCTGCTGTGTTGGAATTTTTATCTGGAATTTTTCAACGAGGTGCCAATTTTTCTACAGTCAAAGTTCAACTTGTGATCAGTTCTAATTATCATGCAGGGGATAATATTGCTTCCTTAGCATCTTCAAAGCTTTGTAAGGTCTTTCTCAAAGGTACCTTTCTTCTTCGACCCCCCCAGTAAAGGACCCTACTCCACTGTGGGATCTTACCCTAGTACTTCAAGGCCTAGTTTCGCCTCCTTTTGAACCTACAGCTTTGGTAGATATGCAGTTTCTGTCCTGGAAGACTGCCTTTCTGGTTGCCATTACTTCTGCCAGGAGAGTTTCGGAACTTAAGGCTTTATCGATCAAAGCCCTTTATATGATTTTTCAGGAGGACAGGATGTCTTTGCATACTAATCCATCCTTTCTACCTAAAGTAGCGTCGGAGACCAACGTTAATCAGGTAATCAACCTCCCGGTGGTCGTCCCAAATTTTCAAAATAAGGGAGAATACAAATTGCATTTACTAGACGTGCACAGACAGTTCTGTTTCATCTTGCTCAAGACAAAAACCTTTGGTAAATCTGACCAACATTTCATTTCTTACTCCAAACCCTTTTTACGGAAACCAATCTCTAAAGTTACCATTGCCCGTTGGATTTTTCACTGCATCATTCGGGCATATTCAGCCAGGGGGATTTCCCTGCCAAGTCTGCTGAAAGTGCATTCCACCAGGTCTATGGCCACGGCAGCAGCTTTCTGGTCCAGAGTTTCATTAGATGATTTGCTGCGCAGCCACTTGGTCCTCATTCCATACTTTCATCTCACATTATAAATTGGACATTGTATCCAGGAACAGAGCATCCTTTGGCTCTGGCGTACTCCGGAATTTCCTTCCATGAGGGTCTCCCTGGTGACTGGGGACTCTGTCCCACAGTTTGAAGACCAAATGAAGACAACTACTTCAGATAAAGAAGTTGTGTACTCGCCATAACATTCCGTCTGAGTTAGTTGTTCCTTTGTCTTCAACCATACCTTTGTCCTTCCCCCGGACTTGTGTGAACTGTGGGTGCTTCCTACAAATTATGGAGGTAGTCACCATAAGGTGCCTCTTATCCTTGTGTTGTTTTTTTTGTATGGGACAAGTCTTTGTTGGGTCGGGTGATGGTACTGGATTAGGCAGCAAACTCGATCTGAAGGAAAGGTGATGTGGGCCATTATGGGTAAGGGGAGGAGCTTTGAGCTTGGATCAGATGCTGGATATGCGACCGATTCAGATCTGAAACGAATCCGGGAACCCACAGGTTGAAGACAAATGAAGAACAACTACTCAGATGGAACGTTATGGTGAGTCCATAACTTCTTTTTTTCCTACTAGTATAATTATCTGAAAGCACTGGCAATTAAACACCAGGCATCAGTCACAAGTTTCACGTCATGTAAGCTGTCACTTGATACCATGAAATACAGCATAAAATTCTTGTAGGTCCTTTCCATCCACATATTTCATATCTGTTTAATTACTAACTCAAATAATTTCTGCAGCTGGTATTTATAGTTCGGGAATTCACAGATGCCTAGCGGTTATCTGAAGCACGCCAGTTTATGGCAACAGCATAAAGTATGTAAACTTCAGCATTAGGAACTTGGGAATTCTTACATCAAAGTCAGAGGCTTCATATTACTTTGTTTTTTAGTATCACAGGTAAGTGTGGCTAAACACAGTTTTGCTTGGAATGGTATAAGGCAAGCAGCAGACTGCGCAGTTTTTATAATTTATTCTTTTAAGGGTTTATATGTTAATAGAGGGGTATCTTTTTGTGAATGCCCAGATTTATTTTATTAAATAATTGAAAGTGGGTAGAAAGAAAAGATTAAAAAGAGGGATACAGTGAGGAGAACACTCAAGGAAAACATGAATAAGTTTTTCTGCTTGAGGAGGTGGGTGCCAAGGGACACATTGTTTTTGTCTAGGGATAGACCCCTCTATCTTGCAATTGTCTTTTATTAGGGCAGTGTGGGTGGGCAATAGGTAAGAGGGTGATGCACAAAGGATAAGGAAACAAGGGCTAAGGAAGACATGGTACAGGAGTCCCTAGTCCATAGAGCCTCAAACACTTCAGCTGCCTGATGGTGGTACAGTGGTGGACCCCAGTGATGAATGGGGTAAGGGACTGTGGTGGTGCAGTGGTCAACACCAACTGGGAGAGCTTGTCTTCAACAGGCTGAATCCATCTAGCCACTACCTGCCTAGTATGTCCTTTGTCAAGTTCCAAAGCCCTCTTTTAGTGAGGCTTTCCAGACTGCCATGTGCCGGCGTGCCTGCAGAATTGGTGCCACTGGCCTGACTCTGCAAGGAGGCCCCCAGACGGGCAGAAGTTGTGTGCTGCCTAACTTTGGAGAGTACATACCTGGGCCACTTCTGAGGGATTTGAGTTGGGGAAAGAAGTAAAATAAATGGGAAATAAAATGTAAAATTAAAATAATAAAAAGAGGAGAAGACAAAAAATGCACAGTAAATCCACACATTACATGCCATTTCATTTATTATAACAATTTTGCATTATAATTTAATCTTTACTGAAATAAAATTTGTGTATGGTAAGTGCTGATGCATACAATAGGTATACTCATTTGGGAAGAGCTCAGTTTAAAACTTTTGTTTAACTGCATTAATTTTTGGATTTTCTACTTTTAAGGTTCAGATATTTCCATTACTTTTTCATTTTAGTATTATATTAACAGTTTGTAGTATTTTAAATTTTGTTTTACTGCAGATGTTCTTCGTGTTTCACAGTTGCAGTCATTACATTTAGGTAATCTGCTGGCAGGTTGCCCTCAGTTGGCCTGATGAACAAAGTCTTGGGTCCTGCGTCGGTTGCTGTCCCTCCTTCCATGACATCCGGTTGTCAGGGGGTATAAAACATGCAGCCAACGCCATTACATCAGTCTTTCTTGCCGCACGGTGCCTGAAGCAGAAGCAGTTCGCAAGTGCCCGTCGGCCGACTCTTTCGTTTTCGAGTTTCAAATCTGAAGTCTTCAACTAAAAAGCTAAGTACCCCGTTGGGGAAACTTTTTCTTGCTCCTTACCGATGTCAGTAAAAGTTAATAATTGCATTGCTTGTGGCAAATACCTCATAAGGATTTTCATTTGTACTGTATTCCTTGCCTAGGCCCTGACCACAACGTACCTTGCTGTCGGTTCTGTGCTTTATTTAATCAAAGCACTATCAAATGTTTGTACATTCTTGCTTCTAAATATTTTGGCTCACACTTTAATTATCCAGAAATATCGTCTGTTAGCAATCCGACTACCGGACTACCTAAAAAACGCAAAGAAAAAGAATCAGGCCGTTGAGGTCCAAAACTGCTGACGACGCTTCTCTAGAGCCAGTCTCCAGTTCACCGGTACTCAGTGAGGTGCTTTCCCAGCCCCTGATACCAGCTACTTCTGATTCGCAGGCCTCTACTGAGACCCATTCGGTGTCTGGTATGCTGCGAGATGCTTCAGTTATGGAACCCGTGGATGTCTCTACCTTGGATGGGTCTGGAGCCACTGTGCAGGCACTGGCTTCTGAGGGTGTTTTCAGGCCTACAGATGTGTTTATTAAACCGCCATCTTAAAAACGAAGGCCAAAATCTTGACCTGTGCCTAAAAAAAAAGACGCCTGGGCCACATGTGCAGGCCCCTATGCCTAAAAAACAAATGATCAAAATGGCTGAAGATTTAATTACTCTGATCAGGGGTAGCCAACCCCCTTCCCCTTCTAAGAGGCCTAGGCAAGATTTTGATTATGAATCTTCTGAACAGGATTCTATTTCTTCTGACTCTTCTAATGAACAGGAATTGTCTATACCTAGTTATGAGGACTCTGATGCAGAAGATTCCATTCCTTCTGCTTCTCCCCTGAGGATTTTTCTTTTCTGGAAACTTTACATACCTTAAGGGAACATTTCCACTGAGAAAGTCAGGATTTTTCTGAATCTAAAAAGAGACTTGGGGATTTTCTTCTTCTTCTTCAGCATAGGCCTTTGGCTATACCTCCTGTTCTAGACATTGTTGATTGTTTTTTTCAGAATCTAGTATGACTCCTGATTCTCTGCTTCTGGCTCCTTGTAAGCCAGACAGATACTATAGGGTTCCTGACTCCCACAAATTCCTTTTCAAAAATCCTGTTGCAGATCCTGAAACCATTTCACAGGGTCCCAAGGGCATTAAGGCTTCTACTGCTAAAAATCCTACCCCTTCTGATAGAGATTCCACGGCACTGGATAGATTGGGTAAGAAGGTTTACACTTCTGCAACCCTGGCAATCAGGGCTTTAAACAGTCAATTTCATATGCTAAAATAGCAGCAGCAAATCATGGGACTGCTTAAACAGAAAATGACGTTGATTTCTGACTGTGTGGAAAATAAAGATTTTCAGGATTTATTGCATTCAGTTGAACAAGTTTGCAATGTGGCTTTGATTCTTTGGAGGCCTCTTGCAGGGCTGCTGTAACTGGGCCTGTGCTAAGAAGGCATGCTTGGCTCAAAGAGCAAAATATGCCTGATCATGTTAAAGCAAAATTGTTAGATGCTCCTTTACAACAGAACTGTCTCTTTGGTAATAAGGCTGAAGCAGTTCTAAAAAAGATGGAAGATAAAGCTAAATCTATGCAAACTATGAAAGATTTCTTACAAGTACAACCTCCAAGATTTAGTAGACACTGGCCTACTAAGAACTGGTCCTTTCCAGTTCCTTCGAGAGCCACTCAAGTCAAACCCAGACATTCCAAAGGCACCAGGTTTCAGTCCCAAGGGACTTTCAGAACAAAACAATCGGGTGCTTCCTCTTCCAAATCTGGAAACAACAAGACACCTCCTTATGGTAAGCAGTCTCAATGACTTCCCTTTACACTTTCCAAACACTTACCTTTTAGCCACCCCTTTGGGGGGGAAATCTGGCTCTTCATGCAAAAAACTGGCAACTTATAACCCAGGACAAATGGGTTTTAAATATAGTATCCCAGGGATACAGATTTCATTTCCACACGTTGTCAATTCCAAACGGATGGCCAGACCTGCCCCCAAATCAGTGGGAAGAGGCCCAGAAACAAGTACTTTCCCTCATGAACATATGGAGGCTGTTCAACTAGTACCAGAAGAGGAAAAGGGACAAGGTTTCTCTTCAAGACTTTTCCTGGTACCCAGAAAAGACAAATCTTGGCATCCAATTCTGGACTTATCTACTCTAAACACCTTTCTGGACATTCCAAAATTCAAGATGCTGACTGTTCACCAGTTACTTCCTATGCTAGGCAAAGATGCCTGGTTGGCAACTCTAGATTTAAGAGGCTTACCTGCATATCCCAATCAGGGATTCTTGCAGAATTCACCTCCGCTTCAAAGCAGGCTTCTTGCATTACCAGTTCTCTGCACTACCCTTTGGCTTATCTACTTCTCCCAGGGTCTTTACAAAGTGCCTGGCTCCAGTAATTGCATTTTGCAGGCAAATAAATATTCAAATATATCCATACCTGGACGATTGTCTAATTCAGGCAGAAAACAGGGACATTCTTCTAAAATATCTGGCGTTTGTAAAATGGGTTCTAACTTGTCTCGGGTACACTATAAATGAAAAGAAATCACAACTGGTACCATCTCAAAAAATTACATTCCTGGGTGCAAGGTTGAATACAACTGTCCAGATGGCTTTCCTTACGCCAGAGAAGCAAATTCATTTGGTGACTTACTTCATACAGGTGGCCACAAAAACCCTGCTTTCTGCAAGGCAGATACTGCAAGCCTTTGGGTTCATGGCCTCCTGCATTCTTCTAATTCCATATGCAAGGCTGCATATGAGGAAACTTCAGTGGTACTTAAAAAGTCTATGTAGTCAGCATTGTCACAGCCTGGAAACAATGATTCCTATCATACCTTGCCTCCACCTAGAGTTCCTATGGTGGGCAGAGGCCTGCCACCAGAAAAAGGGACTGCCATTCACACCATCCCCTGCTGCCTAAACCCTAACTACAGATGCATCAGACTATGCATGGGGTGCTCATGGGAAATGCATTCAGGGAAAATGGAGCCCAAATTAAATGCACCTTCACATAAATCAAAAAGAAATGCTAGCTGTACCGAATGCACTGACAGCCTTCAAGGGCTATCTTCATCCAGGACAATTACTGATAGACGGACAACACCACAGGTATGTGGTACATAAGCAGGGGGGTACACACTCCTACCCCCTTTGCATACTATCAGTGGCATTGATGAACACTGCCTTGACCTATCAAGTACAACTACAAGCTCAATTCCTGCCAGGAAAGCTAAACACTCTGGCAGACGATCTAAGCAGAAATCTCATGGACCCACACGAATGGAAACTGGAACCACGGATTTTCAACATGTTGACACACAAATGTGGGAGCCCAGACGTAGATCTTTTTGCCTCACCCCAGAACTATCAGTTGGACAAATTTTGCACAAGAACTCATCGCAAAAATGCCTAGAAAGTGGATGCTCTGTCCTTCAGCTGGAAAAACCTATCAGTCTATGCCTTTCACCTACTGCCTCTGCTCTCCAAAGTTCTACTAAAAGTCAAACAGGACAAACCAAGAATGATTTTGATTGCTCCAAACTGGCCTCGCCAACACTGGTACCCACTCCTGCGCAGTGTCACACCTTCCACCGTGGCACCTGCCTCAGACACCTTACTTACTGTCTCAGCAGAACAACCAAACTCTGCGCACTCAGCTCCAAACTTTGAATTTTGCAGCGTGGCTAATTACCTAAATTCACCCTTAGCATCCCTCAGCAAACCTGTGATGGATGTCATTTTGGAGGCGAGAAGACATAGTACTGGTACTAGATTCTGTGCCTGGAATCAATCTCAAGGGATAAGCACAGCAGTGCCCAACATTCCTCAGATTTTAGAATACTTAACTGAGATGCTTCACAAGGGCCTGTCCTTTTCTTCCATAAAAATCCATGCCTCAGCCATTTCAGCTCATTACAACACAGAACCTCCCCTCTTCTCTCATCCACTGCTAAAGCAGCATCTTACAGGGGCCAAAAATTTAAGACCACCCAGGAGAGCTCCAACCCCTGACTGGGACCTTAATTTTGTATTGTAGAAACTCACTCTCCCTCCTTTCGAGCCAGCTGCAACTGCAGACTTAAAATTTCTCTCCTGGAAAATGGCTTTCCTTTTAGCAGTCACTTCAGCAAGAAGGATTTCTGAATTACAGGCTCTTATGGCAGGGGAGCCTTTCATCATTTTTCATTCAGACAGGGTATCTCTAAGAACCAACCCATCCTTCATGCCTAAGGTGGTATCCAGTGTGGCTCTTAATCAGACAATTCATTTACCAACTTTCTTTCCCAATCCACAGAACAAGGGGGAGCGGTTTCTCCATTCATTGGATGTACACAGGCAACTTTGATTTTACTTGGGACTAAATTTCAAAGAAAATCTGAACAATTGCTGGTAGCATTTGCTACAGGGGCAGAGGGAAATGCTATTTCAAAGCAAACCATTTCCAAATGGATAAGCCATTGTACCAATCCTCCAAAGGCAGACATCCTGTCTGGTGGACCCCAGCCATAAACAAACTATACAGTAGAAGGAGGAAGCTACTACATGATAGAGCAAAATCCCAAAAAGGGAAGGAATCTCAGATCAGTATTAGCAAAAAACTACGGGCACTCAAAATCGTCTAAGGCCAGCTTCGAGAGAAAAATTGCACAGGACACTAAGGATAATCACAAGGCTTTCTTTAGTTATGTTAGGAACCTGAGTGGGAATTCCCAGATATGCTCAGAATTAGTCCAAAATGACAAAAAATACACCAAACCCACAGACATTGCCAACATCCTAGCTGACAGGTTCAGCGCAACCCCCCACACCAAAAGGGCAAATAGCTATCCCAGCAGAGTGCTGCCCCCCTGACATCTCAGATGCTCAGGTAAGAGCCGCCCTCTCCAAAGCAAAAAACACAGCATCAGTGGGACCAGACTGTGTCCCAGGCTGCGTCCTACATATGAACTCCAAGAAGAGCTTAAACCCAAACATAAAACTACTGTTCAATCTCAGCCTTTACTACAGGATATGTAGCCAAAGAGTGGCGTACAGCAACAGTGGTCCCTCTCCACAAAGTTGGTGCCTCAACGGATCCTGGAAACTATCACCCCATAAGCCTGACTAGCTTGGTCTGCAAAGCTATGGAAAGGATCATCATGGACCTCATAAAGATATTGGGGACCTACAGACACTGGATCCTACGCATTTCAGTTTTAAGGGCAGATCCTGCCTCTTAAACCTGGTCGATTTCTTTGAAACAGTCACCAAGGCCATTGACGAGGGGAAGGTGGTCCACACAGCCTACCTGGACCTCGCAAAAGCCTTCGATACAATACCCCACTCGGGCATTATAGATAAGCTCACCAGCTTAAATATATAAACCCCTATGTCACTAGATGGGTTGCAAACTGGCTCAAGGACAGAACCCACATGGTTAGAATTGCTGGAGCCATGTCAGACTCCAAACCAGTTACAAGTGTCGTCCCACAAGGCTCAGTCCTGGGACCTCTCTTGCTCGGTATATATTTCTCGGAGGTACAGGCCAACACAGAAGGACTGTGGCTGACCAAGTTCTCAGATGACTGCAAACTGGGCGCCATAATAGACTCTCCAGCCGACATAAACATCCTCCAAAAGGGCCTCATAGAAACAGACAACTGGTGCCAGAGCGATGGCCTCAAGCTAAACGCAAAAAAGTGTATAGTCATCCCCTTTGGCAAAAACAAAGTGCCCACAAATTACCACATAGGTGGTAATCCATTAAGTACAGAAGACGTAATTAGGGACCTGGGGACCCAAGTTGATAGCAGTCTCTCATTTGACAACCACGTGGCCACAGTGGTTAGAAAAACATTTTATATAGCCCACCTAATCATGAAGGGATTCACATCTAGATCAGGGGAGGTCAATCGTGCCTCTTTACTCATCCCTCATCAGGCCCATAATTGAATACAATGCCCCTTTTGGGATGTACCTTACCAGACACCTGCAGCAACTGGAAAGTCCCCAAAAGTACCTCACCAAGAGGATCAAAGGGCTCAAACAGATGCCATATGCTGCCCGGTTAAAGAAACTCCAGCTCTACTCAATGGCAATACCGCCTGCTTGGAGGTGATCTGTGCCTGACGTATAAAGCCATGTCCAACCCGGAATTAATGGACATGCTGCACCTCAGAAAATCCAAATCCCATCGAGCTACGCGCTTGAGGGACTTGAACCTCAGCACTGAAATAAATAGGACATGCTGGAGGGACAGATTCATAACCCAGAGGCTCCCTTCACTCTGGAATGAAATCCCAGTCCAGGTTAGGCAGAGTCCCTCATTGACTCTCTTCAAGAGGAATCTTGATGAGTGGATGGGAGATCGTAGGTTTACCCTGGGTATCACTTCTGTGTCACTGTTAGAGGCACAGTATACTAACCTCGACAAAGGGCATAGCAAAATTAATTTAAAATGGGTGGCGAAAGCCAAACACACTCTGGCTAGGCTTATAAATGCCCTAGGGCAGATAGCCTAGTATGAACCTATTTGTTTCTGCTATAAGCACCATGGAAAAACTATCACCCAGGGGATCAGATCCCATTCCACCAGGGCTGCATCTACTTTAACAGCCTTTCTCAGAGGTGTTCCTACCAGGGTCGTTCTGGAAGCTG
This sequence comes from Protopterus annectens, assembly GCF_019279795.1. Classification (NCBI taxonomy): domain Eukaryota; kingdom Metazoa; phylum Chordata; order Ceratodontiformes; family Protopteridae; genus Protopterus; species Protopterus annectens. The sequence goes on from NC_056730.1 coordinate 851,076,102, forward strand.
CTACCTAGAGCTCAGTTAATACTTTCGCCAAACATTACCATTTACCACTTTTCTCTAAATCCAGAGCTGGCTTTGCCACTGCTGTCCTGCAGGGCCTTATAGCTGGTCCTAATGCTGTATAATTCCCTCCACCCAACCATAGCATTGGGAATCTACCCAAATGTAATGACTGGAACAGTGAAACACAAAGAACATAGTACAGTTGTGTACACTTACCATAAATGTAGATGTTCGAGTGTATTCACTGTTGCAGACCTGGTTACCCTCCCTCCAACCCCCTATTTTTCTCTGGCTATACCTCTACTTTCTTTTACTATGCTTAAAAACCCTTTTGGTGTATTTGCTTTTGGGATTGGAGGTATAATTTTTGTGTTTTTAATTTTATTTGCTCCCCATTTGGGGGGAACCTGACATATAGGGCAAGAAAAACTGATGTAATGGCGTCAGCTGCATGTTTTATACCCCTGACGACCTGACGTCATGGAAGAAGGGACAGCAACCGACGCAGGACCCAAGACTTTTTTAATCAGGCCGACTGGGAGCAACCTGCCAGCACATTACCCAAATGTAATGACTGCAACAGTGAATGCACTCTAACATCTACATTTATGGTAAGTGTACACAACTGTACTTTTTTTGAAGTCTTAGAAGTTGTTGGCTAGGGTCAGTTAGTAAGCATTATTTTTGTATTCATTTATTGAATAGGAATTAGACCTAGCTAATTAGTAGGAGGAGCTGAGAAAGTTTTCTTATTTAAGGTATTCAGCCTGCATTCCTCTTTTGCTACAAGACCTCTGAGTTTAAAGCTGCTGTTCGACTGTATTGATTTTTAGAGGGTTTTTCCCCCACTAACCTGCCCAACTCTTATTGTCCTTTTAAACTCTGTGCCTTTTTAGCTGCCTGCCCACACTGTAAATTAGAGTTTGCAAGCCCCTCCCAGTGCTAGTTCACTGGACACTAATAACTCAAACTGATAAGGCACTCCCATTAGACTCTTAAAGCTTGAGTTAGCCTCTGTTTCATATAATCCAATTTCAACTAGTGCACACTGCAATATTCGGATGTTAATCTGACTTGTGTAGTGCCCTTTTCTGCATTTTTCTTGTTTTAACCAAAAGTCAACTGTTTATTTTTAACCTGATTATTGTAACCTGATGAAGCGCGCCATAGAGGTGCGTGAAAGCGCTTGTTTCTATTAAATCTGTTATATGCAGTGTTGTGGTGGTTCCTTACAGTTTTCTCTATATTTTTAACTTGGTCTGGGCCCTTAGTCTTGTAGTACCCCTCACAGTAGTGGTACATTTGTGAATTTCTGCAGGATCTGAGCCTCATTTATTGCATTTCTACTGCATTTTGTTCTGTTTCCATTCTGCTTATTCTTGTATCACTTGCAATAATGAGATAATTCTGAATTGCAGGATCTGAGCCCCATTTATTACTTTTCTACTGCATTTTTTTCTGCTTGCATTGTACTTGGTCTGAGGACATTTAGTCAAATCTTGTAGTATCACTCAAAATAATAAGGGTACTGTGAATTGCAGGCCCTGGACCTCATTTTATGATATTTCTACTGCATTTTACTTAGTCTGGTAAACTTCATTTTGTAGTGTCATTCACGGTAGTGAGAGAACTGTGAATTGCTGCAGGATCTGAGCCTTAAAAATACACTATTATTTACTGATTATATTCCTCTCTAACTCATCTCACATAACTTCTACCAAGCTGTGTAGCAGTGGTTTGCAGTGCCCTGTATAAAAGCAGATACTTAGAGTTGCAATTGTCCATATAAAACTTCCTTTAATTCTTTCCTCAACTATCTAGCTGAGTCTAGAGCATCTAGTTTTCCCACTTAGAGGCATCACCCCAAGAGTGTTTTAGATCAATCCTAGACCTCTCCTGCCAGCCCAACAACACTGAACTCCAGTTGTACTACCTATTGTAGATCACAGAAAAGAAGATCCATAGCCATGGATATGCAGTTTCCTACTGTATCTGTACCCAGCCTGATGAAAATGGGCATCTTGAGACAACGTAGTAATTGTCTCATGTTTACAGACAACCACTTTATTCTTAAGCAGATTGATACAGTATGCAAGGGATGTACTTGCACTATTTCTTTGGAAGCAAAGCTTTTGCATGCAGACACTGTTATCTCTAAACAGATTTGCCAGTAACACACACTGCACCTACTATGGATCAGACAAACACACTTGTATGCTGAGGCTCTTTAATGCAATCTTCCCAAATGTTAAATGCCGCCTATGTGCTGCCCTCAGCAACTCCCCTAGTGTCTCAACCTCTAAGCCCTTAAAGCAAACTGTCACACAGTCCAATATATTGATCATTGATGACACACTTGCAAGTCACACTTTAGTCCCGCTCACTAGGCTGAGCAATGAGAGACTCTCATGGTCAGTTGCCTGTCAGGTGCGAGGATCCTCCTGATCACACATGCACTTGGGACATTGAACCACAAGTACCAGTATGACCCTTGTCATAGTCCATGTGAGTGTTAATGGCCTGCGACATACCTCCCTGTACTATATGAAGAAGAAACATGATAAAGCTTGTGTGTCCCAGGCAGGGTGAGCCTAGCACTGAGCAGCATTCTACTTTCTCCAAGGATGATACCACAGTATAAACAGAAGATGATTGACTTTAATTAACTTGGTTACTAGAGTCATTCTAAGGCAGTCTAATATTTGTTAGCTTGGAAGGACATGATCAACAGACCACGCTGCTTTGCCATGGATAGTCTGCACCTGTCCCCATTAAGCTTCAGATATTGGTCAAACTACTATCCATCCCTGTAGTGCCTTTTTTAGGCAATGCCAGTCTGATAAATCTTCCAACACAGTAAATTCTGAGCAGGATAAGCTAAAGGTACTACTACTGAATGCTAGGAGTCTCAACAAGAAGCTTCACTCACTAAAAGCACTCCCCACCCTAGAGGGTGTTGACATCTGGGCAGTTGCTGAGACATGGTTTAAAGCTGTGGCAGGCACCCTGGCAGTTCAAAGCTGTAATGCCTTCCACACATTTAGACCAGCTACTGCATAAGAAGGGACAAGCAGTGAAGAATAATTTCAGTCTACATAAAAAGTAAGCACACTTCAAGATTGCTCAAACAGTATGACATGCTTGAGCTACTCCTTGTCTAAGTAACTTTAGGTAATGTCCAGTATTATATCCCTCCTAGCTATAGGTCCCAATCTATGACTCAGGATAACCATGCCACATGTTTCAGCATACTGGAGTCACTCACACTTTGGTCCAGCACCATATTCATGGGTGATCGAAACTATCTCACCATAAAATGGGATACATATACAACTACTAACATGCAGGTTCAAAGATTCCTGGATTTTTGTCCATACAAACACCCCAGAACAGCTACTCCGCACACCTACTAGGGGTGCAAGTATCCTGAATCTGGTGCTCACAAATACGAGGGAACATTGCACCCCCCCCCCCCCTTGTGTAATGTCCTCACTAGTCAGATCATATCACAAATATAAAGGCTTAACTCCCAGCAAGCCCCAGAACCTTTAATAACGTTTCCAAGGTTAACTACTTTCTATTAAGTGAAGGCATATGTAAATTCCAAGCCCCCCCCCGCCAAATTCGGAGAACATGCATGCAAATAACTGCATAGAAACAGCAGTTCCAAACTGAAATAAACTTAGGACAAACTTCAGAAATGAACCCCCTTTGTGAACCCACAGTATAAATAGGTTGTACAATGAAAGCAAGAAAATCCTGTCCAAAAGTAGGAAAGGCTGTGCCCAAAAGACAAAAAAACTCTCTTATCGGTCTCACCAAGCGACTTGGAGAATATAGCATGATAATTATAAGAATCAATCAGAGGAAGTAAGAAAGATTGGATAGACAGATTGGATAAGCAATTCACAAATAAACAATGGAGAGGATACATGTATGGCTCTAAAATATGCAACAAAGTCCACAATATGTCAGATTTTTGCTTAGAAGTGTGTGCATAGTTAATTTTTGTACTCCAGGCAGACGCCAGATACTTTTTTCCTCAGGTAGCTTGTGAATGTTGGAGGTTTGATGGGGAAGAAATAGGTAATTGGGAACATATTTTTTGGGAGTGTAGTGAGTTGGCAGACTTTATAAATTCCCTGCAGACTACTCTGTTAGAAATACTGGGTGAGCAACTAACGAAATTAGTTTTGAGCTATGATAAAAGATCTGTGAATTGCTGCCTTGCTGAGTTTAATTCTGGTGGCTGCCAAAAAAAGCAGTTACTAGAAAATGGAAATCAAAGTCTAAACTAACCACATTAGTAGTAGTGAATATAGTAACAGAGATAAAAGAACTGAAAGTGGGGTCTTTAGAAAAGGGTTGGAGTAAATTACATAGAAAAAAGTGGAAAAGTGGGAACAATACATGCAGAATAATGTTTTGGAGGAGGAATGATGTTTAAGGGAAGGCAGGAATTGTATGAGCTATGTAATGTTCAATTGTCAGTGATTGGTATAGAAGATTATATGTGATGTATAATGTTTACAACTGAAAATGTCAATATGGTTTGTTTTCATTTATATAAATGTATGATTGTCTGTCATAAGTGATAATTCAATAAAGATGTGTGTTGGTCAAAAAAAAAAAAAGCTACCCAGGACTAATCAAGTCTACCAAAGCATACTTTGAGACAAAAATTGCCTCCCACACTAAGGATAACCGTAAGACATTTTTCAGTTACGTGCACAACTTTTAAAGGGAACACCCAGCAATTTCCTGAACTAATAGTAAATGGAACTTCCTGTACCGAACTAGGGGTTACAGTAGATTTGCTGGCTGATAGATATAGCTCCAGTTTCACCCTTAGTTCCCCCCCCCCCCAGGAAATACCCTCTAGTATTTCTTTCCCCAGCTATCACTGAAGAACAAACCGGTTACTCATTTAGCTCCCCAGAGCTAAAAACACTGCATCAGTGGGTCCTGATAATATCCCAGGATGTTTCCTTAATAGCTTGAAATGTGACCTGTGAGGTCCAATAGAATCTCTATTTGAACAACAGCCTTCAGGCAGGCTTCATCCCTAGGGAATGGGACTTCAGCTGTCATTCCTGTACACAAAGGCAGACTATCAACAGACCCAGAGAACTACAGGTCCCATAAGTTTGACTATTCTTATGAGCAAGACCATGGAAAGAATTATTGTGGATCTGATAAACAAAAACACAGGAAATCTTCAGACACTGGGCTCATCCCAGTTCGGTTTCATCGAAGGCTGTTCATGCCAACTAAACTTGGTGGACTTCGAAAAGATCACTGCAGCCATGGATGAGGGCAGAATGGTACATCCTGCTTACCTTGACCTGGCAAAGGCGTTTGACACAAATATCTCCCTCTGGTATTATAGACAAACTCTCAAATTTAGGCATAAATCCCCATGTCACCCGATGGTGGATAGCTAAGTGGCTCACAGGACACATGAAGTTAGGGTGGGGGAATCCACCTCCACTAAGTAGCCTGTTATTAGTGGTGCTCCACAACGCTCTGTACTGGGATTTCTCTTGTTTGGAAAATACTTCTCTGAAGTCAAGGCAAATGTAGAGGGCCTTTGGCTAACCCACAGTTGCTGATGACTGCAAGCTTGTTGCAATCTATGAATCCCCCAAAGATGTTGCTATCCTTTAAGAAGGTCTGACACAGACAAATAACTGGTGCCAGAACCATGGCATAAAGCTGAATACTAAAAATCACAATTATACTCTCTGGGTAGACAACTACCCCTGCAAATTGCAACATTGATAACACCCCCCCCCCCCCAAAGAGTAGACCCAGTGGTAAGGGTCTTGGGAACTCAGGTTGACAGTAATGTGCACTTAGATCACCGTGTGTCCATGTTAGTGAGAAAATCCTTCTACGTGGCGCAGGTTATAAGTAAGGGCATGGCATCCAGACCTAATGAGATCATTATTCACAGTAAAGGCAACCCTCTTTAGACTAATCAAGTACAGTGCACCCTTTGGGGATGTACCTGATCAGGCATTTGCAACAACTGGAGCAGCCACAGAGGCCCTAAATCACAGGCATATATCATAGCTGTTCTAGCCCATGTGCATTGTTAATTGGGAAAATTGGGGCATGAATGGGTAGGCTGAAAAAGGCTGTAGGGCTGTTAGCCTTGTAACCTCATGCTTTTGTATTTGGGAAGAAGGATAAAGGCCGTGCTTATGTATACTTTAGATTAGTTCATATGGGAATTACTTGAGTACTTGTGTGTTCAGCAAAAAAAAAAAAAAGTAAGCTGCAATGCATCCACCATACAGCAGGGTATAAGTTTCAAACAGTGCATTTATTCTAGTACCTCAGCCTTTCGCCTTCTAAGGAATAAATTGACATAGAAAATGTGCCCAATAAATATGTTTTCAAATGCTGACAATTACATAATTAAATTGCTGCAGTTAATGCAGTTAAAAAAAAACTGATCATTCCCTTTTTAAAGACATGAGTACCCAATTACAACTTAAGCAAAAACATAAAATGTTACCATTCATATGACTTATAAATATAATCAAAATTCACAATTTCATTTCAAACCGTTAAATGTCATATTATAATATGTTACTATCAATATTCATGCCTCTAGGGGAAGTGTTCTAAAGTTCAAGATCATTCTACATTCTAGTCTATCACGTGCATCATTAAAACTACCTCCAAATTTCAAATGGGGTTGTGCAAGCACACTAAAAACATACTATAAACAGCACCCCCATGTGCACCAATAAAATGGTGTCAGGGCTATCAGTATTACATTTCCTAACATCCTCTATGTGCTCCATAATTCTCACCTTAACTTTTCTTTTAGTTTGTCCAGCATACCATTTTGTTTGTTGGCAGCCACATCCAATAATATACACAACACCTTGGGAATTACAATTGAAAACTTCCATAGCCCTGTACAGCCTGCCATTGATCTTCCACCCATTTATGTCCTTAACCTTACAACGCACTGAACATTGACCACAAACTTGTGTACCCCACTCTCTGTGTACTGTCATAACAAAAAACACCATCCCCACCCAATATTTCCTTCAATTTATTATAACTCCTGTAGGAAAAAGTCATGTGCCTGGAAAAGAGGTGTCCCACATTAACATCCTGTGATACCAGATCCCAATGTTCTCTAACAATTCTCTTTCAAACTTTTGAAAAGGGGGAATATTTAGTCACAAAGAATAATCTCTTGTTCATTATCTTCTCTCCTTTTGAAAATTCTTTTTATATGAACAACCTCTTGCATATCTGTTAAGTTAAAAATAAGAGGACATCACATCTGTTAAAGGTACTTACGATTTCTTTATTTTACTTGTACAAGGAGACATCAAATACCTAGCTGCAGTAGCAAAATGTCTGACTAATACTGTTTATGCTCTTGCTTTTATAGTGTGTTCTGTACACAACAAAGGAAAATGTTATCTGCATAGCTCAGCAACTTGAAGCTTCATTATTGCTAACAGGAATTAGACACAGACAGTACTTTCCTAGACAAACATGATAAGGTACTTTCCTAGACAAACATGATCTATTTTAAAAGTCAAGCACAAGCTGGTACTTTCCACATTTACTGTTTTTCTGGTACTTTCCACATTTCTGGTACTTTCCAATCTAGGTCAAAACCTCAAACTTTCCAGCATGGTTTGTTCTTTTGTAAGTTAACATTTTAAGTCTTTGCACGTATTTTACTCTAGCAAGTCTAGCATGTGTAAGATATACAGAATGAAAGCTGTTATCAAGAATAATATTACTATATTTATTACTATTACATTTCCCCCCTGTTAACACTTTTATTCTTGTTAGGTAAATGATTATTAACATCCTCACCTGACTTTTCCAACGGATTTTCGTTCAGGAGATTCATAAAAGACATTTACCCTTGATCAATGGAAAGATTTGCAAAAAAGCCTTTGTGCAATACCTCCCATAACTCATCCTGCTTTTGCCACAACCAAGGCATGCCAATTTCATGCAAGAGGTGAAATGCCAGTTCCATGTAAGAGATTAATGCCTTCAAAATGCCGGATCTGTTTTTCTTCTGGTTTTTCCTTCAGTGCATTTTTATGACTTTCTGACTCTTTCCTTTCAGATCCTGGGTCACTCTTCCTTCTTCTTTCTGACTCTTTCCTTTTTCGCTTGTTCTGCTTTGTTGTGCACCTCCTTATTTTACTGGTTTTTCTATCCTCTCGCCCCACCCCCCACCCTTTATTTATTTATTTTTTTTTATCTTAGGTGAGTTATAGATGATTTTGCACAAAGGTTTACCTTATAACTTTATATGTTAGTATATGCATCATCATACAATTCAGCATACGCATCATTGTCCACTGGCTGAAATTGTTGGTACATTGTTTTTGTGACAGCAGTTTCAACTAGTTTTTGCAGTAGTCCCCGAATGCAGGGAATACAGCAGCATCCACATGTCACAAGAATAGCTGCAGCGACCCCTATGGATATCAACAGGTTTCCGATGAGGTGGCTCCACTTTCCGAACCATGCCTGTAAGAAATCAGTAAAGGGGTTATTTATGCCTGAGTTTTCTGCAAGTTTTTTGGACAGCATGTCAAGTCCCTGTAGAGCTCGCGTGATGCTGCCATCTGGTGCGGTATTGTTCGGAATGTAAGTGCAACAGAAAGTTCCGAACATCTTGCATACCCCTCCTTCCTTTGCCAGTAGCATGTCCAGAGCGAGGCGGTTTTGCCAAGCTACTAGAGAGGTTGCCTGCAGCTGTTCAGCAACACCTTTCAGAGCATCTTTTGTGTAATTCACAAAGCGTTGTTGGTTGTAATATATATAGTTGATCCAATCCACATTTTTGTTAGGTTGCACCCATATAAAGATGGAGGCAAACCCTGTGCCTATTTGGTTTATGGCCTTATACTCATCGGGAACTCCTCTCGGGACCCCAATACTATCAATATGTACGCCATCGTCAAAAGCTTGTCTTGGAGCCTGTCTTTTATTTTTCCTTTTGGTCTGCTGAGTTGTTTTGAGGGCCGTGGTGGGACGTTCGTCAGCCGTCATGGGTAAGATGTAGAAAGGCAAAATCAACTTTACTAGAGTGCACGTTCCTTTCCAGGATTCTGTTAGTCGAGATCTCAGTCTATTATCTCCACAGAACCACCAGACGTCTGCCAGACTGTGCATCTGACCTATCAGAAGTTCATTGTCATTTTCGACAGTGGTCTTGTTGCAATAACCTGGGGGGGGGGGGAGAATGCCATAATCTTTCCCAGTGTCATTTTTAAAGAAACAAGTATAAGAACCTGGATAGTCAAGTGCTGCAGGTGGCTTTACTGACGGCTTTGTCAACGGGAACCATTGACTTTCATTTTTACAGTCCTCGTGCGTCTGGTTATGGAACAGTTTTAGTAAGCAAGTATAGTTTGCTTCTTCAGGGAGCAGTGGGACAGTAGCCAGTTCCTGCCTGCCTTCAGCGCAGGCAACACAGTCCTGATGTTGAGCCTCCTTAGTGCTAAATCTTACCCATTGCATCCAGGCATTTTTCTGTGCGAACCCTGTCTCTACCATTAACTGTTCTTCCTCCGTCATTGGTGCCTGGGTCGCGTTTGTCACGGTTTGAATTTCGATCTTGATTTTCCCCAATGGGTCAGTTACTGCTGTTATTGAGATTCCCAGTCGATACAGTCCTGAATCAGTCACCTGTGGGTTGAGAATGGTGATGGTGACATATGGGGAAGAGTTTTGAGCAACAATCTTTATTCTTCTCTGTCGATTTTGGTCTTTTTTTGGGATTCGCGCTGCACTGGTTTCCCAACTTCCTTCCGATGCCCACCATACATTTTCCCAGGAGGCACAGTTTATATTGCATAGATATTTTACTTTACCTCTTCCCGTGGCTCTGGCCCTTTCATACACAGAGAATGTTGCACAGTCCACTCCGGTGTCACAGACATTAAGGTAAAAGTTGATACTAACGCCTACCTGGGTCTGTAGTAAGACATAGTCATTTTCCTTGGTTACCATTCCTCGGTGGAGAACTGCGCCCTTTACTGTTTTTAAGAGGAGAAAAGTGACAATGGTTGCCCACGGTTCCATCATTATGTCCTTATGCAACTATGTGTCAGCGGGTGGGAGTTCTGATGTCGATTCTAAGTCTTTGTCAATCTGGAAAGTTCTGACAATTTTGCAGTGTCAGATGTATCCACGAAGTTCGTTCTGCTATTCTTACTGCTGTGGGGGTTGAGATGAGCACCTGGTATGGACCTTCCCACTTCGGTGATGCCCAGTTCTTCCACTTTACGATTTTGACCCAGACCCAGTCTCCGGGTCCTACTCCCACTGGTTCCGTTACTTTTGGACCTGCAAAGTAATCATGAGTTAAGAGAGATTTCCTGTTGGTCAGCATTTTTCTCATATAATCTGCTAGCTCCTCACCCCCCTCACGTTCCGCTGGCAGGATTCCGTGCCACTGCGGGACGTAATATGGTCTTCCAAAAAGAACTTCATATGGTGCCAGACCCCTGGAGGAGGGTGTGATTCTCATGTGGAGAAGAGCTAGTGGTAGGCAGTCCATCCATGTAGTATGTGTTTCTGCCATGAGTTTTCGTAATTTGCTTTTCAAAATACCATTGTGTCATTCAACCAACCCTGCTGACTGTGGGTGGTAAGCACAATGGTTTTACAGCTCAGTGTGAAACACTTGGCCAAGTCTTTGGACAATTTGGTTAACAAAATGCGAGCCGTTGTCGCTATAGATGCGTTTGGGAATACCAAAACGTGGAATTATGTCCTTGGTAAGTATTTTTGCCACTGTCAGGGCGTCTGGGTGTTTTACAGGATAAGCTTCAACCCATTTAGAGAATGAGTCTATTATGACTAATACAAATCGCTTCCCTTGGGATGGTGTCAATTCTATAAAATCCATACATATGGTGTGGAATGGGTACGGAGGTATTGGGAAGGTCTGAGTAGGCTTCCATATTCCCCCTTGTCCATGATACTGTGCGCACAGTAGACAAGAGAGGGTAAATCGTTTGGCATAGGTAGAGAATCCCTTGCACCAGAAAATCCGCGACACTGTTTGTGTCATGACTGATGGTCCTGCATGGGTAATTCCATGACTTACTAGGGCTGCATACCTAAAAAGATTTGAAGGTAATACTAACCTACCATCCTGTGCTTTATATACACCTTCCTGTTGAGTTACTCCGTATTTTATCCACCTCTTCCTTTCTTTATTTGGTGTAAGACCCTGCATGACTTTTAGCATTTCTAGATCTAAAACATCATTAGGTTGTAGCTCAGAATTGCTAAAAAGGTGGTCTTCCTGTTGCGCTGCTTCTTTTGCTGCCTTATCTGCAAGCGCATTTCCCAGTGATATGGGATCCTTATTGTTGGTGTGTGCAGAACACTTACATAGGGCCAGTTTCTGTGGTAACTGGACAGCGTCTAGAAGACCCAGAATCAGATCCTTATGATTGATTGGTTTCCCTGTCGCCGTTATCATTCCCCTATTCTTCCATTGCTGTGCAAAGACATGCACAGTGGAAAAAGCATACTGACTGTCCGTATAGATTGTAACTCCTTTTCCTTGTGCCAGTGTACAGGCCCTGGTCAGTGCTACCAGTTCGGCTGCCTGAGCTGAGTAATGCCTAGGTAGTCGTCCTTTTTCTAAAATTGTGTCTTCTGTGGTGACTGCATACCCCACCAATGTCTTCCTGTCATGTCCTTTTTTGCAGAGCCATCTACAAAAAGTATCAGATCCGCCTCAACCAGAGGCACATCTTGTAAATCAGGATGGGGAAGAATCTTTTCATGTATAGCGTCTAAGCAAACATGAGGTATTCCTTCCTCTGGTGTGGGTAGTAATGTAGCCGGATTGAGTGTGGTGCACCGTTCAATTGTCATATGTGGCTGAGTCAGTAATATTGTCATACAGGAGAGATGCCTACTTGGTGACAGAAATGTAATTCGGTCCTGTAACAAAATTGTAGCCGCCGAATGTGGCACTCGAAGTGTCAGTGGATGAAATAGTACCAAAAAGGCAGACTTGCCTGTACACAGTGTGGAAGTGCCCTCGCTGCAGAGTCCAATTTTGCGGAGTAAAATGCAATAGGTCGCTGTTTAAGCCCATGTGTTTGAAGCAGAACCGATGTCATATAGCCTTTCTTGCAGTCTACCATTTGCAAAAAGGGCTTAGAGTAGTTTGGGAGCCCTAGCACTGATGAGCTCACTATAAGTTGTTTAATACGTGTAAATGCCTGTATAGCCCCAGTTGTCCAAGTCAGCTGGTCTCCAGCTGACATGGGGGTTCTGTAGATCAGAGCCGTTAAGGGCTCTGTTTCCTCAGCATAGTTAGGGATCCAACTCCTGCAGAAGTTTGTCATTCCCAGAAATGACATCATTTCTCTTTTGGTTTGGGGCATTGGGACCTGCAAAATAGCTTGTTTCCGCGTTTGTTCTAACTGCCTGCCCGCTTGTGAGATTAAGTACCCCAGATACTTAACCTGTGGCTTCCATAATTGCAATTGTTACTTATTTACCTTATGACCTTCATCTGCTAAGAACTTAAGTAGTGCCACTGTGTCCTTTTGGGCAGCCCTCTAATGTAGGAGAAGCCAATAGGATATCGTCTACGTATAGTAGAATTTGGCTTCCTTCCCTGGGTGTGAACTGAGCTAAATTGGCTGCCATTTCCTGGGCAAATATTGTTGGGCTCTCACAATACCCTTGGGGTAGTCTGGTATAAGTATAACGTTTACCTTGATAGGTAAACACGAACCAGAACCTACTGTCCTCATGCAGAGGAATGGAGAAAAAGGCATTGCTAATGTCTATGACGGTGTAGTACTTATTTTCAGGGTGTAAGTTATTCAAAAGGGTGTGAGGGTCTGGTACTACTGGTGCTCTCGGAACTACTGCTGCATTTGCCGCCTGTAGGTCTTGCACCATTCGCCACGTTCCGTCAGGTTTTTTGACGGGAAACAGGGGCGTATTACACGGAGAGTCGGGGCATTCTATCAAAATTCCTGATTCTCTCAAAGAATTTATCACTGGTGCTATGCCTTCTTCTGCCTGTTTGCTAAGTGGATATTGGTGTTTGCGTGGCCTAAACCCTGATTTTGGTGTTATATGTACCTTTCCTGCCGTTTTCATTAAGCCCACATCCCCCTTATTAAGTGACCATAGACATTGTGGAATATCCTTTAAAACTTGTTCTTCCTCCTGGGTGAGGAGGAAATTTCAGCTGGGGGGAGAATTACATTCTCTCATGTGAACTGTCGGTTTAGCCTGTGTTACCCAGTTTAGCCTCTGAACTTGAACCTGGTGCTCTTTCAATTGTCTTTCTGACATTTTATTCCAATCGGTAACCTTTTTCTCCAAGTCTACCTATTTAGCGCCCTCCATCTTAGAAATTGAGACATGTGGCTCATAGTGGGAGCGGAACAATTTTTCCATCTCCTTGGTCAAAGTGCAAGTTGCCACAGCATTGCCCTGCGTGTCCCAGAAAAGATTGTTCAACACTATTTTAGTCACCTTATGTCTTAGGAACTGTTTTTCAAATTCCCTATCAGGCCCTGCCATTTTACGGTAATACATAGTGCAATGTAGCTGTCCTGCCACCGTAGGAGGTTGGTCCCTATACTTACATAGGGCCAAATTAACCAAATCTTTGGTAATACTTCCCAGTCCTGTGGCTATCAGGTCTTGACTGTACCAGTTGTGTAACTCCTGTGTCCCTTGGACCATCATTTCTTGGGTGACCACCATTCTTTTGGCTTCAATTCCCCGTGTAGTGGGCACTGCCGCTATTCCAAAAGTATGCATTAAATCCCTGCCCAACAAATTAACTGGGCATACTTTTGATATAATTATCCTGTACCGGACTGCCTGATCTGTCAGCGGATCAGTAAACAAAAGTGGACAGGATAGCGGTTCCTTATACACACGTCCATTTGCTGCCTTAACAAAAACAAACTCTTCTGTCTCACAGTTAGAAGGCAGGTCCGTCGGTCTTAGCAGGGTCCATGAGGCCCCTGAGTCACAATAGGAATTCTACCTGTCGGCCCTCCACCATAAGTTGTATCACAGGCTTTTCATCTAGTTGCATGGTGGTCTCCAGGGCTGCCAAATTGATGACCTCACAGTCTTCTGACTCAGTATCCCAATCTACACAATTACCTTCCCCCTCCTCATTTTCTTCCCTTATGCATTGGCAAGGGTTAGTTTCCTCCTGACAGTTATCACAATAAATATCCTCCTCCTCACCATCTTCCTCACTTTCTTGCCTTCCAACTACAGAACCGCAATGACCACAACAGTTTTCACTATCATATAGTCATGCAGAACTTTGCTTACGTTCCTGATGTGATTGTTGTCGTTCCTCACAATCTGCAGAAAAATGTCCCTTCTTTCCACATCTAAAACATTCGCCCCTTTTTGCCCTCCCTTCATAATCTTCTGTATGTCCTCCCTGCCTATTTTCAGAATCTCTACTTCCTCCACGTCCCCTCTGTTTGCCTCTCCCTCTCCCCCTTTGATTTTGTATTAAAAAAAATTCCTCCGTCATCCCCAGCAGCAAATAATTGTCCCTTTTTCTTTTTTTGTACCAGGTGACGTTCAGCATGTCTAGCATATTCTATCAAGGGCTGTAGCCGGCATGTACAGTGATCTATCATATGTTTGGTTATAAAACTACTTATAGGGGCTCGGCAACCTTTTAAAAAATAATTTTTAAGTTGTTCGTAAGGACTATCGGCCTTCTGGTCTTCTGGTATGTCCATTCCACAGTGATTGTTAAATGTTTCAGTTAATCTGACAATGTAATGGTCAACCTTTTCATCGTCAGCCTGACTACATTGATTTATGCACGTCTAATCCGCCCGTGGACGCCACTTATCCGACATTCTCTTTAGAATATCGGTGATCCTTGTGTCTAAGGTGTCTGAATTATGTTCCAGGATGGCCCCATTGTCCGACCTGGATGACCAATCTCCACATATTAAATGCCAATCTGGTCCTAAAATCTGTCGTAAAACTTGCTCAATTTCTAACCCATTTAGATGATAACTTAATCTCATCCCAACTATGTCCTCAGAAAATTTCCGGTAATTGACCTTAGGGTGAGGTATTCCCTCCGTAGCTCGTTTTATGTCTTCCTTTGCCCATGGACGGAATACCAAAATAGTGGGATCCTGTCTGTCGCCCCCTGCCTGAGGATTTGCAACTTGTATGAGGGGAAAACTTTCTCCAGGAGTTTCCTCTTTTTTTATTGCCCATTGTCCCTGTCCCACTGGACCTGACCGCAATTGTTTAGGAGAATCAACTTTTTGTAATGCTAATTTTGGGACCAACGGAGTTTCAAGTGTATACCAAGATAGTGGAATAGGTGGATACAATTGTCCTGTCTGCTGTCCCTGGTTCGGCCCCTGTTGGAGTACTGTTTCTGGTCTTCTGGCCTCATACTGAGGGGTCTGTCCCTTGATTCATTTCCTACTGTCCCATATGGTGGACATGTGGGCCCTCGTGTCACTACACATACCATATGTTCATCTTCCTTGTCCACAAAAAGAGACACCTTTTTATCATCTGCCTTCTCACATTCTTTTTGTCTTTTTATTTTGTCTTCCTTATCCTTTATTATCTTATTCCTCATAAATCTCTTATTGGCCTCCTCCAACCACCTTTGTGCTTGGGGAAACCGCAGTTGTCTTTGTTTTTTTAGTCCTAGTCCCTGCATCTATTTTTATGTTTCTTACTAATGCCAAACATGACGTTTTGTCTAAAGTCCCATTAAAGCCATATTTGACTTTCCACTTTTTAAGAAATTCTACATTTTTGTTACCTAGTTCTTTCATATATTTTTCATCTTCATTTAAGTCTTCATTGGTTTGACATTTACAACATCCTGACCCCATTTTAATATATCCAAATTATTCTCAGTCCTTCCTTATAATAAGATCTGTCTTAAGTTTTTTTTTTTTTTTTTTTACTAAGGTCTTATTTAAAAATGACCAGACGCACAATAACCGGTTTTCTAGTCCTTCCTCTAAATATTCTTTTAAAAGAGAGAAAAAAGAAAGAAAAAAAATTTTACCTTTCACAGGCGTGTGTCCTCTGTCCCAATTCGGATACCGTCTCTTGGATAGGAATCAGAAAGTGACTGGCCTCTTTTAACGACAAAATAGTCGGAGGTCTTTCGTTATAAGGGAGCCGTAGATTCGAAACCCTTCCCGCACGGGATTACAGCCTCTTTGTCCCCTGATTCGTATCTTCGAAGAAGTAGCCCCATGTTCTTGGGCGCCAAAATGTTAAGTTAAAAATAAGAGGACATCACATCTGTTAAAGGTACTTACGATTTCTTTATTTTACTTGTACAAGGAGACATCAAATACCTAGCTGCAGTAGCAAAATGTCTGACTAATACTGTTTATGCTCTTGCTTTTATAGTGTGTTCTGTACACAGAACAAAGGAAAATTTTATCTGCATAGCTCAGCAACTTGAAGCTTCATTATTGCTAACAGGAATTAGACACAGACGGTACTTTCCTAGACAAACATGATAAGGTACTTTCCTAGACAAACATGATCTATTTTAAAAGTCAAGCACAAGCTGGTACTTTCCACATTTACTGTTTTTCTGGTACTTTCCACATTTCTGGTACTTTCCAATCTAGGTCAAAACCTCAAACTTTCCAGCATGGTTTGTTCTTTTGTAAGTTAACATTTTAAGTCTTTGCACGTATTTTACTCTAGCAAGTCTAGCATGTATAAGATATACAGAATGAAAGCTGTTATCAAGAATAATGTTACTATATTTATTACTATTACAATATCTGTTGTCATTCCTCTCTGCACTCTGCCGAGCTGCCACCAATACTTCATAAGAATACCCCCTTGTACTCCTGCACCTCATCCAAAAAACATTTTTTCAGTTCTTCCTGCGAGGTATTCTGGAGAATTCTTTTGAGTTCACCAGAAGGGAGGGACCTGATTAAATGTGGTGGATGCATGCTATCTGCATGCAAGAAAATTGTTTCCTATATGGTTTATAATGGATTTCAAAACTCTCATCCACATACAATTCCACATCCAGGAAATTGACACCTAAAGAACAGGTCTGAGATGAAAATTTTAAACCATGAGTAGTGCTATTTAAGCACTCTACAAACCTCAAAAATTAATGTTGCTCACCCCTACAAATGAAAATCGTAATCAGTGTATTTCTTATAATAACATTATGTGAAAAATATTTGGTAGGATACATGAACTGATTTTCAGAATCGTCCGTGTATATTACAGCACAAGTAGGGGCAAAGGTTGCCCCCATAGCTGTAACCCTCTTCTGTAGGAAAAATTTGCAATCCCACCTGAAGTAATTGTGACTAAGGCAACATTTTAATATCAACAGTAAAAGGGAGGTTCTGGGTCCCTCTCCCATGATCTGGCACACAGCCTCCAGGCCCCATCTCATATCTGTATTAGTATAAAGTGAACTAACTGCAGCGGTGGCCCAGAGGTAATCATCCTGCCATTTAACCTCCTTCAACCCCTGACAAAGTTCTCAAGTATTTTTTATTTTAATATTTTCAACTATGCACATTTTAAGTTAAAAAAAAAAGAACATTTTTCACTGTTTTCAAAAGGCATGCAGTACGTCCCAAGTACTAAGGTCAACTTAGTGGACTGTATTGTGGAATTTAAACTATATTTACGGAAACTAAATTTAGCTTTATATTTTCAGAATGACAGGGGGAATTTTACTGAATGTGAAACTAGGAAAAGAAGCGTATTCATACCCCCTATGAACAACACCTTAGAATCTTATGAGAAAGTAGTCATTGATGAATTATATAAATACTTTGCAAATCACAAAAATATCAATATAAAATATAATTTGAATCAGGAAGAATATGCCGCTTTGAAAGAGCTTTGTAATAACAATGTTCGTATTATGAAACCCGATAAAGGGGGCTGCATTGTTTTATATGATAGCAATGACTATACGAATAAGATATATTGCATAATTCTGGTAATTATGAAACATCCTCACTTAATGAATTAAACGTTGGTTACCGTCGTATAAATTTGTTTCTAAAAGAATTTTTATTAGACAAGAGAATTGATACAGATTTGTATAAGTTTTTAAAAACTGAATTTCCCACACTAGCTACAATAGTAGGTATTCCTAAAGTCCACAAGAATGTACTTGATCCACCTTTTTGCCCCATAATTTCTGGGAGTAAATCCAAAACGTTTCAGTATGGTAAGGTTATTGACAACTGGTTGAAATTTAATATACAAAAGGGTTCCGCATATAATTATTGACTCTTGGGACTTGTCGATTAAAACCAGAATTATGGAAGGAAGATATTATTTTTTTAACCATAGATGTCATAGATCTTTTTTCTTGTATTCCTAAGGAAGATGGTATTATTAGGTTCAGTAATAGCATTCAGAAACATACACAATTTGTTTGGGATAAAGTAGCACTTATTACAGAATGTATGGACATAGTTTTAAGTCATAATTACATTTATTTTCAAGGAGAATATTATAAACAAACTAGGGGTGTAGCTATGGGGGTAGCTTGTGCCCCCCATATACGCTAACCTTGTTCTTCTAGATTGGGAAGAGGAGTATTTATTTAAGCACGTACTGTTTAAGTATGTTAGTTGCTATGCAAGATATTTGGACAACATTTTTATTTTATGGAATGGCACTATAGAGGAGATGGACATTTTTATTAATGACTTAAACATGGCTAGTGAGTATCTTAAGTTTACTCATAGCTTTAGTAAAGTAAGAATTCCATATTTGGATACTTACATTTATTCAACCCCAGCAGGGTTTAAATCTAAGATCTACAGAAAAGATACTTTTAGTAATGCCTATATAGACTGTTCAAGTTGCCATCCCATGGGGCAGAAGTGGAGCATTTTTAAAGGACAGTGCATCCTTGCAGCACGTATGGCATCCGACTATCATGAAATGGTGCATGAGTTAACATCAGTGAGATGTTTAGAAGACATGGTTACCCCTCTAGACTCATAAGTGATATCAGTAGTTATGTCCAGAAAGAATGAGGCAAAAAAATTGTACCCTTATTAAGTGTTACAAGCGTTAATGCCCCTAGTGGATCGATGATGAGTGAACCCATTAAGAATTGCAAAAGAGCGTGTATAGTACAGTATTGTAAACAGAGTAAAGACGTACAAGAAATTATAGGTAAGAATTGGAATATTTTGAAAAGTGATGCTATGGTAGCAGAGAAACTGGGGGAAACACCATTATTTGTATTGAAGACAGGTTGGAATTTAAAAAGCAAATTTGAGGGTGGGCTTATCGTCAACAATGAGAAGGGTGTGGTAGGAGGTACTAGTAAGTGTGGAAAATGTAACCAATGTTTTGCTATACTGAAAGACAGGAGATTAACATTGGGGATGTCAACCAAACTGAGATTAGATTTAAGAAGGGTAACTGTCAGACCCAACATGTGATATATCTGGCTAAATGCGTCAGATATCCTTGTTACTATGTGGGAAAAACCGACATGTTTAAGACATCTGATTTATGACCACTTTTATTGCACAAGTAAGAAAGACACAAAAAATGCACTGTATAGACATTTAGTTGGAAGCCCAAGTTGTGATAGTTTTAAGTTTGCCATTTTAGAGCAAGTAAAATCAAACCCTAGGGATGGAAACATAAAGGTAAAACTGGGTGAGAAGGAGATAAAATGGCAGATATTGTTAAATGTAACTGTTTATCCTGGTATTAATGAAAGCATTTCCATTAAACCAGTATTAGAAGCAAAAATAAATTAGTGAAAAAGTATTTACATTAGATGCATATTTTATGAGTAAGTGATTTTATTGGATTTTAGCAGTATTGTATAAGGAGAAATGTGTATATGTTATTACTGCACTGAGCATTTTAAATGACAATTGAGTACAATTAATTATGTAATCTGATTGGAGGAATTTATGTATTTAAACCCAGCTTTTTTAATTGTGGAATGTTCTGAGGAAGTCTACTACCTGAAGATGAAAGCGCTTAACCAGTTTGTACTACTTCTGTGGAATAAAGGCTTTTTATCGTAGCTGACAGTTTCATGATATTTGTGGAACAGTGATCTTGTTTACAGCGAAGTTCATGTTTTTACTGTGGTTTTACAAGTAGCATGTCGCTGTGTCTTGTGGTTTCGTATTTTTTATGTGAGAAGGTACTTTATTCAAGTACTTTTTGAAATGATGATCCAAAAATACACCCATATACTCAAAGTACGAACCAGTCAAGGATACTATGGGTTTCCTGGGGGGGGATTCGTCATGTCCTTGCGTATTTTAGGACTGGCATAGAACTTGGGATCTCTGGGTTCCTTAACTAACAGCTTTTTAACATCTTTGTTTCCCAAAAAATACTAATCTTTCCCCTCTTACAAATCAGATAATCCGCTGTTAAATTTCCGTACCAGATTGTTAGGCGGCAGTTCATAATCAATGTCATCAAAAATTATTTGCCTAACCATTTTTTAATTGCAGCAATTGAATAATTATGTAATTTAGTATTTGGAAACATATTTATTGGGCACATTTTCTGTGTCAATTTATTCCTTAGAAGGTGAAAGGCTGAGGTACCAGAATAAATGCAGTGTTAGAAACTTATACCCTGCTGTATGGTGGATGTCTTGCAGTTTACCTTTTGTTTTTATTTTTTGCTGAACTAACGTTATTGATTTATAATAAGGTCAGTGTGTTCCTCTGATGTTATGTACATGTTTCTGATGCATATTGTGTAAATTAAAATGCTTTTCCCCAAAATTATACTGTGTGTACAGTGAGGGAAATGTGCAAGGCGAAACAGCAGTTTTCAAAATAATATGACTTGCTTTGCAAGAACAGTTATTTCTTGTACATGTTCAGCTTAGATATTAATAACATAGAGCTGTGGGGCTTTACTGTAAAGGCATCCTTTTATAGAAAAAAAGGAAGTTGACTTTCTTGGGTTTAAGATGCAGAAATAAATAAAATGCAGACAGGTCAAGTGACGCAAAGATGATGTGGAGAGAGTTTTGTGAAGTCTTCAGATACAGCGAGGACCAAGAAAGGGCATGAAATAACCATGGACTTTTTCATGACACAGACAGAAACCAGAACAAGAAGTCACAAGGGCATTAAAAATAACATTGGTTGAAAAGAGTACATAAACTGGACAGTATGCTACACTTAGTAGTGACATCTTTGACTAAATGTGCATTAGTCTATTCATCTGTCTAGCTGTGTTGTAATAGAATTGAAATAGCTCTGAAAGAATTAACTGTTTGGCAAGAATTTGTTCTGAGACAAAGAATAACAGATACAGTAGTACGGAGTTTGTGTGGTCACTTTTGGACATTTTGTTTAGTGGGGAGCCTTGGCCAGTGGCTGTGACCTAATATCTGTTACCAGCAGTTAATATTACAGAGGGATCCCTACTACTTACTACGTTAGTTCAACAGACTGACAGTTGCAGTGCTTTAACAGAGAAACAGTTCCAGTTCTTCGTTGGAGGACACCGCCGTGGAAGCTGTCCTGCGTCGGACCACCTACAATTCGTCTGTGAAATACACCGTCCTTTTCCAGATTGGCTTCAGCCTGATCACTGGCTTGTCTTCTGCATAAATTGTGGTACTTTCTTCACAGTTATGACATGGATGCAAGTACAGTTAACTTTACAGTGCCCACATATTGTACATATAAATTTACATAGTTTAAACCTTCTGTGCCAGACATGAAATGTAAATCTGAAATGTTTGATGTTCAGACATGAGATAAGTTGTGTTTGTAAATGTATAAATGATTATAATACATACATAAAATAAACAGCAATTCATAAAGACTTTTTTATGTGGAAACAACTTTCCAAACTTGTGTCTGTCTTGTCACAGGAGTCTAATATGTAAGCCAATACCATAAGATGTATCCTATTCTGATAAAACAATCTGTTTGATTCTAGCTTTGTTAGTTCTTCACATATACAACAGTTAAATGTACCTTCTGCAGTCACCTAAATCTCATACAGTACAAGTACATGCAATTATTGTTAGTAATGCAATAGACTAGATAAAAATGTTATTTATAGTAAATATTGCAAATGCACAAAAACAAGAAAGTTCTAACATAGTACAATGTGCTATCAATATTAACCTTTTAGAGAAAAGGTTTTCACAGCCTTTCAAAATTTCCCTAGAGACAGTAGTAAGGGACATTAATGCCATTTAAAGGAACAGACTTAGCATAGCATTCAGATTTTACATAATGACATTTCTAGTTTAACATAACAATCCGAGCCCAACTAAGGGCACAAACTACAGAGGTTAATATGACAAGACAGAAAAAGCCCAGCAAGATTTACATTGGGCAGGGTTCAGTAGAAATGACAGTTATTTCTCCTGCTGATATATAGCAATAGTGTTGTTTATTACAGACTCTGCCTCAGTGGCAAGACAAAAAAAATTGTTTTGTTTCAATATGTCGCCATTTAAACAATTGTTGACATGCACTGTGTGGTCTTTTTCAAATAATGCTTTATTTAATTTTTGTTTTGCATTTACACATGCCAGTTTGGGTCAGAAGGGGAAGGGGGAATCATCAACAGTGTTGGCAAACCCGTAAAACATGCTCCAGTACGAGAGTTATGAGCCTTCATTCCCAAAATTACTTACAGGGAAAGTTTAGTATTTTCAAAATCAAAGCACATAAAAAATATAGGGAAAGGCTACAGTAAATGCTTTGGCAAATGGCAAAGCAAACAGCTAAAACAGGTGAGAGTCTAGACTCACATAACTGTTTTACAGACAGTCTAAATAGCATGACAGAAAAAAAACTAATGTTTTTGGTCAGGCAAAATGTTGTTACAGCAATTCCGTCAAACAGTTAATGACATTCTGCAAAATGCAGATGCAGCTATAAAATCTTTTTGTGCTTAAAAGACGGATACAAACTCTAAGATTAAGCCAGAGTGCTAGACAGTTTAAAAAAGTACGCAGTACTGCAGATGCACATAGCCATTGTACAAAAACAGCTTGTAGACTATGTGGTGAAAGAAAGGGGATGTAATACATGGTCTGATATAAAACAAACACAGGGGGAAAACAAGCAGCTTCTGCTCCACCAAGGCTACAGACAGATACACAACAAAGTTCAGAGAAACAGGTAATATGTTTTACTTGTAAGAAAATAGGTCACATTAAACAGAATTGTCCATATTACAAATTATGCTTCTTCAAAACCCAAAAATAGGGAAAGAAATCAAGATAAAGAAAATACATTAATGGACAATCAGTCACAGGAACAAACACAGATGGATACATAAAAAATAAAGTATATCCTATGACATACCAGATCATGGCAGGCAATAGGCATTGAAGCAATAAATTAACAAACTACATGTCATCAGTTGGCATCAAAGTACAGGGATCTTATAAAGCAATGGAAGACAATGTTAGTATACTTGACTGGTTTAATAAGCCAGGACAGATTCAGAATAAACGCACAAATAACCTACAGCCATACAGACATAAAGCTAAAGTTAATACAGATACAGTGTAAAGTTAATACAAATACAGTAAATACATTTACGGTAGTGCAAATGGTATATGCAAAACTAAACAATGCAATTTAAATGTTGGGTATTTAAGTCCACATCTACGTCTGAAAATGGAATAACATTTAAGGCAGTACCTATCACAAATCCTGAATAAAAGGTTCTATAGTACCAAGAGAAGGTCAACCCCTCCCCCCACATTAAAAGGACAGTATGTTATTGGTAAACAGTGACTGTAATGTCATTTTTTCCAAACAATGTCTCACATAAAATGTAACAGCAAACAGTCTTATAAACAAACTAGTACAGCAAAAACATAATTAGTCAAACTGCTGTAACTGCCATCCGGGTAACAATGCACCGCAATACATACAGGTAGTAAAGTACAGAGTCATTACAAATAGCATTTTTCAGCTAATAAAAATCCAAGCAAAAGCAGCACACCATGTTGGTTCATAAAAATCACTGTAAGTTAACAGTCAAACAGTATCAGTACAGTAACAGTCTGATGTTATGTGATCCTATCTCGCCTACATTCTGTACTGATGGGCTCGGAGCCGATCGTCGGCTCTGACTTGGCACGCTATGCTATAGAGCGAAGCCTCTTATTGGCTGAGCTATTCTCTATCCCAGGATGCACCACCACTAATCCCCCAGATCTCGTTTGCCGCTTACAAGCTAGGACGTGGTCTCAAACTTGGCTGAGCTAAGTGCTGATTTTTTCTAAAGTTTTCCTGTCAGGAAATTCTCTATTCTTACCCAAAAGCTGTTTTAACAGCTATTGTTGTTGTACGCGTGTTTTTTGGTATAAATTTGTGGTAAGTTTGTGTGTTTGTTTAGGGAAAGGTTTCCCGTTTAAGTTAGAGGGGCCTTCCCCTATTCCTTAGCAAGTTTCTCTTTTTTTAAGGAGGTCAAGTACCTGTTTAAGTTGGAAGGTTCTTGGCCCTCCTTTTTTTGGTGTTTGTGATATTTGTATTGTACTGGGAATTTTTTATTGTTTAAAATCTTTGTTTTTCTGACTAGATAGTGATTTTTTTCCACTGTTATAGTGACTGTTTTAGAGGCATTATGTCCAAAGAACATAGACCCTCAGGGTTCAAGGAGTGCATGAGGTGCAATTATAAAATGTCTATAACTGATGATCACTCCTCGTGCGTATATTGTTTAGGCGCCAAGCACCTACAGGAGTTCTGCAGCGTGTGTCACGCCTTTTCCTCTAGGGTCCTCCAAGAGAGGAAGATTAAATTAATCTTGAAAGGGCTGATTAAACCCTCCTTCGAGGAGGCCTTATCTTCCTCATCCTCTCCAACTAAGAAAAAGAAAGCGTCGGCTCCTACCAGCCCGTCGGAACCGACTACTAAGAAATCCAGGCAGGCTTCTCCATCGGCTCCATGGACTTCGGAGCCGAGGGCGTAACGGTCTGCCTCGATGCCCCCAGTCTCGACTCCTCTGGTTTCGGAGCCGATGACTGGGGCTTCGAGAGGCGGGTCACCTTCATCGGCTCCACTGATTTTGGAGCCTATGAGGGTTGCCGGCTCAGACTCTTCCCCTTCGGCGCCGAAGCCCTCCTTGGCACCAAGGGAAATTGTTTTGGGATCTCCCTCGGCACCGATACTGGTTGAGTCCATTCGGAGCCGGTCCCCCACTCCTTTGGAGCCGATGGAGAAGTCGGTTCGGACCCGATCGGTTTCCTCTAGATCTTCCAAGATGTCTGATTCGGACATCGACAGGGTGCTCCTAAGACTGTTTCAGTCTCCTGTATTCCAGAAATTAGTTTTGTCTCCAGCCCATTTGGCTTCGGAGCCGATGGCCCACCCTGTAGTTCTGGTTCCTCCTCCAACAGCCTTGGCACCGTTGGAGCCGGTGCTGGTGGAGCCGATGGAGGTTTTCGGGTCGGCCCCGACCCTTACTCCAACCTCGGCTCTCGAGTCGGAGTTCGGTACACGGACCTCCTCTGTCAGCCCCGGGGGGGACGCTTCGGGACTGATGTTTTCGTTTCCGAGCCTTTTTCTCAGTGCGTCGGCTGCGGGGGTACCGTCTACTGTTGTGGCCACGGGGGTTGGACCTTCCCAGGATTCTGGTGGTCCGGCCTTCAGGGCCATGAGGAGTGCGTTAGCCAAATCTTCTTTGGCTACCTCCACGGTCTCACCAGCACCTTCCCTACATACGGAGACTTGGTCTTTGGTAGTCCCCCTGTCCTTAGACAGCAGAGCCCCGGGGCCTGAGGTCACCCCCACTGGGGGTTCCCCCCCTCCTGGAGGTCCCTCTGAAGCTTCTTCAGAGGAACCCCCAAGGAAAAGATCGTGCAAGAGGAAGCACGTCGACTCTCCCGATGAGTCTCTCACGT
This sequence comes from Protopterus annectens, assembly GCF_019279795.1. Classification (NCBI taxonomy): domain Eukaryota; kingdom Metazoa; phylum Chordata; order Ceratodontiformes; family Protopteridae; genus Protopterus; species Protopterus annectens. Next base: position 851,102,029 of record NC_056730.1, read on the forward strand.
CAGACACTGATCTTGATGATGCAGAGGGGTCCCCTAAGTCGTCCTCAGATGATGTCTCCTTTGCAGACATCTTGGAAGCCCTCAAACAACGAGGCGGCTGGCATTCCAAACCCCCTTCTGCTGATGAGTCGGTGTTCCTTAAGGCCTTCGGGGCTCAGCCCTCCGCCTCCTGGGTGTCTCCGCCCTTCGACGAGCTCCTAGATTTGATCTGTCGAAGGGCGTGGGAACATCCAGATTCTGTGGAACCGGTGCCTGCTCGCCCAAATAAGTTCCTATCAGCACCCCCAGAGAAGGAGTTTTTGACAAAGGTGTGGCTGTAGATGCCTTGGTGGTGGCATCTGCTACCCAACAAGATGTAGCAGAGGCTTCGACGTCCGTCCATCCTCCTAATAAGGAGTCTAGGAGCATGGATCGATGCGGGAAGCGACACTCAGTTCAGCGGCCTTTACCTTAAGGTCCCTGAACTATTTAACGCACTTCACCAGGTTTCAGAGGGATCTGATCAAGGAGCTTTCAGATACCCTCTTGGGTAACCTACCTTAGCAGCTGGCCCAGACGGTTGGCTCTCAGTTGGCTATGCTGTCATCGATATCAAACTCGTCCATGAGGCTCATTTCATATGCGGCCGAGGGGGCGAGTAGAGCGGCGGGTACGGGTATTGCTCTACGGAGGCAAGCCTGGCTCCGCCTGTGTCATTTTGCGGAAGCCTTTAAGTCTTCCTTTGCCGACGCTCCCTTTGATGGGTCCTCTTTGTTTGGACCCAAGGTAAAGGACACATTGACCGCCAAGAGCAAGAAGGTAAGACTTTGACTGCTGTAGGGGCACGATTTTCCACTCCCTTTCGGCCTTATCCCAAGGCTAAAAGAGGAGGGAAAATGTGGTTCCGTAGATCCCAGAAGTCTTATCCCTCACAGCAGGACGATCCCCCTTCTAGAGGCAGAGGAGGGGGAAATTTTTCTGGAAGACGCCGTCCCAGAGGCGGCAGAGGCCCCCGCAAAACTGGAGACCGCGAGTCCTTTCGTGGCTCTTCAGCCTTCCACAGTCCCTGAGGGATTGCCCGACTGTGCAGCTCCGGAGCCAGTCGGGGTCGCTTCGAGGCACCTAAAAGCCTGGGAAGGTATCACTCAGGACTGATGGGTGCTTCGAATTATCGCCGGAGGTTACGCCATCCCCTTTTCTCACTCCCCACCTCCGTCCAAGAAAATCCCGGACCCGCCACCCAGTCAACGGGAAATTGCAGCCTTAGAAGTCTCAAAGCTGCTTCAAAAAGGAGTCATCCAACCGGTCCCCGCAGACCAGATCGGATTAGGGACTTACTCAAGATTCTTTTTGGTGCCAAAAAAGACCGGGGACTTGAGGCCCATTTTGGATCTCAGCATTCTAAATCGTTCAGTCAAAAAGTCCAAGTTCCGAATGGTCACCTTACAATCCATTCTCCCACTGCTGGAGAAAGGTGTTTGGATGTGCTCCATAGATCTCAAGGACGCCTATTACCACATCCTGGTAGATCAGGCATCCAGGAGACATTTGCGCTTCAGCCTAGGAGACAGTCATTTTCAGTTCTGCACGCTGCCCTTTGGTCTCACCACAGCCCTCAGGGTGTTCACCAAATGTTTGGCGGTCGTGACTGCTCACCTGAGGAGTCTAGGATTCCAGGTGTTTCCGTATCTGGACGACTGGCTCCTAACTGCCACCTCCAGGCGTCTACTATTGCAGAACCTACAAGCCACAATATCACTAGGCACTTCCCTTGGAATCACCTTCAATTGGCCAAAGTCTGTATTGCTGCCATCTCAACGCATAAGATTCATCGGAGTAGAGATAGACTCAGACCGAATGCGGGTCTATCTTCCTGCAGAAAGGATACAAACCATACAGGCTCAAGTCCGAGCCTTGCTTCTCAGATCCAAAGCTCCAGCCAGGATGGTCCTGCAGCTATTGGGATCTATGTCGGCCACTGTTCTTCTAGTCCCCCTAGCAAGGTTGCATATGAGAATTCTCCAGTGGCTTCTTTCGACACAGTGGTCCTTTCAGGATCTCCCTCTCAATCACCTCATACGGATCATGGAAACCTGCAAACGGGACCTTTGCTGGTGGCAGGTGCCCTCCAATCTGGATCAGGGTCGACCCTTTGTCCCACCTCCTCCTATGGCCACTTTGACTACGGACGCCTCCCAGATGGGGTGGGGGGGCATTCCCTGGGCAGGTCAGTCCAAGGCAAATGGCATTCAGAAGAGAGTCTTCTTCATATCAGCATTTTGGAAATGAGGGCGGTGCTTCTATCTCTACAAGCCCTCCACGATTACCTCCCTCAGGGCGTAATTGCCATTCTCTCCGACAGCATGTCAGTGGTCTGGTATCTGAACAAGCAGGGAGGAGCCAGATCCTACCCTCTTTGCAGAGAGGCCATGAGAGTCTGGGAATGGGCAGTGGCGACCAGACGTTTTCTGATAGCAACTCATATCCCTGGCAAATCCAACGTGATAGCCGACAGACTGAGCAGAACTATCCTCTCTCCTCACGAGTGGTCTCTGAACAATGCAGTGACAACTCAGATCTTCAGCAAATGGGAAATTCCTTGTTGCGACCTCTTCGCAACCCCGCTGAACGCGAAGTGCAGAAAGTTCTTCTCCCTCACTCCAGCTCCGGGGGAGAGTCCTATGGACGCACTAGCCCATCCTTGGCCCACCGGCTTGCTATACGCCTTCCCCCCAGTTCCCCTCCTTCCCAGAGTGATCCAAAAGGCGTCTCACTTGGGGAGAAAAATGATCTTAGTTGCTCCTTACTGGCCTTGTCAGGTATGGTTCCCCTATCTTCGGAAATATGCACTGGACGGTCCATGGTTCCTGGATCAGATCCCAGACCTATTAATTCATCAGTCGGGACTACTCCACCAGTCACTTCACACTTTGAAGTTAACAGCTTGGCTCCTCCTCTTCCGACTATAGTCAGGAATCATACCTTAGACCCGGAAGTCATACATATCTTATATTTGGCCCACAAGTCTGCCACTAAGAAAGTGTATTCTAGCAAATGGAAGAGATTTGCTATTTGGGCTCAACTCCGGGGTCTGGATCCTATCACTATTCCTGTATCGGAAGTCCTAAAATTTCTAACTTCCCTATTCAATCAAGGTTCTTCAGTCTCTACCATCAAGGTCCAATTGGCAGCTATTTCCAATTTTCATGAATCTATAAACCCACCTTTAATGAGCAACAGATTGTGTAAAACCTTCATGAAAGGTGCTGCGCTTTTACGTCCTCCGATTTCTCATCCTGCTCATCCGTGGGATCTCGATGTGGTGTTACGTGCCTTAACCTCCTCCCCCTTCGAACCGGCAGCAACATGTGATTTGAAATTTCTATCTTGGAAAACTGCTTTTCTGGTCGCGATTACTTCTGCCAGAAGGGTTTCAGAGCTTCAAGCTCTATCTGTAAAACCACCGTACCTGTTTTTTCACAAAGATAGAGCATCTCTCAGGCCTAATCCATCCTTTGTTCCTAAAGTTTGTTCCAGTTTTTGCCTGCAACAGTCATTAGAACTTCCAGTTTTCTTTCCAAAGTACTCAAACAAAGCGGAATACATATTCCACACATTGGATGTCCACAGGCAATTGCGTTTTTATTTAGACAGGACCAAACAAACAAGGAAAACAGATCAATTGTTTGTGTCCTTTTCGGATAATAAATTGGGCAAAGCCGTCACAAAGGTCACTATTGCCAAATGGATCAGGGACTGTATTACTCAAGCTTATTCCTCTTCTAATAAAGAGCTTACGACCTCTGTCAAAGCTCACTCTACAAGAGCTATGGCTACTTCAATAGCATTCCATTCTAAGCTTGCCATTAGTGACATTTGTGCTGCGGCTACGTGGTCTTCCCGCACACTTTCATTTCCCACTACAAATTGGATGTGGCATCCCGGGGGCGAGCTTCATTTGGTTCCACAGTGCTCAGGAGTGTTTTCCAGTGAGCCACCCAGGATTTAGGTGCTAGGGACGCTGTCCCTTCAGTACAGAATGTAGGCGAGATAGGATCACATAACATCTTTTAGTTATGTACTCACCATAACTTTAGATGTTTGGGATCCATCTCGCCTACATTCCCAATAACCCACCCTCCTTCCCCCTGCCTTGGAGATCAGAAGAGATCGGACGGTCTGAATTCTGTTGTTTCATCTTGAAATATCTGGCAATGTTATATAAACAAGTTATGTGTGTGTGCATGAATGCGGACAAACAAGATCTGGGGGATTAGTGGTGGTGCATCCTGGGATAGAGAATAGCTCAGCCAATAAGAGGCTTCGCTCTATAGCATAGCGTGCTGAGTCGGAGCCGACGATCGGCTCCGAGCCCATCAGTACAGAATGTAGGCGAGATGGATCCCAAACATCTAAAGTTATGGTGAGTACATAACTAAAAGTTAACAATCTTACAAAAGTTTAAATTTGTTTCTATAATAGCAATCTATGAACAAGACAAGGCTATCTAAAACAGTTGCAAAGAAAAAATGGGGAGAGATACTCAGATATATATCATGAGAACAGGGACATCATGACTGGATAATTGATTTCAGTATATTTCGAACATGCAAAATTTGTTTTCAAAGGCACGTGACAAGTCAAATTGTTGGGTTTTTAGCCACATTCCTTAGAGGGAAAATGCCATTACATGCAGTCCCTGTAGAGGTTACACATACAGGTTTTATGTTTTAAAAAATCTTATAAAAGTAAAGTTGTAAAACAGCCATAAAAGCATTTACAGTTGATGAAAATAGAAAAAGGGATACTCTGTTTTCATAAAAAGTATGGTCATGTAAAAAGCTTGAGTATAAAATAAAAAGCATGGGAGTTAACACATAATACTTCTTTTAAGAGAAATGAAAGAAAAGAAATTCTGTTACATACAGTATGCAGTTCCAACATATTAGCAGAGGACATGGTAGAAAATCACCAGAAAAAGAGGGAGGTTCATAATAAAAAAAATAGGGAAAGATTTTAAAACAGCTGGACATAGGAAATGGTGTTATTTCAAGAGCTGAATTTTTTCACTGGTATGGTGCCACTAAGGCAATATGGAAAGTTACAAAGTTGATAGCAAATGCAACTTATGGAGCTATCTCAGATTTAACAGAGCAGATGTGTTATAAAACTATCAAACAAGTAACTGTTAACAATGAAGATAGGCTATTAAGTACAGAAGATCACATTTTCCTGTAAATCTTTTCCCAAAGCAATAATGAAATTATGCAATGCAAAAGAAATATGCTTGTTTCTAATACAAGGTTTTGCCTTGTAAAGCAAGGGTTAACTTGACAAGATTTTGACTGCAAGGCTGACAACTTGCTTAAGGAAGCATAAAAACAGTTAAAAATAAATAACGGCTGTGTGTCTATGGTTGGGTACTATAATTTCTGCATTAATTGCTCTTATACGATTTGTGTTAACAGTTGTTACTTGATTAATGCTTTTATTAACAGTACAGTGTATTTTATTAATAGTACAGTGTATGAAGAAATAGAAATAAATGCAAGGGATTCTTATGCAGCAGTGGATAGAGAGATGCAAAGCACTGAAGATCATATTGTTTTGTAAATTGTCTTACAATTTTCATGGGTCTTAAATAAAAAAGTGGGAATTGATAGATATTGTGTAAATTAAAATGCTTTTCCCCAAAATTATACTGTGTGCACAGTGAGGGAAATGTGCAAGGCCAAACAGCAGCTTTCAAAATAATATGGCTTGCTTTGCAAAAACAGTTATTTCTTGTACATGTTCAGCTTAGACATTAATAACATATAGCTGTGGGCTTTACTGTAAAGGCATCATGTTATGTAAAAAAAGGAAGTTGACTTTCTTGGCTTTCAGATGCAGAAATAAATAAAATGCAGACAGGTCAATTGACGCAAAGATGATGTGGAGAGACTTTTGTGAAGTCTTCAGATAAGTGAGGACCAAAAAAGGGCATGAAATAACCATGGACTTTTTCATCACACAGGCAGAAACCAGAAGAACAAGTCACAAGGACATTAAAAATAACATTGGTTGAAGAATATATAAACTGGACAGCATGTTTCACTTAGTAGTGACGTTTTTACTGAGAGTGCATCAGTATCTTCATCTGTCTAGCTGTGTTGTAATAGAATTTAAATGGCTCTGAAAGAATTAACTGTTTGGCAAGAATTTGTTCTGAGACAAATAAAGAATAACAGATACAGTAGTACGGAGTTTGGTCACTTTTGGACATTTCTTCAGTTTCTGTGTGTTATATTCAGTATAAGCTGTCGTCTACTCAGAGGCGATCTCTGCTTAACATACAAGGCCATGTCAAACCCTGAGCTGTTGGACATGCTCCACTTAAAGAAATCCCAATCCCTCAGAGCCACACGCTCCAGGGATCTAAACCTTATCACAATGAACAAAACATGCTGGAGGGATAGGTTCCTGACCCAGAGACTCCCCATACTCTGGAATAGACTGCCCATACATGTCAAGCAGAGCGCCTCATTGGCCCTCTTCAAAAGGAACCTTGATGATTGGATGGAAGATAGGAAATTCACCCCAGGGATCATGTCAGTCACCCTGCTAGACAGGGGCCCAGAGAAGTAAATGTGGGAAGAAATTTCCAGGGAATTGTTATGGCTAGGCTTGCATAGGCCTTAGGGCCGATAGCCTAGTACCAACCTATGAACCTATAAGCATCATTTATAAATCTTACAGTTAATCACTTAGACAAAATAATGCAGTTTTTATTGTCATATCCATTACATTTGCTTGCAGTAATGTAATGATTTCACTGCAGTTTTTTCAGGTGCAATGCTCAGAAATACTTTCTTATAACCACTAAAGAAAACCGTTTAAGATAGACCACTGTAGTTGTATACTGGCTCCTCAGTCTTGTTTACAGTGATCTAATGATTTCACTGCATTTGTGTAAGGTAAGTGGTATATACTTTTTGTACACATTAAAAATAGTTTGACAGAACACTGCACTTGATTACTGATGTCTCAGTCTAGTTTCAGTAATTTAGTGAATGTCCACTACTGAATCTGTTAAGATTAATATAAGTAATGAAATCAGTTAAACAAATGTTATTGTATGGAACTGTAGTCGTAACGTGCCTGCAGATTCAACCAGTCTAGCTACAACTCTTTCCTGCTGTAAAGAGAAGACGTAAAACAATTCTTGTTTTCTTGTATTGTTTTTCCTGTATATACAGGGTATGCATTCACTGCAGTACTTGCTTAATTTTTTGGGGGGTGGAGGGTTGGTTTTCATATGGATAACTGAATTCTTATGGTGTGACAATCTTCCTTGTAATGCATGTTAAAAATAAATTTATGCAGTGTGGGTAGAATATTGTTTTCAAAACAGTATGGTGTGAATGCAACACTATGTTCCATGCAGAGAAATGTAGCAATTAATAGAAGTTTGCATTTCCTTTGCTGTACAAATTGTCACATATGTTGTGTTATTAGACTGCCACTTAGCATTTACATGACTAGACAGCACTTGTTTGTCTATTACATGTTAGTGGTTGATGAACCCATTTCCTACAGATGCCAGTGTTATTTCTTTTCAAAAACATTCATTTCTGATGTACCTGACAGTACAGCTATAAGGTCCATTTGATAGCTATTGAAGAACTAGTTATTTCCAAGTAAACTTTGTCCTTATTCTCTTGGCACAGCAACCCCCAACCTCCACTTTGACTAGGATGTGGTGCCTGAATGAGACTTCAGCCATTTTGTACGTGCACTTACATTCATTTTGAACAAACTGTGTTAAACAGCAGTTACAGTAATATACCAAAACTGGCTGCATGTACTCTAAATAATTCAGTTTATGCAATGATATAATAAATAAAATAAACCAGGTGCTCCAAGGGACCAGAATGTGTATCCACAAAGCGTTTGTCTTACAGCTTAAAAAAGTTTAAAAACAAACTACTGTTGTAAAAAATCAAACCGGTTTAGTGCTTGCGTCGTACAAGTAAAAGACATCAGAACCATTGCATTTAGAGCAGCTAGGCTTTTATAACCAAAACCCCACCCTTAATTGAAAACAAGTCATGAAGCCAAGTCCTGCATTTAAAGCTACGTACTCAGCATTCACCTTGAGTAGATATGTGTAATAAATGGTTACAAAATAAAACATCATAAATAAAATAAGTAAAAATAATGTACATGCTGTGCTTGCAGAAGCCATACTACAAAAACAACAATGACATGTTCTTACGTACATTGCATCATCTTGTCTTTTGCCAGCTTGCATTTAGACAACCTGTATTTTTTATTGATCTTTCTTTTAGCTCACTGGCAATAGAAACTTTCGTTTAAGCCTGGTGGCACAGTAGCATTAAATCTCAACTGCCAAAGCATTTCTTTATGCAACAACTTATTCTTCCATTCCCCACAATATGCTGCCAAATCAACTTGTTCTACAGCAAACAACATAAATTTATCAAACCCCACACAGGTGACAGAGTGCCTAGCTAAAGCACTCTTGTCATTTCACTGGATGCTATAAACATGCTGGTAAATACGCTTTGTCCCCCCATTTGTCAGGCTTTGCCCAGATTTCTTGCACTAAGAAGTTGAGAGGTATGCATCTTTATCTTGCTTCAATGTTTGACACAAAGTTCTTTTGAACCTTCTGGCAAATCAGACCTAAAATTTTTGCCCTGGAAACCCCTCTTCCTAGCTGCCATTGCATCAGCTAGATGAATATCTTAACTCCAGGCCCTTTGTTCCAAGCCTCCATACCTGATCTTTCATTAAGCTACCCAAACTGTGGGTAGTAAAGCCAAAGGAGGTGGAGTTTCAGTATATATTAGACATACACACCTCCAGGCTGGTCAAACAGTATGACGCAAGGAAACTCCATGTGCAGTCAACCAGTGACAAGACCCCTATACAAATCATAGCTAGTTACCGGCCCCCAGATCTGACTTAAAATGCTCAGTCTGTCTCTCTGGACCTCTTCAGATCCATCAGGATTCAACCTTTTACCCTGATCCTGGGTGACTTTGACTTTACTAAAACATAGACTGGAAGAACTACTCATGCCAGAATGCAAATGCCCAGAGATTCCTCAATTTTGTCAATGCAAATGCTTTGGTACAGCTAGTTGATCTACTAGAGGCAATCATAAGGCCTTCTTCACATATGTCCGGGCACCAGTATCCAAAACTATACTAAAGCACTATGCAATAGTACCTGCTGCTTTTACTGGCTATGTGCTAAGAAGGGCATGCTTGGCTCAAAGAGCAAACTCTGCCTGATCATGTTGAAGCAAAATTGTTGGATGCTCCTTTTACAACAGGACCATCTCTGGTAATAAGGCTGAATAAGTTTTAAAAAAGATGGAAGATGAAGCTAAATCTATGCAAACTGTGAAAGATTTCTTACAAGTGCAACCTACAAGATTTAGTAGGCACTGGCCTACTAAGAACTGGTCCTTTCCAGTTCCTTCGAGAGCCACTCAAGTCAAACCCAGACATTCCAAAGGCTCCAGGTTTCAGTTGCAAGGGACTTTTAGAACAAAACAATGGGGTGCCTCCTCCTCCAAATCTGGAAACAACAAGGCACCTCCCTATGGTAAGGTTCATAGGTTCATAGATTAGTACTAAGCTAACTGCCCTTGCGAGCCATTTTAAGCCTAGCCAGTTATCCCTTGTGAGACTCTAACCCTGCACCTTGTGTTTGCAAGGCGAACACCTTAACCATTAGGTCTGAATGACTTCCCTCTACACTTACTAAGCACTTACCTTTCAGCCGCCCCTTTGGGGGGAAAACTGTCACTTCATGTAAGAAACTGGCAACTTATAACCCAGGACAAATGGGTTTTAAATATAGTATCCCAGGGATACAGATTTCATTTCCACATGTTGCCAATCCCAAACGGATGGCCAGACCTACCCCCAAATCAGTGGGCAGAGGCCCAGAAACAAGTACTGTCGTTCATGAACATGGGAGCTATTCAACCAGTCCCAGAAGAGGAAAAGGGACAAAGTTTCTATTCAAGACTTCTCCTGGTACCCAGAAAAGACAAATCATGCCGTCCAATTCTGGACTTACCTACTCTAAACACATTTCTGGACATTCCAAAATTCAAGATGCTGACTCTTCAACAGTTGCTTCCTATGCTAGGCAAAGATGCCTGGTTGGTAACTCTAGAGTTAAGAGGCTTACCTGCATATCCCAATCAGGGAATCTTGCAGAAGATACCTCTGCTTCAAACAGGCTATTTGCATTACCAGTTCTCTGCACTGCCCTTTGGCTTATCTACTGCACCCAGGGTCTTCACAAAGTGCCTGGCTCCAGTAATTGCATTTTGCAGGCAAAGAAGTATTCAAATATATCCATACCTGGACGATTGTCTAATTCAGGCAGAAAACAGGGACATTCTTCAAAAAACATCTGTTTTTTGTAAAAAAAAAAAAAAGGTTCTAACTTGTCTAGGGTATATAAACGAAAAGAAATCACAACTGGTACCCTCTCAAAAAGTTAAATTCTTGGGTGCAAGTTTGAATACAACTGCCCAGATATCTTACCTTACGCCAGAAAAGCAAATTCATTTGGTGACTTACTTCAAACAGGTGGCCACAAAAACCCTGCTATCTGCAAGACAAATTCTGCAAGCCTTGGGGTTCATGGCCTCCAGCGTTCTTCTAATTCTATATGCAAGACTGCATATGAGGAAACTTCAGTGGTACTTAGAGTTTGTGGAGTCAACATTGTCACAGCCTGGAAACAATGATTCCTATCATATCTTGCCTGCAGCTAGAGTTCCTATGGCAGGCAGAGGCCTGCCACCAAAACAAGGAACTGCCATTCACTCCACCCCCTGCCGCCCAAACCCTAACTACAGACGCATCAGACTATGCTTGGGGGGCTCATCTGGCAGGGAAGTGCATTCAGGACAAATGGAGCCCAAATCAAATGCACCTTCATATCGATCAAAAAGAGATGCTAGCATCTGTACAGAATGCACTGACAGCCTTCAAGGACTACCTTCATCCAGGACAATTAATGATAAAGACAGAGACAACACCACAGTTATGTGGTACATAAACAAGCAGGGGAGTACACACTCCTAACCCCTATGCAGACTAGCCATGGCACTATGGAACAAGGCCTTGACCTATCAAATTCAACTACAAGCTCAATTCCTGCCGGGAAAGCTGAATACTCTGACAGACGAACTAAGCAGACATCTCATGGACCCACACGAATGGAAAGTGGAACCACGGATTTTCGACATGTAGACACGCAAATGGGGGAGTCCAGACATAGATCATTTTGCCTCACCCCAGAACTATCTGTTGGACAAATTTTGCACAAGAACTCATCACAAAAAGCCTGGAAAGTGGATGCTCTATCATTCAGTTGGAAAAACCTATCAGTCTATGCCTTTCCCCTACTGCCCCTGCTCTCCAAAGTTCTACTAAAAGTCAAACAGGACCAACAAAAAATGATTTTGATTGCTCCAGACTGGCCTTGCCAGCACTGGTACCCACTCCTGCACAATGTGTCACACCTTCCACTGTGGCACCTGCCTCAGACACCTTACTTACTGTCTCAGCAGAAAAAACAAATTTTGCACACACAGCTCCAAACCTTGAATCTTGCAGCATGGCTAATCATCTAAATTCACTCTTAGCATCCCTCAGCAAAGCTGTGATGAATGCCATTTTGGAGACAAGAAGGCCTAGTACTAGAAAATCTTATGCTGACAAATGGAAAAGATTCTGTGCCTGGAATCAGTCACAAGGGATAAGCACAGCAGTGCCCAATATTCCTCAGATTTTACAATATTTAACTGAAATGCTTCACAAGGGCCTGTCCTTTTCTTCCATAAAAATCCATGTCTCAGCCATTTCAGCTCATTACAACACAGAACCCTCCCCTCTTCTCTTACCCTCTGCTAAAACAGTATCTCAGAGGGGACAAAAACTTAAGACCACCCAGGAGAGCTGCAACCCCTGTCTGCAACCTCAATTTTTTATTGGAAAAACTCTCCCTCCTTATGAGCCAGCTGCTACTGCAGACTTAAAATTTCTCTCCTGGAAAACAGCTTTCCTTTTAGCAGTCACTGAAGCTAGAAGGATTTCAGAATTACAGGCTCTCTTATGGCAGTGGAGCCTTTCATTATTTTTCATGTGGACAGGGTGTCTCTCGGGACCAGTCCATCCTTCATGCCTAAGGTGTTATCCAGTGTGGCTCTTAATCAGACCATTCATTTGCCAACTTTCTTTCCCAAACCACAGAACAAGGGGGAACGGATTCTACATTCATTGGATGTACACACACAACTGAGATTTGTCTTAAACAGGACAAAAATCTCAAATAAAATCTGAACTACTACTGGTGGCATTTGCTGCAGGGGCAGAGGGAAGGGCTATTTCAAAGCAGACTATTTCCAAATAGATAAGCCATTGTATTTGTTTCTGCTATATGCACCATGGTAAAACTATCCCCCAGGGGATCAGATCTCATTCCACCAGGGCTGCATCTACTTCTACAGCCTTTCTCAGAGGTGTTCCTACCAGAGACATTCTAGAAGCTGCTACTTGGAGCTCAGTTCATACGTTCACCAAACATTACCCTTTACCTTTCTTCTCTAAATCCAGAGCTGGCTTTGCCTCTGCTGTCCTGAAGGGCCTTATAGCTGGTCCTAATGCTGTATAAATCCATCCTCCCAACCATAGCTTTGGGAATCTACCCAAATGTAATGACTGCAACAGTGAAACACGAAGAACATAGTACAGTTGTGTACACTTACCATAAATGTAGAGGTTAGTGTGTATTCACTATAGCAGTCCTGGTTACCCTCTGTCCAACCCTGTTTTTTCTCTTACTATACCTCTTCTTTCCTTTACTATGCTTAAAAGCCTTTTTGGTGTATTTGCTTTTGTTTGGAGGTATATTTTTGTGTTTTTAATTACTTAAATATTTGGCTCGCCATTTGGGGGGCACCTAACATCTTGGTCAAGAAAAACTGATGTAATGGCGTCTGCTGCATGTTTTATACCTCTGACGTCATGGAAGAAGGGACAGCAACTGACACAGGACCCAAGACTTTGTTAATCAGGCCGACTGAGGGCAACCTGCCAGCAGATTACCCAAATGTAATGACTGCAACAGTGAATACACTCGAACATCTACATTTTTGGTAAGTGTACACAGCTGTGTCAGCTTCCATTGTACGGAAAGCCTTCTACATGTCCCCACCTCATAAGTAAGGGTATCTCATCTTGGGACAAGGTTGTAACACCTCTGTAATCTTCCCTTATAAGGCCCATTATTGAGTACAATGCTCCATTTCGCATGTACCTCACAAAGCACATGCAGCAGCTGGAAAGACCACAGAGATTCCTCACCTGGCGAATCCAGGACCTCAAAAATCTGCCATACACAGATAGGCTCAAAGCCCTATCCTTCTACTCTGTTTCATACAGACTTCTGAGAGGTGACTTCTGTCTGGCATACAAAATAATCCTGGACCCCGTCTTGATGAGACTGCTGCATATCTACAAGTCAAGCTCCACTCGAGTAAGCCGCACGTGTGGTCTCAGCCTGGTCTATGACATCACTAGGACTTGTTGGCGGGACAAATTTGTGTCCCAGAGACTTCCATATCTGTGGAATAGATGCCCTCTCCACATCAAGCAGAGTACTTCTTTACCCCTTTTAAGCACAACCTGGATAACTGGATGGGAAATAGAAAATGCATCCCTGGGATTCCACCTGTGTCCCTGCTGGATACAGGGATCAGGTGCTGATTTGTCTAAACATGGGCTATACTCTTATAATGACCTCAGGGCCAATAACCTAGTAACTTCCTGTTATAAGATAGTGTGTCTTTACATACTAACCCATCTTTTTTTTTTTTAGGTAGCTTCTGAATCTAATATTAATCAGGTCATTAACCACCTGGTTTTGTTTTTCAGAAAATCTGATCAATTGTTTTTCTCTTTTTCTCATAACATATTGGGTATGTCAATTTAAAAAGTAACTTTACCCAAATGGTTGATCGATTTGTATATCCGTTGTCTGCAAACAGAGGATGTTATGTAGTCCTATCTCGCCTACATTCTTACCCGTGGGGTCGGAGCCGAATATTGGCTCCAACTCTGCCGATTTTTACTAGCTCAAAGTCTCTCATTGGCTGGGCTAAGAAGGTATCCCATGGTGCACTGCTCCATATTCCCAGATCTCGTTTGCGCCGCTTGTGTAGCTTGGACGTGGTCTCACTTGGCTGTGGCTAAGTACCCTCTTTTTGCTATTTCTCTTTGAGAAAGTTATTAGTTCAGACCCAAAAGCTATTTTAATAGCTATTCTTATTGCTGATCGCTAATTTTGTGTGTTTCAGTGCTTGAGAGTGTTAATTGTTTTGTAATCCCTAACTGTTCCAGCGGGCTAGGCCCATTTTTGTTAGAGGACCTAGTCCTCCCCTACTGTCGTTGGATAAACTTTTGGTCTTGTGTGTTCCTGTGTAATACCAGAACCGTTTCAGTTAGAGGTTCTTTGTGTGTGGCTAGTACTGTTTTCCTTGTGTGTCTATTCTGTCTGTGAACTGTTTTCAGTTAGAGGTTCTCAGTGTGCTTAGTTCGGTGTTTTTTCTTGGTGTTCTATATTGTGTGGTGTTTCCCGCCTTTTTTGTAGGTTGCATCTAGTTGCTTAACCAACGTTAATTATAAAATGTCCAAAGATCAGAAGGAACATAAGCCTTCTGGCTTTAAGAAATGTTCCAAATGTAGATATAAAATGTCCATCACGGATGGACACACTGTGTGTCTCTACTGCCTTGGAGCCATCCATTTACAGGAGTCGTGTAGCTTTTGCCACACATTCAGTCCTAGGGTGCTCCAGGAGAGAAAAAACAAATTAATATTAAAGGGACTTTTGAAACCATTATTTGAGGAAGCTATAGATTTGGCTTCTAGTACTCAATCTAAGTCAAAAGCTTCCAATTCTAAGAAAAGGTCTCCGGCTCCATCTGCCACTTCGGAGGCTCTGGAGAAGATCACGGTGTTGGACTCTACCTCCTCGGCACCGCAGGAGGTATCCGTGTTAACCGAGTCGGTGTCGGCTGCAATTATTCTCGAGCCCATTCGGAGCCAGTCGCCCAGTGTCAGGCATGGTTCACAGGACAAGAGATCCCAATCTCCATCACTCTCCTCCAAATCCTCCAGGCTTTCTGATTTGGATGTTGATAGGGTAGTGCAGAGGCTCCTGCAGTCGCCAGTGTTGGCCAAATTGTTCTTGGCTCTGACCCACTCTGCTCCGGAGCCAGTTTCTATGACCGTTTCAATGATTCCTCCTCCGAACACATCCTTGTCGTCAGAGCCGGTATGCTCCACTCCGAGTGATGTTCCTGCACTGGCTCTGAAACCCCCTTTGGATCTATCAGTGCCGACATCGGCTCCGACCATGTCGGTTCTGTCCACAGGGTTCGAGACTCTGGTCTCTTCGGTCGGGCTCGAAGGGGATGCATCGGGACAGCTGTCTGTTCCGAGTTTCCCACTCGGTGCATCGGTTCGGGGGACCCTGGTCCCGGTTGTGGCCTCAGAGGCCAGTCGGTCCTCGGACCCGGGAGGACCTGCCTTCGAAACCATGCGGAGCACGCTGGCAAGATCGTCAGCTACATCACCTGGGTCGGTCATTCCATCCCCCACCACCCCGGTGAGAGCCTGTGACACTCACCTATCCATAGACAGTAGAGCGCCAGACCCTAAGGATACCCCCATGAGTGGTCCCCAGCTTTTCGAGGGTCTCCCCGAGTCTGTGCCTGAGGAGTCTTCTAGAAAGAAATTGTGCAAGAGGAAGCACATAGACTCTCAGGATGAGTCTCTCACCTCCGATACTGACCTCGAGAAATCGGAAGGGTCTCCCAAGTCTTCCTCTGATGATGTTTCCTTCTCCGATATCCTGGAGATACTGAAAGAGAGGAGGCTGGCCTTCCAAAACTCTTTCCGAGGAGGAGTCAGTATTCCTTAAGGTGTTTGGCGCTCAACCTTCCGCCTCCTGGGTGTCTCCAACCTTTGACAAACTTCTAGACCTCATTTGTCAAAGAGTGTGGGAAAACCCTGATTCTGTGGAGCCCGTGCCCATGCGCCCCAACAAATTCCTGTCTGCACCCCAGGGAAAAGAGTTTCTATCAAAAGGAGTCCCGGTAGATGCCATGGTGGTGGTGGCAGCCACCCAGAAGGAAGTTGGTGTCTTCCTCATCGGTCGCTGAATTATTTATCTCACTTCACTCTGCTCCAGTGAGATCTCCTCAAAGAACTGGGAGATACTCTTGCGGGTAACATACCTGAGACGGTAGCTCAGACTGTTAACGCACAGGTTTGTACCCTCAACTCCATCGCTAACTCGTCCATGTGGCTCATCTCGTATGCGGCTGAGGGAGCGAGCAGGGTGGCGAGCTCAGGGGTCACCCTTAGAAGGCAAGCCTGGCTGCGCCTGTGTCACTTCGCGGAGGCCTTCAAGTCTTCCTTCATTGACTTCCCATTCGACGGTTCCTCCTTGTTTGGGACTAAAGTGAAAGACACCCTCACCAGGTGCGAGCAAGAGGGAAAGACCCTGTCTGCCATAGGGGTCCATTTTTCCCTACCTTCTAGGCCTTATCCCAAGGCCCAGTGGGGGGGGGGGGAGATGTGGTTCAAGAAATCAGAGTTTTTTTTCCTGCCACACAAGGTGAACCCCCTCCAGAGGCAGGGGAGGGGGGGTTACTCAGGGAGACGTCGCCCCAGAGGCAGAGGGGGCCCCCGCAATTCGGGAGACCGTGACTCCTTCCGTGGCTCTCCATACTTTCATTCCTGAGGGTGTGCCTGACTGCGCTTATCCGGAGCCAGTCGGGGGTCGAATTTCCTTATACCCGGAAGCCTGGGAGAGCATCACCCAGGACCGATGGGTACTAAGGATAGTTTCCGGAGGTTACCTCATCCCATTCTCTTCAGTACCCCCACCAATAAGAAAAATCCCGGATGTTCCACCCAGTCAAAGGGATCAAGCAACCTCAGAGGTATCTCAGCTGCTAGATCAGACCAAATCAGATTAGAGACTTACTCAAGATTCTTTTTGGTGCCAAAAAGAACAGGGGACCTGAGACCCATTCTAGATCAGTCAACTCAACAGTTACTTACACAAGTCCAAGTTTCCTTATGGTCACTCTACAATCGATTCTTCCATTGTTGGGGAGAGGAAGTTTGGATGTGCTCCATCGATCTCAAGGATGCTTATTACCATGTCAAAATGGACAAAGCATCCAGGAGTCACCTACGATTCCGGCTGGGAGCTAGTCACTTCCAGTTTCGAGCCCTGCCCTTTGGTCTCACCACAGCCCCCAGAGTGTTCACCAAATGTATGGCAGTGGTGACGGCTCACTTGAGACGTCACAGATTCCAGGTGTTTCCATATCTGGACAACTGGCTCCTTACCGCCCCCACCAGGCATCAACTAGTTCAGACAAAGGACACTACCATCAGTCACCAATTGGGCATAACGATAAACTGGGAAAAATCTGCCTTATTGCCTTCACAGCGTGTCACCTTTATAGGAATAGAGTTGGACACCATTCAAATGCGAACATTCCTACCACAAGAAAGGATCACTGTATTGCAACAACAAATTCATATACTGATGCCTCTGAGACAAGCAAAGGTAATACTGGTTCTACAACTCCTAGGGACCATGGCAGCGACTATCATGTTAGTCCCTCTAGCGAGATTACACATGAGACTTCTTCAATAGCTCCTCTTTGTCCAGTGGTCTCTCCAAAGACTCCCTCTGTCTCATCCCATCTTAATCACAGACAGGTGCAAGCAGGACCTCCGTTGGTGGCTGTGCACCAACAATTTAAATGTGGGAAAGCCCTTCGTTCCTCCTGTCCCCGTTGCCACGGTGACCATGGGGGCCTCCCAGATGGGGGGGGGGGCATTATCTTGGCAGGACAGTCCAAGGCACGTGGCAAGAACACAAGATAAATTCGCATATAAATGTCCTAGAGATGAGAGCAGTGCTTCTTGCGTTGCAGGCACTTCAGGATGTTCTTCCTCTAGGGACTATTGCGATACACTCAGACAACATGTCAGTAGTGAGTATCTCAACAAGCAAGGGGGAACCCGGTCTTACCCCCTATGCAGAGAGGCTATGCAAGTGTGGAATTGGGCAATAGCTTCCCAATGGCTTCTGGTGGCAACGCACATTCCGGGGAAGTCCAACGTAATAGCAGACAGGCTAAGCAGAGCAATACTTATGCCTTACGAGTGGTCCCTGAATCACCTGGTTGCAGAGCGAATCTTCAGCAGATGGGATCAGCCTTGCTGCGACCTTTTTGCCAGTCCTCTCAATGCGAAATGCAGCAACTACTTCACGCTGATCACCCAGGGACGCTCTGGTTCACGATTGGCCCTCCAGTCTGCTTTATGCTTTCCCTCCCTTTCCCCTTCTCTCAAGGGTGATTCAGAAAGCGCAATCCTTGGGAAGCATAATGATTCTGATTGCCCCACATTGGCCTTGTCAAGTATGGTTTCCCTTTCTTCAACCATATATTGTGGACACTCCTTGGATTCTGGATCCTCTACCAGATTTACTGACACACATGGGACAGTGCCACCCCTGTCTGAGGACAACTCCGGTTGACAGCCTGGCTACTCCACTTCCATCGCTAGTCAGACGTCATAATTTTTCGCCGGAAGTGGTCCATATATTATCGTCCTCATAAGCCATCCACTAGAAAGATTTACTCTAGCAAATGGAAAAGGTTCTCCATCTGGGCTCATACTAGAGGTATCGATCCTTATATAATGTCAATGCTTTTCTATCAGGGATCCGTATCAGCCACCATCAAAGTTCAGTTGGCGGCGATATGTAATTTCCACTTAGCGATTGTACCTAGTCTAATGGCACACAGATTATGCAAAGCATTCCTCAAAGGTACTCTGTTGCTTCGTCCCACAGTGTCTGAACCAGTCATGTCCTGGGATCTCAATTTTGTTCTTCAAGCCCTTACTCTACCACCATTTGAACCTGCAGCTACCTGTGAATTAAAATTCTTAACATGGAAAACAGGATTTTTAATAGCAATCACTTCAGCACGGCGGGTCTCGGAAATACAAGCACTCTCTATTAAGCCCCCCTATTTAATCTTTCACAAAGATAGGGTCTCTCTTAGACCAAATCCATTGTTCCTTCCTAAAGTAGCTTCTGTGTCTAACATGAATCAGTCCATTGAGCTGCCGGTGTTCTTTCCCCACTTCTCTAACAAGGCAGAATTTAGATTCCACCAATTGGATGTACATAGTTACGCTTCTATCTACACCGGACAAAAGATATCCGGAAATCTGACCAGCTATTTGTCTCCTTTATGGAAAACCGATTGGGTTCTCCGGTATCCAAGGTTACTCTGTCTAGATGGATAGCCAGTTGCATCTCTCTCATCTATCAGGCAGGAGATAAAACTTTGCCATTCCCAGTCAAGGCACACTCTACGCGGGCTGTTTCCACTTCCACAGCCTATCAAGCTAGATTGTCAGTGGATGATATATGTGCTGCAGCTACTTGGGCTTCTCCTAACACTTTTGTTTCTCATTACAAATTGAACGTGGTCTCCATGGGCAGATCTTCCTTTGGTTCCACAGTTCTCAGGAGCATTTTCCTATGAGCCACCCAGGATGTAAGTGCTAGGGACGCTGTCCCACGGGTAAGAATGTAGGCGAGATAGGACTACATAACATCAAGAAGTTATGTACTCACCATAACGTTCGATGTATGTAGTCCATCTCACCTCACATTCTTACGTACCCTACCTTCCCCCTGCCTGGAGGATTTGGAGTATAGGTTGTCACCTGTTGAGTCCCTTTCATTAGTGATTGTTCATATGGATGTGAGGTGTGTATGAAGTACATATGTGGTTTCGCAGCAAACTAGGTCTGGGGATATGGAGCAGTGCTCCATGGGATACCTTCTTAGCCCAGCCAATGAGAGACTTTGAGCTAGTAAAAATTGGCCGAGTCGGAGCCGATATTTGGCTCCGAACCCGCGGGTAAAAATGTGAGGCGAGATGGACTACATACATCGAACGTTATGGTGAGTACATAACTTCTTGGTTTTGTTTTTGCCTAAGCTGCCTAGAGCACATTCAACAAGGTGTATGGTGACCTCTTCAGCTTTTTGGTCAAAAACGTTGATAGATACTTGTGCTGCTGCCACTTGGTTCATAGATTCATAGGTTAGTACTAAGCTAATTGCTCTTGCTAGCCTTTTTAAGCCTAGCCAATTATCCTTTTGTGAGACTCAAACCCTGCACCTTGTGCTTGTAGGCCAAACACCTTAACTATTAGTCTACCCTCCCAACCCCCCCAAAAAGAAACCGACTGCCTTTCACTGTACTCAGGGATTGAACCCTGTAATCTGCACACACAAAACCATCTTCCTAACCACTAGGCCAGAGGAGTAGCAGATTTGAGCTGGATTTGAGGTCATATCAGAGGCCCAGCAGTTGAGGAAGAATAACACGTCCAATGCTGACACCTTTATTGCTTATTATAAATTGGGCTTGATTTCTAGGAACAGGGCTGCCTTTGGCTCTGCAGTACTCCAAATTATTATTCCATGAGGGCCACTCAAGGTTCATCTAGCTGGGGACTCTGTCCTATCAGTTGAGGAATGAATGAAAATGACAACAGATACAGAAGTCTTGTACTCACCATAATGGTGGATCTTTGTTGTCTATTTTTATTCTTCCTCAACTTCCCACCCTCCTTAACCCCCTTCCCTTTCTTCCTGGAGGGCAACTGAGGGATTTTTCTTGGCAACCTGTCTTTCCTTGTTTGAGCACCAGTTTTATCTCTGCTGTTTCTTAACTGATTCTGTATAGAATAAACTTGTTTTCTGGGGCAGCATACTCTATCTGAGGTATGCTAGGTTGGTGGGGCTTTATGAGAAATGGGGGAAGCTCAAGAGTTACATCCCTGAATCTTATGAAAGCTGGAGTTCAGGTCAGATCAGAGGCCCAACAGTTGAGGAAGAATGAAAATGGATAACGCATCCATTGTTATGGTTGAGTACATCGTTTTTGTATTTTGTAGCCTTAACATATTACTTTATTCTAGCAATGTTAAAATCTGTGTGTGTGTGTATAGCAAAGCAGCTTTTTTCATTGAAAAGTACTTTTTTGTTAGCATTGATATGTTTGAGGAAAAAAGGATGGCACTGTGGTATCTCTGTCTGTTGCCGCTTCTCCCTTTACTTACTGGAAGTATTTTTTGTTTTGTTGGAATACATGTCTGATATTCCCCAAATGTTTTATTAAAAATGTTAAAAACATAAAGTTATGAATTCAGTCTTAATGTCTCTCTGGTTTTAAGTTGTTGCTTTCTCTGATGTGTTTTATAGGAATATTCATTCCCAAGAGCAGGAACCCTTTTGCAGATTTCTGAAATTATGAGTAGGTGAGTATTACTTTTTCGATTGGTTGAAACCACTGGGAGAGAGTTTGGGTAGTACTTTGCCCTATGGCAATATTAATGCAATAAACTGAAAAAATAAACAACAGCAATTAATTTTTCCACTCCATCTCTGTGCAGCCCGAAAATTTGTGAGCATTATGGTACTTTGCCAGCAGCAAGCTATTCCTACTTCTGGGAACATTGTATGATCTTTTCCAAGAGGTGCTACTGCTCCTTTTAACTACAGATGTCAAATTTATATATAAAAAAATTAGCAGTGAGAATAATAAAGGGATATGCAATCAAATATTTACATGCCAAAGAAAGGTGTTGCAGTGTGAAAACAGTAACAGTTTTGTTGCAAGAATTTTTTTTTCACACACGCCTGTCTTTTTTGGATGGGATAGTTAACTGAAGTGCCAACCCCCTTTCAAAATATATTAGCAATGCTTTGCATTTTATTAATCTGTGCCACATTATCATTTTTTATATTTATATTTGAGTAAAAGTGTGGTAAGTAAGGGTGGATGTGGTCAGGAATCTTACAGTGGGGCAGGCAAAAAACAGTTGGCACATTAAAAGTGATTTGTTAAATGACTGAGAAGCATGTATCTTTGGGGTTCTTTTTCATGTTCTCGGGAGCCCTTGAACAAATGGGGAAATGCAACAGGTATTTGTCACATGAGCTGATGCTTGTATACATGTGTAGAAAGTTTTTTTCCATGTTGTCTTTACAAAGTAGTCTTACAGCTTTCCCAAAACGAGGAGAACACCACTCCCTCTACTGTTTGAGCAAGGAGCATTACAGTAGTCATTGTCATAATTACCAGCACATTAACCCAGCTGCTTGCAGATGAAGGGGGGAACCTGTAGCAAGTATTCAGAGCTGGAAATGGTAGGAGGCTCCCACACATGATCCTTGCCCAGTTCTAGAGCATTGCGAGTAGGTATGGAAGTCGGATTCTTGAAACTAATCACATGCTCCTGTTGCAGTGTCTGCCAGTCAAGTGGCAGAGATGCACCTTGCATATCCCAATTGCTCCTTCAGCCAACTCAGAGTATAGCCTTTATCTTTCGGAGAGAAGTTTTGATGGGATGCACACACAATAACCATTTTGAGAACAGTGTTATAGTATGTTTATACTGCCTCCCTGGTCATTGAGCATCCATATGCCTGGCACGCTCCTGTGGAACAAGAGAATCTGCTGAGTTCCTCAGCGCTGACTCAGTGCTTGCAATCAGGAACATAGTATCTATTTTCCAAGACTGTCCTTTCTTCCTCCTCCCATGTCTGGCAGAACTTGCTGACCCATGTAGAGGGCAGTCCTTTAGTGTTTCCATGCCAGTAGGACTCATAATATCGGCCTAAACATTGCATATGTATCAGGTCTTGCATTTAATGGGCCACCTTCCTAAGAATGCTAGGATATGAGCCCTTAAGAAACTCGTGTTGATGACAACTGAAAGCCCAGTGTGAGCCTCTGATGACTCAGTGCTACCTCCTATGAGCACTTTTCTTGTTGCTGGGGTTCCCTTGGCTTCTAAATGTCTGACGTGAGGTTGGAACATTGACGTCCTCCTAGAGTTAAGGAGGTCCTAAATCTCCCTCGGTGTCCTGACTTGAGGATGTGATTCATAGAAGCTGAAATGCATAAGGAAAAATATCTTTTCCATCACTTTTCACTCTCCTGTAAATGAGCTCTCCTTTTGACAGACTGTCAGACAGATGAAGTTCTCAGTGGACTTGCACCTCCTTTGGTCGTCATCTGAGCAAGGAGGATGAAGACCCCTTAGTCATGCAAGCTGTGATGCCTATCCTTAAGAATGCTAACAGTGCTGTTTGCAAGCATCTATAACCTGTTGACAGTGCTCCTATGAAGGCTAATGTGTCCTCTGTAAACTTCATGCTTAGTTGGTTTGTATCTTGGCCTAAGCGTCCAAGAACATATTTCTGTTTTATCTCTTTGCCTTCATAGGTCCAAAGGATCTCGGCTTCTTTTCAGCTTAACCACCTGGTAAGGAGTCCAAGACTAAGTGGAGTTGGCGAGAATGTTTTCTCCTCTGCCATACTGGGGCTTAGGCCCACATCTTTGTCTTCTCTGTATAGGTTCTGCACTTCTGCAGTCACTGAAGCACTAGAAACAGGTAGACACCGACTCTGAGCAAGGGTTAGCTGGTTAATTCCCGTAGCACGATCTCTACAGTGGGCTTGAATGTGCTTTTCTTAAGCATGAACTCCGAATTTTTTGGTGGCCCTTCTGGGTAGAATTTGTATTTGGGCAGGTCTCCCAGATCTGATTGAGTGCTTTTAGAGTAGAGAACTGGTATTGAATCCATGACCCCATTTTAGGGTGTTTGTGATATCCTGGTCATTCTTGCACCGTCCTAATCCATTCTAGTTTTTTAATGCTGCATACATACCCCCCCTTCCCCAATCCACAAAAGAATTATGAGGGCTTACAGCTGTGCTGGTTAGGTCCCTGTGGATGGTAATTTTAACAGGCACAACCTTTTCAGTCATTACTGTTGTTCATAGTCATTGGAGGTAGGTTCTTAGAGTATGTCTTACCTTTTACCACTTCGTCATGAAAGAGTTCTCTTAGGAAATAGATAGTCTTTGTAGAGTCCATTGAACAGCCCCAGGCTGTGTTCTTCTAAGGATTCATAGAGATGGGCAGATGGTTCTTCCTCTCTTTTCCTCCTTCCATAGTAGATAGGAGACCTGTGTTGTTTTGTGAAGTTCAGTGACTGCATTGAGCATACCAAGTTCATGAAATTCTAGTTTATAACCTTCCAGGACTTCAGTGTATGATGGCAATACTAGACATGATGGATGTACTTTGCTGCAAGTTGTTGTAGATGTAATGACTAGGTTCATTTGGTTTGCTTTGGGAGAAATCTGTATTTGGTCTGTTCTCTGCACTTAGTGTTTACAGTGATGCCTATTGTTGTGACAGAGGCTTACAGAAGAAAGCACTTTGTGGACCCTTGCATAGATGACTGGCTTCTCATGACCTCAACAAGGAGAGCGATGTTTTTCGTATTGATCACTGCTGCAGTAGTCTAAGATATATAGGTTATATTCTGCCAAGGATTTAACAGCTGGCCTGCTTCCAAAAGCTTCAGGGCACCTTGCATGTGCCCATACCGGCTGGCAGCTGGAGCTAAGTTAACTAAAAGGCAAGTTCTGGCGCCAGTCCTTGCAGAACTTTACTGCCTTCGAACGGTGTAGTCCACTGAGGCATTCCAGGCGCTACAATTGACCCGTGCTGTTATTTTGCTGAGCAGACAAGTTCCCTGTGGGAGAAAAACCCTTTCATTATTTATATTTTATTATTAATACTTTCCTCTTCAGCAAAGTTATTTTAAAGGTAAGAGTTTGAGTTTTAATGGACTGTCACAAGACTACTGTACTTTTAAATGGGAGAGCTCTATTTTTCCTGTGCATTTAAAAGTTGTTTGAAGTAACTGTAAACCAGTTTGTGAAAAAAATGTTTATTTTACTTTGTGGGGCTGGCAAAGTGTTTTCAAAGTGCTTTTTAGTATGTTTTTTTAAGTGACCTTTAAAGACTTTTGCTATCACAGTAGGCTAGCAGTTTGTCTCAGCTGCAGGTGGGTGACTCTGCTGGGGTCATTAGTTTTACTGCAGACCATGCATCTTTTATCGTGGGGTAGAGCCACTGTTGTTGGTCCTGGGAGAAGGAACAGGGGAGACTTCCCTGTTTTTGTCATAGTGTTGTGTCCATACCTGGGGAAGCTGCTACTGCTGCAATTAATAACACTGTTGGTCCCAGTTTTTCCTGTCAAAAATAGAGAGAAAAATAAGCATGTTATCTACTCCTCAAATTTCCTCAGACGAGAGTAGTTTACAGGGTCTGGATCAGGGTTTAATTCTGGCTATTGAGCCTTCTTGTAAAGTAGTTTCTGGTAAAATAAAGAATAGTCCATTTCCTGAAGAGATTCAGTATTCTGTATCTGGACAGAAGGGCATAGGACAGATGCAGTGTTATCTCCTTAGATTTCTGATTCAGACTGAGGAAAGTTCAGTTTCTAACTCCATGTTGGGGGGGGTCTCTTTCTAGAATGTGCCAGTGTTTTCTGTGGGCAACCACTTAGGTTCCTCAGTCTCTCAGAAAAATACTACAAGTTGTTACAGAAGTAATATCCAGAACTTGCAGCTATTCCTTCGGTTCTTTCAGCTTTGGAGAATGTGTGTTATTGCGTGCAATTTTCGTGACAGCCAGTTACCCATAAAAAAGGTAGATAAGATGTATGAAGTCCCTCAGTCTTAGGTTTTTATACATCCTTCCCAAATTTGGTCCAGCGGCTATAGCTTTAGTTATTCCTTCAGCTGCTATGCACTTAATTCTAGTCCTACTCTCTCTGATAAGTATGAGGAAAAAGTACATGCTTCTGCAAGTTTGATTTTCAGAATTTTGAATTGTCAGGTTCATGTGCCAAGGTTTGTTCTGACTGATCATACAAGTACGAGGAATGTTTTGTGTGGTTTCTTTTTGTGAAGAAAAATCTGCTTTAAATGATATAATTTCTTCTGTTGTTCATTACTCGTATAAACTGTGTGTATGGGCCAGATTCAATAAAGCCTACACTATGTACACTGTTCTGAGTGAACAGACAACAGACTTAACTCGCACCTTCTTGATCCTAATTTTAGTTTTCCTACTGATATTGTTACAGCTGTAAATATTGACAGGGATTCATAAAGGTTACTACAAAATGGAGACTGCGTGTATACATAGTGTAATCTTTGAGTGACTAGAAAACACAAAAAATGTCATAAGAATTTTACTGAATACATATTGTGTACACTTAGTGTAGGCTATATTGAATCCATCCCTATAACTCAGTTGATGTATGTTCTTCGTGTTTCACTCATCACCTGTAGGTTATCCCTGCTGTGGTAGCCCTCGGCCGGCCTGAATACCAGAGTCAATGTTTTTATGCGCTGGCTGCTGTTGCTTGTAGTCAGATGTCAGGTAGTCAGTACTATAAAGCAAGGCAGCTGACGTCATTGCATCAGTCTTTCTTGCCATGGAGCCCGTAGCAGAAGCAATTCTCATGAGTGCCGGTCGGTCGCTACCAGAAGTAGAAATTCAGCAGAAAACATCTAAGACTAAATATCCCGTTGGAGACCCTTTTTTCTTGCTCTAACCGATGTCCAAAATAGTTAACAATTGTCTCGTCTGTGGAAAGCAGATCCCACACAGAGACTTTCATTCTTACTGCAACACTTCTTTAGGCCCAGACCACGATGTCCCTCATTGCCGGGTCTGTGCCCTCTTTAATGCGAGAACCTCTCGCCATAGAGCTCGTTTTGTAGACAGTTATTTTCGTATTCCATCTTCAAATTCTGATATGGTGCCCTTCAGCCAACTATCCACTGACATTCTGAAAAAACATAAAGATAGAGACAGGCCACACAAGGCTAAGCCTTCCGACTACTTTACCGCTACGCAAGTCGTCAGTTCCCCGGAATTCAGTGAGGTGCTTTTGCAGCCCCTGATGCCCAACTCGCTTTCTACTCTGGCATCTGCCAAGACCCTTTCGGAGACCGGTATGCCGCAGAAATCCACTTTGTCTACCGAGCCTTTGGCTGTCTCTGCTTCTGTTGGGTCCAGAGCCGTGACACAGGCACCGGCTTCCTAGGAAGCCATTCGCACTACCGATTCTAGACAAAAAACGACGTCTTCTCTTCCGACTACCATTTCTCAGAGACTGGACACACAGGCCTCGAAGCCTGGCCACTCCTAGGAAATCTGTTTCTAGCCACCATCTTGCTACTGCTCCCCCACCCCAACCTCAAATGCTTAAAATGGCAGAGGACCTCATCTACCTTAGCCAAGGTACTCAAGACCCCACTTCAAAAAGGAAGACACTTCCTTCTCCAGAAATTATGACAGACAAAGAGTTTGAGGAATCTGATTATTCTGCCTTTAAAGAGGAACAGCAGCCCTTAACTGTTTTAAGGATTCAGATGCAGAGGAATCCATCCCCTCTGCCTCCCCTCCAGAGGACCTCTCCTTCAGGGAAACCCTTCACTCCCTCAGAGAACATTTTCATTGGGAATCTCAGGACTACCCACAGTCAAAGAAACAACTTGTGTTTCTGGACCTGCCCCAGCACAGACCCCTGGCCATCCCACCTATTCTAGAAGTGGTGGATGATGGTTTCCTTGAATCCAGTTTAGCCCATGATGCCCTGCCTCCTGCTCTAGCTAAACCTGGTACTACAGAGTACCGGATTCTCACAAATACCTGTACAGGAACCCTGCTGCAGACCCTGAGGTCATTACACAGGGACCCAGAGGAGCTAAGACTAGTTCTGCCAAGAATCCTCTTCCTTCTGACAAAGACTCCAGAGCTCTGGACAGACTGGGTATAAAGTATACACCTGTGCGACTTTAGCTGTCAGAGCACACGGTTGTTAGTTCCATATGTTAAAATATCAACAACACACTTTGGAACAACTAAAACAGAAGATTGGTACCTCTTCTGATGGTGCCAGCTCTAAAGAGTTGGCAGAATTACTTCACTCTGCTGGTCAAGTGGCCAGTCACTCTTTACAATGTGGATATGATGCCCTAGAAGCCTCTAGCAGGGCAGCAGTGGCAGGATCTGTTATTAGAAGACATGCATGGCTGTAGGAACAGCCTCTCCCTGATCATGTCAAGTCTAAACTTAATGATTCACCCCTAGATAAGGAACACCTGTTTGGGGAAAAAGCAGAAGAGCTGCTTAAAAAGATGGAAGATGAAGCAAAATCTATGCAAACAGTAAAAGATTTCTTTCAAGTTCAACCACCCCGATTCAGCAGAAACTTCCCCTCTAAGCACTGGGTCTTCCCTGCACCCAGCAGACAGGGCCAGAACAAGCCCCACAGGGACAGGACATCCAGGCCTCTATCCCAGGCCCAGAAAAGAAGCTAACAATGGACCACTTCCGCCTCTAGGGCAGGTAGTTTTAAGCCAAGCCTCTATGGTAAGCACTTGCAATGACTCTTCCTCCCCCCTCTGCCCTCCTTTCACTCATCCAAAACTAGGAGGAAGGCTCACCCTGTTCAAGGACAATTTGGTCTCTATAACCAAGGACCAATGGGTATTAAAAATCATTTCTTAGGAATACAGATTCTCCTTCAGCAAACTCCCAATTCCAAGAGAGTACCCAGACCTCACCCCAAACCAGTGGGCAGAGGCATTAAAACAGGTACAAATCCCAGGGGGCAGTAGAACCTGTCCCTCTGGATCAAACAGGAAAAGGTTTTTACTCCAGACTATTCCTTGTACCCAGAAAAGAGGGCACTTGGCACCCCTCTGGATCTATCCAAACTGAACACCTCCTTGGTGGTCCCCAGTTTCAAAATGCTAACCTTGCAGCAGCTCCTGCCTGTGCTCGCACCAAATGCTTGGCTTGTGACCCTAGACCTGAAAGATCGCCTACCTGCACATCCCCATCAGGGAATTGTGCAGAAAATTCCTGCGCTTCAGAGCAGGCAATCAGCACTTTCAGTTCTCTGCACTGACCTTTGGCTTATCTACTGCTGCCAGAGTATTCACCAAATGCTTGGCCCCAGCCATGGCATTCTGCAGACAGAGAAATGTACAGATTTAGCCTTACCTGGATGACTGCCTCATTCAGGCGAACAGCAAAGAAAAGTTGCTCCAGGATCTTCTCTTTGTCAAAGAACTAACTTCCTAGGGTTCACCATCAAAAAGAAAAAAATTAAAGCTAATCCCCACCAGGAAAATTGTTTTCCTGGGAGCTGTGCTAAACACAGCAACGCTTATGGCCTTCCTACCCCCAGAAAAGCACAGTTTCCTGCCTCTATATTTCACCCAGCTGGCTTCCAGAAGTCACCTCACTGCGAGGAAGCTCCTGCAAGCACTGGGATATATGGCATCTTGCATCCTTCCCATCCCTCTAGCCAGGCTTCACATGAGAAAACTTCATTCATCCTCTGCCCTTCCGGCCAGACCACCACCACCGACACCTCAGACATAGCTTGGGGTACTCACCTACTAGGCAAGTGTCCCCAAGGCCTCTGGAATGCCCAGCAACTTCATTTGCACATCAACCAGAAAGAAATGATGGCAGTGCAAAACGCTCTGACCTCCTTCCAATCCCATCTCATGCCAGGGATCCTCCTTATAAAAACAGACAACACCGCAGTAATGTGGTACATCAACAAGCAAGGGGGCACCCAATCTTACCCCATGTGCAGGTTAGCCATGAGTCTATGGCTCACAGCCACCTCCATGGGGCTACACCTAATTGCCCGATACTTACCAGGGATCAACAACACTCTGGCAGACCACCTAAGCAGAAGCTTACTGCACCCCCATGAGTGACACCTCCACAGAGAAATCATTCTGCAAATCACTCAGGAGTGATGGACCCCAGAGGTGGACCTCTCTTCCTCACACCTCAACCATCAGCTGCACAAGTTTTGTACCAGGGAAGTACCACCTCCTAGCGTGGAAGGGTGGATGCATTGACCTTCCCCTGGAGCTCCCTCTTTGCCCGCATACCCTCCTCTACCCCTTATTCCCAAGGTTCTGATCAAAATAAGAAAGGAGAGACCAAAGGCCATCCTAATTGCTCCGGATTGGCCCAGACAGCATTGGTACCCCTTACTATGCAGTCTGACCTCACAGCCACCAAAACTGCTTCCCCTAAGGTCAGACCTCTTGACACAGCAGAGAGGGAAGGTACTGCATCCATACCTACAGACTCTGAAACTTTCAGCATGGCTTATACACTAAAAACTAACAAGAAGTCACTGTTAAACAGATAAGGCCCAGCACAAGAAAATCTTATGCAGGAAAATGGAAAAGATTCTGCTCCTGGAAACAATCTAAATAGGGCAGTTCCTCCCATCCTTCCATCCCTCTCATCCTGGATTACTTAGCAGAGTTTCTCAATAGTGGCCTCTCCTTCTCCTCTATTATAATCCATGCCTCGGCCATCTCTACCCATTATGAGTCAGACCTACTCCTCTTCTCTCATCCTTTGATTAAGCAATTACTCAGAGGGGCTTCCAATATCAGGCCTCCCAGAAGACCTGCTAGTCCACCATGGGACCTGAATTATGTGCTGGAGAAACTAACCTTACCTCCTTTTTGAACCTGCCTCTTCACTAGTATTGAAATACCTCTCCTGGAAGACTGCCTTCCTACTAGCTATTACCTCAGCCAGAAGGGTCTCAGAACTTCAAGCTCTCGTGGCTGTTGATCCTTTTAGAATTTTCCATGCAGACCGAGTCTCCCTGAGGACTAATCCCTCTTATGCCCAAGGTGGTATCTGATGTGACCCTTAACCAGGCCATGCACCTTTCCCACCTTATTTCCCAACCCTCAAAACAAGGGGGAAAGAATTCTGCACTCATTAGATGTGCACAGACAACTTGGATACTTTTTAGACCACACTAAGCCATTCAGAAAAACTGGCCAGCTTCTGGTAAGCTTCACCCAAGGAGCAGAGGGGAAGCCCAGCTGCAACAAAACATTTCCAAGTGGATTTCACACTGAATCCATTTTTGTTGCAGACTACATGGGAAACACATCCTTAAGTCGATATGTTCCCACTTCACTAGGGCAACCTCCACTACCACTGCCTTCCCTAGAGGAATACCTACCAGGGACATATTGGAAGCAGCCACCTGGACCTCGTTCCATACCTTTACAAAGCATTACCATCTACCTCTCTTTTCTAAATCTAGGGCAGGGTTTGTCTCTGCAGTCCTGCAGGGCCTCCTGACCCATACCTAGGGCTCTACCTATCCTTCCACCCTTTACCTCAGCTTTGGGAATCCTCCCACAGGTGATGACTGCAACAGTGAAACACAAAGAACATAGTACAGTTGTGTACATATCATAAATGTAGATGTTTGAGTATATTCACTTTTGCAGCCTTGATTTCCCTCCCTCCATCCCCCATTTCACATCTTCCCCTAGGGAGCCACAGAATTCCCAAGGTGGCCTTTAGCCACCAGGACCACTACTCTTTTTCCTTGTGCTTCTGATGGGTTAGGGCAAGAAAAACTGATGTAATGATGTCTGTTTCTTTGCTTTATAGTACTGATGACCTGACGTCAGACTACAAGCGACGCAGCCGGTGCACAAAAAGATTGGCTCTGGTATTCGGGCCGGCCAAGGGCTACCACCACAGCAGGGATAACCCACAGGTGATGACTGCAACAGTGAATACACTTGAACATCTACATTTATGGTAAGTTTACACAACTGTACTTTCTTCCAGCGCTATGGCCACTGATATTGTTCTGTTTGCATGGCTGTGTTCTCAGAATTGCCAGATGATGAAAATGAGATTCCAAATTCTCCTTTGGAAAAAGACTTAGTTCTTGGCTGCAGAGGTGATCAAAAAGTGTGATGAAAGGGTTGTTAATACAGGGAATCTTAGGATTTTATGGCCCTCTTTTTCTAAGTTTTCCAAGGGATTCTCTAACTCCTCATCCAGTTTTGGTAAGAAACAAAATAAACAACCTCAGCAAAATACAGGTAAACAGACATTTAAGAAGAAATTGCAAGGGGGTTCCAAGAAGAATTCCAGAAATTGACAAAGCCAGAGACTGCCCATTAAGTCAGAATAACTGTATAAGAGACTTTGTTCCCCCCCTCCCACCATGATGTAGCTCCTTTTTTTCTTCCAGAAAGTCTTAATCTCCATTTTACTCTTTGGCAACAGACAGTTTCAGACAAATGGATTCTGAAGATCATTCGTCAAGGTTACAGATAGTAGTGGGAGGAAATTCCACCTTTCCAGGGCATAATTCCTTATCCACCCAACCTGTTCTTAATCACATGCTGTCCAGTGGGTGATAGAATCTGTTCCCCATTCCCAGGTAGGGAAGGGATTTTATTAAAGGATGTTTTTGTGCCAAAGAAGAACATCCTTGAAGACTAGATGTTATGTAGTCCAGTCTCGCCTACATTCTTACCCGTGGGTTCAGAGCCGAATATCGTCTCCGACTCGGCCAAAAGTTTCTAGCGCAAAGTCTTCTATTGGCTGGGCTAAGCAGGTATCCCATGCTGCACTGCTCTATATCCCCAGATCTCGTTTGCCGCTCGTGTAGCTCGGACGTGGTGTCGCTCTTGGCTGTGGCTAAGTACCCTTTTTCTGGTTATTGAGAAAAATCATTATAAACAAAAAGCTATTTTCATAGCTATTGTCTATTTAGTGCTGTTTTTGGTTTTGGTAGTGTGCTTGTGATTTGTTGTATCCCGCTAGCTGTTCCCTTGGGCTAGGCCCATTTCGGTTAGAGGACCTAGTCCTCTTGTCCTGTCTGTTCGCATTAAACCGTTTAAGTTAGAGGTTTGGTGTCTGTTCCCTTGCTATTCGTGGTCATTAACCATTTTAGTTAGAGGATTTTGACCTGGTTTGTCTCTGTGTGTGTTCCTTAGTGTGTGTGCGCTGTTACAGTTCTTAACTTGTTCTCGTGTTTTTTTGTGGTGTTGTGCGTCTGTGTAGTTTCTAGTCAGACCGTTTCCTGGGTTGTGTTGGTTTTGGTGATTGTTGTTGAGAATGTCCAAGGATTCCAAGGAGCACAAACCTTCGGGTTTTAAAAAGTGCTCTAAATGCGGTTACAAGATGTCCATCACCAATGGGCATTCAACTTGTGTTTATTGCCTGGGAGCCATTCATCTGCAGGAGTCCTGCAACTTTTGCCATGCTTTCAGTCCCAGAGTGCTCCAAGAGAGAAAGAATAAGCTGATTTTAAAGGGACTCTTGAAACCCTCTTTCGAAGAGGCCATGGATTCTTCTCCCAGTGCTAAGTCTAAGTCATCTAAGTCAAAAAAGAGATCTCTGGCTTTGTCAGCTTCCTTGGGGCCTCCGGAGAAAGTCACAAAACTTGCTTCGATCTCCTCGGCTCCACTGTCCTCGGGGCCGCAGGAAGTGTCGTTGATGGAATCGGCGTCTGCTCCAATTATATTGGAACCTCTTCTGAACTGATCGTCCAATCTTAGACCAGTTTCTCCTGAAAGGAGATCTCTATCTCCCTCCCTGTCCTCCAAATCCTCCAGGACTCTTTTTAGATGTGGATGTTGATAGGGTGGTCCAGAGGCTCCTTCTGTCACCGGTTTTGACAAAATTGTTTTCGGCTCCGGCCCAATCGGCTCCGGAGCCTGTCCTGACCCCTTCGATCATTCCTCCTCCGAGCACATCTCTGTCTTAGGAGCCAGAGTGTTCCGCGCCATGTGATGTTCCTAGATCAGTTCCGATGGCCCCTCCGGCTTTATCGGTACCAACATTGGCTCCGACCCCGTCTGCTCTGTCCACGGGGATCGGGACTTGGGATTCTTCAGTCGGGCCTGAGGGGGACATCTTGGGACATATTTCTGTTCCGAGTCTCCCACTCAGTGCCTCGGCTCGAGGAACTCAGACTCCCGTCATGGTTTCGGAGGCTGTCCGGTCCTCAGACTCAGGGGGGGCCTGCCTTCGCGGCCATGCAGACTGTGCTGGCCAGATCGCCAGCTACATCAGGCGGGTCGGTCATTCTGTCCCCCACCACTCTGGTGAGAGCCTCTGATCACCTCCTATCCATAGACAGCAGAGCACCAAGGCCTAGGGATACCCCCACGAGTGGTCCCCAACTTTGAGGGCCCTTCAGAATTCGTGCCTGAAAGCCCCCTAGAAAGAAAACGTGCAAGAGGAAGCA
Organism: Protopterus annectens; assembly: GCF_019279795.1. NCBI lineage: Eukaryota > Metazoa > Chordata > Ceratodontiformes > Protopteridae > Protopterus > Protopterus annectens. Next base: position 851,136,177 of record NC_056730.1, read on the forward strand.
CATAGACTCCCAGGATGAGTCTCTCACCTCTGATACTGACCTCAAGGATTCGGAGGGGTCCCCCCCCCCCAAGTCTTCCTCTGATGTTTCCTTCTCTGATATCCTGGAGATATTGAAACAAAGAGGTGACTGGCCGTCCAAAGCCCCCTCCGAGGAGGAGTCATTCTTCCTTGAGGCTTTTGGTGCTCAGCCCTCTGCCTCCTGGGTGTTCCCACCCTTCGACGAGCTCCTAGATTTGATTTGTTGGATGGTGTGGGAAAACCCTGATTCTGTGGAACCCATACCCAGGCACTCCAACAAATTTCTTTCTGCTCCCCCGAGTAAGGAGTTTCTGTCCAAAGGAGTCCCTGTGGATGCCATGGTGGTGGGGGCGGCCACTCAGAAGGAAGTAGCAGAGACTTCTTCCTCCGTCCATCCTCCTAACAAGGAGTCTAGGACCATGGACTGGTATGGGAAGTGTACCCTTTCGTCAGCAACCTTTACCTTATGGTCGCTGAACTACCTGTCTCATTTTACTCTGCCTCCAGAGAGATCTCCTCAAGGAGTTAGGATATACTCTTACTGGTAACGTTCATGAGGCGGTGGCCCAGACGGTTAACGCCCAGGTGTCTACCCTCAACTCCATCGTCATCTCTTCAATGCGGCTCATTTCATATGTAGCCGATGGAGCGAGTAGGGCAGCAAGCTCAGGAGACGCCCTTAGAAGGCAAGCCTGGATGCGTCTTTGTCATTTTGCGGAGGCCTTCAAGTCTTCTTTCACAGACGCCCCCTTTGATGGTTCCTCTTTGTTCGGAACCAAAGTAAAAGACACCCTCACCAGGTGCAAGCAAGAGGGAAAGACCCTGTCTGCTGTAGGGGTCCATTTTTCCCTTCCCTCTAGGCCTTACCCCAAGGCCCAGCGGAGTGAGAAGATGTGGTTAAAAAAATCACAGAGGTTTTTTCCTGCCGCACAAGGTGTCCCCCTTCAGAGGGGGGGGGTATTCAGGGAGATGCTGCCCTAGAGGCAGAGGGGGGCCCCCACAATTCAGGAGACTGCAATTTCTTTCACGGCTCTCCCTACTCTCGTTCCTGAGGGAATGCCTGACTGTGCTTATCCGGAGCCAGTCGGGGATCGAATATTGTTATATCCGGAAGCCTGTAAAAGAATCACCCAGGACCGATGGGTATTACGAATAATTTCCAGAGGTTATACCATTCCGTTTACGTCAGACCCACCTTCAGTCAGAAAAATCCTGGAAGTTCCACCAAGTCAAAGGGATCAAGCAGCCGCAGAGATTTCAAAGCTGCTAGGAAAGGGAGCCATCCAGTGTTTCCCTCAGACCAAGTCGGATCAGGGACTTGCTCAAGATTCCTTTTGGTGCCGAAAAGAACAGGGGACCTGCGACCCATATTAGATCTCAACTGACTGAACAACTATGTACAGAAGTCCAAGTTCCATATGGTCACACTACAATCGATTCTCCCATTGTTGGGAGAGGAGGTATGGATGTGCTCCATCGACCTCAAGGATGCTTACTACCATGTCAAAATGGACAGGGCATCCAGGAGTCACCTACACTTCCAGCTGGGAGCCAGTCATTTCCAGTTTCGAGCCCTGCTCTTTGGTCTCACCACAGCCCCCAGGGTGTTCACCAGGTGTATGGCGGTGGTAACTGCTCACTTGAGACGTCAAGGATTCCAAGTGTTTCCATATCTGGACGAATGGCTCCTTACCTCCCCCACCAGGCATCTGCTAATCCAAACCAGGGACGCTACCATCACTCCCTGTTAACAGTTGGGCATAACACTAAATTGGGAAAAATCTGCCTTGTTGCCCTCACAGCATGTCTCCTTTATAGGTGCAGAATTAGACACCGTTCGAATGCGAGCATTTTTACCGCAGGAAAGGATCAGAATCTTGCAGCAACAGATACACGCCTTGATGCCCCTGAGGAAAGCGAAGGCAGGATGGGTTCTTCAACTCCTGGGGACCAGGGCAGTTACAATTATGTTGGTTCCTCCGGCGAGGTTGCACATGAGACTTCTTCAATGGCTCCTCTTTGTCCAATGGTCTCTCCAAAAATTTCCACTTTCTCACCCCATTTTGCTCATGGACAGATGCAAACAGGACCTCAGTTGGTGGCTTTGCACCAACAATCTGGACAGGGGAAAACCCTTTGTTCCACCCATCCCGGTTCTCACAGTGACCACGGACGCCTCCCAGATGGGGTGGGGGTGGGGGGCATTATCTTGGCAGGACAGTCCAAGGCACTTGGCAAGATCACGAGATACATCTGCATATCAACGTCCTAGAGATGAGAGCGGTGCTACTTGCGTTGCAGGCACTTCAGAGCTATCTGCCTGTAGGGACGATTGCAATACACTCAGACAACATGTCAGTAGTGTGGTATCTGAACAAGCAAGGGGGAACCAGATCTTACCCCCTGTGCAGAGAGGCCATGCGAGTGTGGCAGTGGGCAATATCTTCCCAACGATTTCTGGTGGCAACGCACATTCCGGGGAAGTCCAACGTGATAGCAGACAGGCAAAGCAGAGCTATTCTGGTGCCTTACGATAGCGGACAGGCTAAGCAGAGCTATTCTGATGCCTTGCGAGTGGTCCCTGATTAGTCTAGTTGCAGAACGAATCTTCAGCAGATGGGGTCAGCCTTGCTGCGACCTTTTCGCCAGTCCCCTCAATGCCAAATGCAGCTACTTCACGCTGATCCCCACACAGGGGGAGTAACCCAGGGACGCTCTAGTTCACGATTGGCCCTCTGGTCTACTTTACGCTTTCCCTCTGTTTCCCTTGCTGTCAGAAGTGATTCAGAAAGCCCAATCCTTGGGAAGCAGAATGATTCTGTTTGCTCCACACTGGCCTCGTCAAATCTGGTTTCCCTTTCTCCAACCCTACATTGTGGACACTCCTTGGATTCTGGACCCACAACCAGATTTACTGACACGTTGGGACAGTTCCACCCCTCTCTGATGACCCTCTGGTTAACAGCCTGGCTATTCCACTTCCATCATTAGTTAGGCTTCATCATTTTTCACCTTAGGTAGTTCACATTTTATCTACCTCTCATAAGCCCTCTACTAAGAAGATTTATTCTAGCAAATGGAATAGATTTTCTATTTGGGCACATACCCAAGGAATTGATCCTAACACAGCCCTGATTGCTTCAGTCTTGGAGTTTTTGTCTATGCTTTTCCATCAGGGTTCCGCGTCAGCTACCATAAAATTCAATTGGCAGTGATTTCTAATTTTCATGTCGCTAATGAGCCTAGTCTGATGGCTCACAGACTCATTAAAGCTTTCCTCAAGGTTACGCTATTACTCCGTCCTCCGGTCTCTGAACCTATCATGCCCTGGGATCTGAATTTTGTTCTACAAGCCCTTACTTCGCCACCTTTTGAGCCTGCAGCTACCTGTGATTTGAAATTTTTGACCTGGAAACCAGCCTTCCTAATAGCAATCACTTCGGCCAGGCAAGTTTCAGAAATCCAAGCTCTTTCTGTCAAACCCCCATACTTGATCTTCCATAAGGACTGGGTTTCTCTTAGACCAAACCCTTATTTTCTTCCTAAAATGGCTTCGGTATCTAATGTTAATCAATCTATTGAGTTGCCTGTATTCTTTCCTCATTTTTCAAACAAGGCAGAATTTAAATTTCATCAATTGGATGTACACAGACAGTTGCGTTTCTATCTGCACCGAACAAAAGATATCCGAAAGTCTGACCAACTATTTGTCTCCTCGGAAAACAAAATTGGGTCCCTTGTCTCAAAAGTCACCCCCTCCAGATGGATATCCAGTTGTATCTCTTTTGCCTACTACGCAGCAGGAAAAGACCTGCCGTTTCCAGTCAAGGCTCACTCTAATGGGGCTGTTTCTACATCCACAGCCTATCAAGCCAGATTGTCAATGGATGATATATGTGCTGCAGCTACTTGGGCTTCTCCTCACACATTTTGTTACTCATTACAAGTTGGACGTGGTATCTAGGGACAGGTCGTCCTTTGGTTCCACAGTACTCAGGAGTATTTTCCTATGAGCCACCCAGGATGTAGGTGCTAGGGATGCTGTCCCACGGGTAAGAATGTAGGCGAGATTGGACTACATAACATCAAGAAGTTATGTACTCACCGTAACGTTTGATGTATGTAGTCCATCTCGCCTCACATTCTTACTTACCCTCCCACCTTCCCCCTTCCTGGAGGATCTGGAGGTTAGTTTTTTTTCTATTTACAGAGTTCCCTTTACTCTTAGCTTACTCTTTTTTACCTGGATGTTATGTATGCATGGGGTATGAATGAATGTTCGCAGCAAACTAGATCTGGGGATATGGAGCAGTGCAGCATGGGATACGTGCTTAGCCCAGCCAATAGAAGACTTCGAGCTAGAAAAGTTTGGCCGAGTTGGAGCTGATATTCGGTTCGAACCCACGGGTAAGAATGTGAGGCGAGATGGACTACATACATCGAACGTTACGGTGAGTACATAACTTCTTGTTCTGGATGTTTCTTCCGTAAACTTTTTTGTGATAGTGCCCAAATTCAGAATGGTGATACTTCACAGCATATTGCCTCTTCTTCCTCATTCAAGTTTCCTTGTAACATTGGTTTAATAAAATGTGAATCACATTTCTGTTCATCCAGACTTCAGGTGTTTCTTAATGTGATCCAGACTCTCACAACCTTATTTCTCTGCCTCACCCTTTGGACTTTCCAGTGCACCAATAGTGTTCACAAATTGTCTAGCTCCAGTTATAGGCTACAGGGTATCCACATTTTTTCCATATTTAGATGACTTGCTTATCTTTGCAGAGTATTTTCCAAAGTGTCTGGAATCTCAGTTGGGTGAGAGATCTCTTATACAAGCTGGTATTCTAGATGAACATTCAAAAGTCTTTCTTGACTATTTCTCACAGGGTTGTGTTTTTGGGATGTCAGACATCACTATTCAAATAACTTTTCTTCCACAAGAAAAGCTATATCTATAGCTGGATCTGTTTCTGTGGTTTTATACCTAGACTTCGGTTTGTGAGGGAAAACATTAGGATTTTGGGTCTCGTGGATTCTCTGATTATGATACCCCTGGCAAGACTCCAAAGGAGAAAGATTAAATTGGGTATCTGAAGTCACTCTGGGCCCAGCATTAGCATCTTTTGTCTTTTCAAATCCCAGTGTTGATGTTTGTCAGAAGGGAAAATCACTTGGTGGGCAACAGATATCCCTAAATCCAGATCTCCCCTTCTTCCTCTGTAATCCAAAGCTGTCAGACTCCACAGACTCTCAGACTTTGCTTGGGGAGCAGTTTCAGGAGGAATAAAAGTGCAAGCTATGTGGGACACCTAGGCTGATGCTAGCACACACACACACATATGCATTTATATATATATATATATATATATATGTATATATATATATATATATATATATATATATATATATATATATATATATATATATATACATGTTAGTGGAATATAGTTAAGTGTTGGTATCCTGTGTGTTTTCAGTATTTTGAACTTTTAGGATTTTGGTCTCAGGATTTTGGGCTTTCAGGATTCTGTAACACTCCCATATATACACATATACAGACACGCACATATACACACTGTAGATATGTTACCAATACATGCAACTCCCTATGAACTGTAAAGGGAGTCATTACTGGGCATGTTGCAGGTGCTGCGAAGGGCACTACTGGCTGACATCAAAGATTGAAACAATACTAATTTCATGAACTTTAATTATATTTTGATTTAGGAATGGGGTCCATTCCTGTCATGGTATCAGAAACCCAAAAGACTTGAAATTAAAAATAGGGTTACCTTTAGTCCTCCCTTACTTGTGTTAGCTGCTGCATTCTGGCTTTGACATAGTCTTCTGTCAAAGATCACCTGTCAGCAGTCTCTGCTTGTCTGCCTTTAAATCCACCATTGGATTCTTGCTTTGAGGTGAAACAATTCCTGAAAGGCGTTTTACATATCAGGCCACGAAGAATGCCTATCCATCATTCTTCAGACCTTAATTTTGTTCTTGAGAAATTGACCCAGGCTCCCTTTGAACCTGCCACTTCTCTGCAACATTGCACCAGGAAGACTGTTTGATTGGTTGTCCTTACTTCCGCCAGAGAATCTGAACTCCAAGCATTGATGGCAGTTTCCACCTTTTTTCATTTTTCATAGGGACAAGATGTCTGAGTACTGATCTTCCTTTTTATGCCCAAGGTGGTTAAAGAGTTGTCCCTTAATCAAGTCTGTCCAGCTTCCATCCTTTTTTCCTTCTCCATAATCTGCTATTGAGAAGGTTCTATACACCTTGGATCTTCATAGACAGCTTTGGTATTACTTAGACAAGTCAAAGGCTGTTTGTAAATTTGAGCAACTTTCTGTTTTCATGCCAGGACATTGGGTTTGTTACTTTTTAAGCAAACCATCTCCTCCTGGATTTCAAAAGTCATTTCTTTGTGGTGTTCTTTTCATGGCAGCCAGCTTGCTGCTCTGTTTGGGCCCATTCTACCAGGGTAGTGGCCACCTCTGGGGCTTTCTTCAAGATTTTTGACAATAGCAATAGAATTCCTTCTCTTTATTGTTGCAGTATTCAGTCCCTTATTCAGTATCATGCCCCTCTTTCTCTCCTTTCTGTTGGGAATATCTACCTATCTTAGGGCTCTGTGCCCGTTTCCTTTGACATCATCTTTTTTTCTGGGATGTACACCAACTCCTTTCTCCTGGGGTGGCTCTAGCTCTCCTGGGGCTCTTCAGTTCTGAGTTTGGAGCATCCATACAAGCACCTTTATGTCCTACATTGATGCAGGGAGCATACGTCTGATATACAATGCTGATAAGCGTTGTAGGCTTTTGTATACTGGCTGGGACGTAGGGCTACCCTTGGCAGGAGATCACATAGGTTATGAATACAGCAGTGAAGAGAAGGGCATCTGCTGTTGCAGTAATATTTTACCTAACTGTACTCCTCCATTTGAAGCAGCTAGCCTAACTGACTTGAGGTTCTTAACACAGGCAACAGTTTTGATTGCTCTGACCTCTGCAAGAAGGGTATCTGAGTTGCAAGCTCTTATTTTGAGACAACCCTGCCTAATTTTTCACATGGACAGGGATTCTTTGAGAACAACTATTTTTATGCCTAAAGTGGTATCCCAAGTTTACCTTAAACCACACTAATGGATTCCATCCCTCTGTTTTCCTTGCTGAAGCTAAAAATGAGAGGGGAAGGATACTTCATAACTTGGGGATATCTACAGACAACTCTGGTACTACCTTGGCTGAACTAAATCTTTCAGATAGTTGGATCAATTGTTCATTTCTTGTGAAGTTAAGAAGGGACAACCTGTGTCAAAGCAAGACTATTTCCAAGTGGTTGTCTAGGGCTGTTACTCTTTGCTATCCTCAACGCAACAAAACTATTTCAGGCAGGGTTAAGGCCCCCACTACCAGGGCCTTGGCTTCATCTACGGCTTTTTGGAAAGGGTTGAATTCCAGACTTATTCTAAAGCAGCAACTTGGTCCTTTTTACTTTTAATAAACACTGAGCTTGATTCCTTTTCTAGGTCTAAATCAGACTGTACTAGGTCCATTCTCCATGGTATCCTGGACACTTCTCCTTCCACCTCCCAAAATTTGTAAGCTGTGGTAATCTACCCATATAGCTATGTTACAGTAGCTTTGCTCAATAAGAAGAACGTAGTACACTTGTGTAAGTGCATTTTCAATATCAGTAGGTGTTTGAATGATCATTGCTGCAGTGTCTGCTACCTCCTTCCATCCCCCTTGTTTCATGATGTACTGTTTTTGTTCTTCCTAACATTGTCCTTTCAGAACTCAGCCTTCCTCTCATTGGCAGGAGAGCTGTAAAGGACTTTGTTGCCCAAACTTGTCTTTTAGTCAGCTTAGCTCAAGTTACCACACAGTTTGGGTACATGAAAGGTGCCCTGAAGCTTTTGAAGCTGGCTGTCTGTTGTATCCTTGACAGGATGTAATCCTTACAGCTTGGGCCACTGCAGCAGTGATCATTCAAACATGTGCTGTTATGGTAAGTGTACTTACATTAATGTACTTCCTTTTGGCTGCATACCTTGGGGGGGGGTCTTAAAGTAGGAGTTCTTTCTGAGCAATAGTCAGTGGATTGCCTTTATTGAGGCACTCAGCTGCTCTTCATTAATGATTATTTCTGCCTGCATAGAGGGCCCCATATGACCCAAGCTGTGACAGCTTGCGTGATGTGGCAAATTTTCTATGGCTGGGACCCTCTTGCATGTCTTGGGCATGATAGTGGTCATTGTTTTCTTGGGTTTGAATTGCTGTGTGATAATACTGACTATGGAGTTGACGTGCTTTTGACTGAACAAAATCTTTCAGATCTTCCAATTAATTGTTCATTCCTTGTGAAGTTAAGAAGGAGCAACCTGTGTCAAAACAGACAGTTTCCTAATGGTTGTCTAAGGCTGGATCACCCATCATTCAATCTTTGGATTGAATGATGGGTGATAATCCCCCTCTCAAAGTCTCAGTCTGGGCCTTTCTTCCTTCAAGCAGAAAATTTATTTGAAGTGTACCAGAGATGATGGCATTACCGTAATGACTGTTCTCATCCTTGGTGAAGAAGTAAAAGGGCTGGTGGATCATATTGAACTGCAGCTCCAGTCCTCTTCCAGATGTCCACATTCTTAAATTCTGTACCGTCATAACACTTCTTTTCACATTTGAAGGCAGTGAGGTTGATGGTAGATGCATTCTTTCTCCTTTGGTAGAGAAAAATGCTGTACAAATTTCCACAATTTCCTTTGATTCCATGCCGCCTCATTGCCCTTGGTTGCTTAGAAGAGTGTTTCAGTCTCTAAGGTCCCTGTAGTGCAGGAAACTTTCCCTATTTCAGGTTGAGGAAGTTTCCCACAAAGTTGGGTGACAGCTGTCTACACCTCAGGGCCTGATCCTCATTTGAGTCCCACCAGTCCTTCCAGGTATACTGTCAGAGGTAATTAGGGTTACCAAAATACATTCCACTTGGCATTTGTCTTATAGTCTGCTAAACAGAAGAAAATTTCTCCATTTGGTCAAAGAGGTGCCGTCTGCTGATTTTATTTTAATTTGCAGGTAATGCTTATTTTGGATATAGGTTTGTTTTATTTTATTTGTATTCGTTAACTGGAGTAGAGCATTGATCTCCATGGACTGTTTTCAGACTCAGCTTGGGAGCTTTGCCTGGGTAAGTGAATTGTCCAGAGTCACATAGTTAGGCATTTGAGGCTGAAGGCATCAAACCCTGGACCTCTGGACCTACAGAAAGCATCTCATTAACATTTCCACAATCCTCTGCCCCAACTGTGAGACATGTTTGATTTGGGCTTCTCTTATTTCGTGGTCATGACTCGTATCTTTGGCATCTGCCCATCACACCTGTGTGTGAAAATAGATTGTGGTAAGTGGTGGAAGATTAAGCAGCTCCATAAAGAGGTTCTCCGTCTTCATCCACCTTTGAGAGAAGCCTGAATCTAAAGGACTTGGACTTTGACTGACAAGCTTGCCCTTCTCCTTTTCAAACTGATTGATCTGACAGTTCTTCAGTTAACTTCCTCCGATACATTTTGTGGTAGCCATCATCTCTGCCTCAGAAAATATTGGAACTTCAGGCGCATATGTACATTTGTGAATCCAGAATGTCCATCTGTGAAGGCCATTTTCAGTGTAGTCTTAGAAAGCAAAAAATCTCAAACACAACCCAAAGCACATGTTGCAAGTACGTATAAAAAGTTAATTATTAATGTACTTAATTTATACAAAGTACACTTTTTTAATAAACCAGCTGTTTAGTATAGAAATGTCTCAACAGTTTTAAAACTAGATGAAAGGGGATAAAAGTTTGTAGTCGCTCAGTGGATGATTGTGATGTTTGGTCTTTCACAAAGTGTGTTCTTTGGGATCAAATTACATTGTCCTCTAAAAGTTTCAGAATTTTTCTTAAATCAAGTCCATAATTGCCTTGATTTCTTCTGAGTGAGGGGGGCACGTCATGTATGCACTGCCACTTCAGTCATTACGTTAAAGGATGAACAAGTTTAGGAACACCAGGGCAGTTGTCTGTCTCCTTTGTTCAAGGAATCGGGGGTGGAGCAGTGGGGTTAAATAGCTAAGCAACTCCTCTTCTAAAATGGATTATTAACCTATTTGTTTTTCCATTAGAGTTGTATTCAACATTTGTAAAATGCTGCTGTTAGAGGTCTGCCCAGCATGGACATGGTTGCTGGCAGGGTTTGCTTTAAAAAAAAGTTTTACTCTGTGTGTATACTTCAGCTGCCTGTTCATCAGTTCATACTTTAACCCATGCATTATTGCTTGGGCCGTGTTTTTTTCTTCCTTTTCAGACTTTATATTTACAGTACTTCACTTTCTCGGAAGATCTTGGGCCAGATTCAATTAAGTATCCACTAAGTGTACACGGTAGGTATTCAGTAAAATTCTTATATTTGTTGTGCTTTCTAGTCACTCAGAAAGATTACACTAAATGTACATGTAGTCTGCACTTTGTGGTAACCTTTATGAATCCCTGTCAATATTTAAAGCTGCAAGAATATTAGTAGGAGAACTAAAATTAGGAGTAAGAAGGTATGTGTTTGTCTATGTTGTCCGTTCACTCAGAACACTGAGCACATTTTGTAGGCTTTATTGAATCTGATCCCTTGTTTTTCACTGCTTAGGATTCTTCCCAATGGTTTCCCACTACAGAACATTTCTAAAATCAAATGCAGCAGATATCTACTTGAGTTTTTGAAGTCACCAAACCTTCATTAAGTGGTCATTGCCATCCTGCCATCCTCCTCTAGCTGGTCAGTCTTTTCAGTCTGTGGCTGAGGATGGATTTGCCTTTGAGTTGGGCAAGTATAAACATTTTTATAAAACATGACTTTTTTTTTATAAAGAGACTTAAGTACATATGCAATAGGAAACATAAATCATAGTAACATGTCATTTGTTATTTTCATTTAGTAATTTCTGCTTTCTGTTAAATTTCATTCCTGTTCCTGAATTTTATTCTGCATGTACTGTTCCCACAAATTCCATTTGTTTGTAATTGCTTCTTTCCTTTTCCAAGGATCTTGCCTCCAGTTCTTTTATTTTCTTTATGGTATTCATTGTTTTAGTTGCGTTTGGTTTAGATTTTTATTTTTGTTTTCTGTTAACTGCCTTTTTGCAGCAAATAACATTTAACTTAATAAGGCCTTACTATGCCTGGACATTCCACACCAAAAGAGTCATTTCTTTAGTTAAAACCTTTATATCTGAAGTTGTCTTCATTTGCTCTTCAGTGTGTGGGAGGGTCCTCGGATCCGGAACGGATCTGGCTCAGACGCATTTCCAGCATCTGCTCTGAGCTCCAAGCTCCTCCCTAACCCATATTGCTCCTGTGTCCCTCCTCCCTTCAGATCTCATTTGCCTCGCTAGCGTTCACAAAAAAAAAAAAAAAAAAAACTTTCCCGCTTTCCTTCCCTTTCTAGCCTAGTGTGTCTGAGTGCGTGAGTCTCTCTCTCTCTCTCCCTCCTTCTATGACAGAGACTACCAAACCGGGATTACAAAGTGTACGGTGTGTAGTCATAAGCTATCCCCAGCTGATGGCCACACCCTGTGTGTGATTTGTTTAGGAGTGACTGACCCCGATTCCTCCTGCTTAATCTGCTTGGGGTTCAATCCCCATGAATTGGTAGGAGGAATAAACTCTTTTTGAAGGGCCTTCTCCCTCCACCTCCTACAGAGGCCCCAGCTGCTTCACTGGCTTCGGCCCCCTCTTCTACTTCTTCTGCCCTGGCCTGTGGGACTCAACCTCCTGCTAAAAGAACCGGGGACAGGGCGAAGCCTAAGCATAGGGACTGAGACAGACCGAGGAAGCGGTCCCCTAACCACTGTGCCTCAGCAGAGCCTTTAGCTGGTTCCCCCTGGCCCCATTCCCCTTGTTTTTCCCTGGAGCCAGAGGTGTCTGGTCCACTCGCCACCATCAGTTTCCCCTCATCAACTCTGTAGACCGGTGTTGGTAGCTTTCTCTTCCAGGTCCAACTGCAGCCTCTCAGAAGCTGAGGTGGACAGGATGATGTGGAGATTTATCCACACAGATCCAGATGGGAGTCTTGCCTGTGCCCCTCTAGGGCTAGGGGCATGCAGTTTGCCTTTGCCCTGATCACTCCTCCTCCAATCTGACCCCAGAATTGGAGTATTCAGGTCCACGTCATCGAGGGGGTCAGTGCTGATGGTACCTTGTACCTAGACACCGGCCATTATCTGAGCAACTTGGCACCAACTGACCAGCTGTCAGAGCTGTGTCCTCGGTACTGGATCCAATGTGGCGGTGTCAGCTCTGAGTTTTTCGGAGCCAAGTGGCCTTTTCGGAATCTCTGCTTCTGGAGTTTCGGCTCCAACTCATCTGTTGGATCAAAGGATGACAGACCCGGTCACGATTCCCGCTCTAGGGGATGCCTTTGATGTGGTAGAGAGGGTCCTCTCGGTTCCATCAAGACCCTTGATGCTTTTGTCCTCCAAGTCCATCCTGGTTCCCTCTATCTGGTCTGGATTCTGCCATTTTGGCCCCTCGGGGACAGCCTGCTGCATGTCTGCTCTAGTTAGTTCCCCCACAGGAACAGATTGATGTTTTCAAGTCCTCTCCAGAGACCCCCCCCCCCCCGAGGAAGTTCCCTCAAAAAACACATGCGAAAGGCGGCACTTAGATTCTCCACCAGCGTCCCTCACAGAGGACACCAGTTTGGAGGAAGGAGAGGGCCCCCCCCCCCGAAAATGTCTCCTTTGGCGACATCATGGAGATCCTTCATCAGCAGGGGGGGTCTCCCCAGAAACCCAATCTGGACAAGTTGATGGTCCTGGAGGCATTTGGCACAGGACCCTCTACATCCTGGGTGGTCCCTCCTGTGAATCCCCTGGTGGATCTGATTACATATCTGGCATGGAAGCCCGACATGGTGGAACCTATCTTTAGACGCCCTGATAAAATAATTGGCGCACCTTCGAACAGGACTTATTGGACCAAGGGATCCGTGGTTGATGGCTTGGTGGTAGCAGTGCCCACCAAGGAGGAGCTCGTGTAGGAGAGCTCTGCAGTCCATCTGCCAGACCGAGAGTCCAGGACGGTGGACTACTTTGGGAAGCGGCTTTATGCTTCAGCCATGTTCCCGATACATGTGCTGAACTATATATGCACATGTAACTAGACTTCAGTGAGACCTATTCAAAGAGATTGAGTCTACCCCAGGGTCCATGTTGGAGGATAAAAAAAGTTTTCTATTCTCGGATGGTCACCCTCACTTCAATTGCCAACACCTCAATCCGACTCCTCTCTCATGCTACCGAGGGTGCTGCTAGTGCTGCCAGGACAGGAGATGCCATCAAGCATCATGCCTGGCTCTGACTCTGCCTTCCTGCGCCCTTTAAGATGTCTTTTACTAGCGCCCTCTGCTTCTCGACCCCTCAATGAACCTTTTCAAGGAGTCTGCGAGGGGCAAAGAAGATATGGTTCCAGAAGTCTGAGTTATTCCTAGGATGCTCAGGACTCACTTTCCCAGAGAGGCATTGGGGGATTTGACACATGCCACCCTTGAGGCAGAGGAGGTCGAGAAATCGGGGGTCTCGAGGTTCTATCTCTGACAGACCTATGCAGCAGTCCTGAAGGGCTGCCCAGCTGCTCATCTCTGGTGGCTTTCAGGGTCCAACTTTTGCTACACCCAATGGCCTGGGAGTCCATCATAGATGATCACTGGGTGTTGCAGATCTTATCCAGGGAATATTGAATCCCCTTCATTCAACCACCTCCCCCCTCCCAGATACCTCCTGGACGTTCCACCTGCGCAAAGGGAGGAGGCAGCACTGGAACTTGCCAAGCTGCTAGAAAAGAGTTATCCAGCTTGTCCCCCCAGACCAGTCCAGATTAGGCATCTATCCAGATTCTTTTTACTGCCAAAGAAGATGGAGGATCTTTCCACCTTAAATCTGTCAGTTGCCAAGACAAAATTCTGGATGGTCACCCTCCAATCTGTCTTGCCCTTCCTACAGGAGAACGACTGGATGTGCTCGGTCGAACTTCAGGGTGCTTACTACCACGTCATAATGGACAGACGCTCTGAGGTTCCTCCACTTCCAGCAGAGGGTCAATTATTACCAGTTCAGAGCGCTACCCTTTGGTCTCACCACAGCCCCCAGGATGGTCACCACAGTGATTGCAGTGGTAGCCGGCTCACCTACGGCTGCAGGACTTCCAGGTTTTCCCCTACCTGGACGATTGGCTCCTTTCTGCTCCCTCCAGATATTGACTTTGCAAAGTCAGGGATTCCTTTCTAAAAACAGCCCACCAGTTGGACATAACCATAAATCTCAACAAATTCTTACTGACTTAGGTTCAAGTTCTGGATTTTGTTGGAGCTCGGTTGGACACAATTCAGACCAAGGCATTTCTAACCTCAGAGAGATTCCAGTCGCTAAAACACGTTTTATGTATCCTTCCAACTCAATCACCAACAGCAGAATTGGTCTTACAGGCATTGGGGTCCATGGCGACCACTATCACCCTTGTACCCATGGCCCGGTTGTGCATGAGGGTACTTCAGTGCACCCTTGCGGTTCAGTGGTTCCTTCTAGACCTTCCATTGTCCCACCCTGTTCACGTATCTCAGACATGCTGGGGTTTTCTCCTCTGGTTGATTAGATCTCCAGATCTTCCTTGGGATCGTCCCTTTATTCTTCCTGTCCCTTTGACCATGGCAAGCCCCCCTGCAACCCCCACTACTTAAATATACCAACTCCGAGATCACACTACATTGCAGGAAAGGGAAAGCTTCCTTTATGGAGATCTCTGTTGCAAAATTCAAAGTTTTATAAGTTTGAACATATAGTTTCGACCATATGATGTTCTAACTTGTAAAAGTTCAACAACGTGAATGGGACCCAGGCGGTGCTCCTAGCATTGCAAACTCTTCATGCCCATCTTCCTCTGGGGATGATTGCCATCCAGATAGACAGTATGTCTGTAGTCTGGTACATCAGCAAGCAGGGGGGAACCAGGTCTTATCCCCTGTGTCGCAAAGCCACGAGAGCATGGGAGTGGGAGATCTCCACTGACCATTTTCCAGGGGCAGTGCACATTCTGGGGAGGTCCAACATTCTAGCGGACAGGCCCCTTACAATTGGTCTCTGAATCCTTCAGCAGCGAAACAGATCTTTCTAAAGTGGGGTCAGCCTTGCTGTGTTATTTTCACCTCTCCTCCTAACATGAAGTGCAGCGAGTTTTTCTCTCTTAACCCCCATAGGGGAAGTCCCCATAGATGCTTTGGTTCATGCTTGGCCCTCCAGTCTTCCTGATGCGTATCCTCCTCTCCCTCTGATCCCAAAATTTCTTCAGACAGCTCACAGGCTGGGGAGCTCCATCATCCTCATTGCCGCATTCTGGCCCCGCCAAGTCTGGTTCCTTTCTTTGTGGTCTTACGTAGTGTGTCCCCCCTGGACATTAGATCCAGCTCTAGATCTCATCTCTCATCCCTCAGGGATTCCTTACCCAGATCTGGTCAGTCTGAAGCTCACCACTTGGCTGCTCCAGTTCCAATGAAAGGACTCTCGAGTTATCTTCACCGGTCAAAAAGATATTAGTTGCAAGTCATAAATCTTCCACTAGGAAGTTTTCTTCCAGCAAGTGGAAGTGTTTCTCTATTTGAGCATTTCAGCGTAACCTAGATGTCCTTCAAGAATGCAACTGCAGTCATAACATATGGGTTGTCCTGCCTCAGGCAGCCCTCGGTTGGCCGGATTCCAAAGTCTGGGTCCGGCGTCGGCTGGTGTCGCCCCCTCTCCGATGTCAGCACGGCTGGAGTATAAAGGCATCGGCCGACGCCATCTTCTTCAGTCTTTCTTGCGCGGTGCCCGAAGCAGAAGCAGTTCGCAAGTGCCAGTCGGTCAGCTCCTGTGTTTTCAGTACCAAAGTCATCTAAAAGCTAAGTACCCCGTTGGGGAACATTTTTTCTTGCCTCAGCCGATGTCAGAACAAATTGAGAAAGTTAATAATTGTTTGTCTTGTGGTAAACAAATACCTCATAAGGACTTCCATTCTTACTGTCTTCCTTGCCTGGGCCCAGACCACGACGTCTCGGCCTGTGCTGCCTGTGCTTGCTTTAATAAGCGCACTCTCAGGCGCCGGGCAGAATTTGCTGAAGACTTTTTCGGCGAATCCTTTGCGTATATCATGCCGTCGGATCAACCGACAGCTCAATCTTCCAAAAAACGGAAGGACCGGGACCGGCATCCTCGGCCCGCGTCCTCTACCGATACTACTCCTAGACCCTCCGCTAGTGCTTCGGTCCCTGCGGAAGCGGTAATTCAACCGCTCCAGGCCGACGACACAGCGTTAACTCGTCCTTCGGTCCCGAAGACCTCTCTGGTGCCGGTTGTTCCGGAAACCGAAGTTCTTGATTTACCCGACACAATTCTGGTGGACAAGGTCACTCCTGCACGTGGGGCTGCTAGGCCTCCTGTATCTATGTCCATCAAGGCCTTTGCACGTGCTAAGGCCGCCAGCCAGGCCAAGGCCCATCCTAAACCTGCTGTCCAGGCCCCCTCCTCTGATAAACAGATAATGTCTCTTGCTGCAGACCTTATTTCCCTAATCAGGGGGTCTCAGCCTCACCCAGACAGAGCTTCTCAGCCTCCTGCAGAGAAAAGGCCTAGAACTGAGCAGACTGAAAACCTCTCTTCAGATGAGGCTTCTTGGGGATTCTGAGCATTCAGATATTCAAGAAGAATCCTTCCAGGCCTATGAGGACTCTGATGCTGAGGAATCAATTCCCTCTGCCTCTCCTCCAGAGGATTTCTCGTTTGGTGAAGTCCTGCACTCAATGAGGGAACATTTCCAATGGCAGGGTCAGGAATTCTCTGATTCCAGGAAAAGGCTACGTACCTTCCTAAAGCTTCCCCAGCACAGACCTTTAGCTATTCCTCCTGTGATGGATGTTTTGGATGATGTTTTCTCCGACTCCAGTGCTAATCCTGATTCTCTCCCCCCTACTCCTGTCAAGCCAGACAGATATTACAGAGCCCCTGACACTCACAAACATCTCTTTAAGGCCCACTCCGTGGATTTAGAAACTATTTCACAGGGTCCCAAGGGAGTGGCTACCTCCACTGCCAAGAATCCTTTGCCAGGGGATAGGGGAGCTAGGTCTATGGAGAGATGGGGTAAAAAAGTTTATACCTCTACCACCCTAGCCATGAGGTCACTTAACTGCCTTTTTCATATGTTTCACTACCAGGATTTTTTACTGGATGATTTACAGAAAAAGTTAGCCTCTCCTGAGCCTATTGATAGAAAGGCATTGCAGGATCTCATACATAACACTCAGCAGGTTAACAATCATTTTCTTCAGTGTGGTTATGATGCATTGGAGGCTTCATGTAGGGCAGCTATGACTGGGGCTGTGATACGTAGACATGCTTGGTTAAAAGATCAGCCACTGCCAGACCATGTCAAAGTAAAGTTACTTGATGCACCTCTGGAAAAACAGAAGCTTTTTGGTGCTAATGCACAAGATGTGTTGAAGTCCATTGAGGAAAAAGCTAAGTCAGTACAGACAGTCAAGGATTTCCTCCAGGTTCAGCCACCCAGATTCAGTATAAACTGGCCTTCAAAGACTTGGTCCTTCCCAGACTCGGACAAGTTTCAAAGGGGAAAGAACAGGCATGGCCGAGGGCAATACCGAGGCTCCTACAGGGGCCGCCAATGGCAATCTACAAATCAAAGAAGTGCTGCAGCCAGTCCAGCTGCACCACAAGGACAATCACAATGACTTGACTTTCATACCGCCTACAAGGGCTCAGAGAGAAGCACCCTTGGGAGGAAAATTATCCTTATTCTCAAAACACTGTCATATCTTAACCAAGGACAACTGGATTCTGGATTTAATAGACAAGGGTTACAGATTCCAGTTCCATACTTTACCTACAAGACAAGGCATGCCAAACCTGCCACACCATCAAAGGGCAGAGGCACTCATTCAGGTTTCAAAGCTATTAAGTATAAAAGCAATAGAAAAGGTACCTCCTCAGGAACAAGGCCAGGGATTTTATTCAAGACTGTTCCTTGTTCCAAGAAAGGAAAACAAATGGAGGCCTATACTGGACTTGTCTACTCTAAATACCTTTCTCATTGTGCCAAAGTTCAAAATGCTGACGTTACAGCAACTCCTTCCCATGCTGGGCAGGGGGTCTTGGCTGGTCACTCTGGACCTCAAGGAGGCATACCTGCATGTCCCAATCAGACAAAGCTGCAGAAGATACCTCCGATTTCTTGCAGGGACAGAGCATTATCAATTCTCAGCATTGCCGTTTGGCTTATCTATTGTGCCCAGAGTGTTCACGAAATGCCTGGCATCAGTAGTGGCACACTGCAGACTCCAGGGAATTCAAATATACCCCTACCTGGACGACTGCCTCATACAAGCAGACAACAAACAAACCTTAATAAAAAACTTGGACTATGTCATGCAATTACTACAGGCCTTGGGATATACACAGTCAACATTCAGAAATCAAGACTACTGCCATCCCAACAGATTATTTTCCTAGGAGCCAAACTGGACACACAAACACAAATGGCCTACCTCACAGAGGAAAAACAACAGCAGTTACCAGAGTGCTTCAAAGGCCTAGCACAGCTCTCCCAGCTTACTGCAAGTAAACTCCTGCCGGCCCTGGGATTCATGGCATCATGCATTCTTCTGATACCTTTGGCAAGACTTCATATGAGAAAGCTGCAATGGTATTTGAAAAGCTTATGGTCCCAACACAGCCAAAGCCTAGAGGACGTAATCCCACTTATTCCATGTCTGCAAAAAGAATTCTTGTGGTGGGCTCAAGCAAGTCAATTAAACAAAGGCATGTCTTTCAACAGACCTCAAGCAGGTCAAATAATTACAACAGACGCCTCAGATCATGGATGGGGGGCGCACATGGAGGGCAGATGCGTTCAAGGTCAGTGGACACCAAAGGAAAGACATCTGCACATAAACCAAAAAGAGATGTTGGCAGTGATACATGCAATCGAGAGTTTCGAAAAATCACTGCAACAAGGACATTTACTAATAAGGACAGACAACACCACTGTCGTGGTATATAAACAAGCAGGGAGGGACTCATTCATACCCCCTCTGCAGACTAACAATGATTCTCTGGGAAAAAGCACTGAGTATGAAGATACACCTGCAGTCCCAGTTTGTGCCAGGCAAGGACAGTGTACTGGCGGACAAGCTAAGCAGAAATTTCTTGGATCCACACGAATGGATGCTGCATCCCCATATTTTCTCACAAATAACAAAGACATGGGGAAGACCGGACATAGATCTCTTTGCGTCCCACACGAATCATCACCTGGAAAAGTTCTGTACCAGGACCCACCATCCTCTAGCCTGGACAACGGATGCTCTCTCCTTCAGCTGGAATTCCCTAAAAATTTATGCATTTCCTCCTCTGCCACTGTTGACCAAGGTGATCCTGAAGATCAAAGCAGAACAACCAACAGGCATTTTGATAGCTCCAGACTGGCCAAGGCAACACTGGTACCCATTGTTGTTGAGCATAACTCAGACCAAACCGTGGCCTCTGCCCCTATGGCCCCTGCTCCTAACACAACACAACTACAGGACTGTTCACCAAAACCTGAAAACATTACATCTGACAGCCTGGAGGTTACCTTAACTCCTTCCGCTTCCACTCTTTCCAAGGCAGTTCAGGACATCTTATTGGAAGCACGCAGACCTTCCACCAGAAAAACCTATTCAGCCAAGTGTAAGAGATTCAGCATCTGGGCTGCCAACAGGGATCAGGATACAGCAGTACTGAGTATACCTCAGATATTGGAATACTTGGCAGAAATGTTTCATTCTGGACTCTCATATTCTTCCATAAAGATTCATGCCTCAGCAATCTCAGCAAGATACAATTGTGATCCACCAGTGTTCTCACATCCTTTGCTAAGACAGTTCCTAAGAGGGATAAAGAATATCAAGCCTCCCAGAAAACAACCAGTACCTGCATGGGACCTCAATTTTGTATTGGAAAAATTATCTCTTCCTCCCTTTGAGCCAGCAGCAACTTCACAGATGCAATTTCTATCATGGAAAACGTTTTTTCTATTGGCAGTCACATCAGCAAGAAGAGTCTCGGAGATACAGGCACTCATGGCAGTACCTCCTTTCCTCATTTTTCGTCAGGACAGAGTCTCTCTAAGAACAAATCCTTCTTTCATGCCAAAGGTAATTTCCAGGGTGTGTCTAAATCAAGCTATTCACTTTCCTACTTTCTTCCCCAATCCTCAAAATAGAGGGGAAAGACTGCTGCATACCTTGGACATACACAGGCAACTACGCTACTACTTGGACAGAACTAAGGCCACCAGAAAGTCTGACCAGCTGTTTGTAGCCTATGCTGCTGGAATACAAGGAAAAGCAATCTCCAAGCAAACAATTTCAAAATGGATTGGACACTGCATCAGATTCTGCTATTCTTACCATGGAAAAAGTGTGCCAGCCAATATTAGGCCACATTCCACCAAAGCTATAGCCACATCCACAGCTTTCCTAAGAGGAGTGGCTACAAAGGACATTCTAGAGGCTGCTACATGGAGCTCCGTGCATACATTTACCAAACACTACAACCTGCCTTTATACTCCAGATCCCGAGCAGGCTTTGCTTCGGCAGTCCTGCAGGGCATTTTAGCTACACCATCTTTTTCTTAGCTCCATCCACCCCCAGCTTGGCTATGGTATTCAACCCATATGTTATGACTGCGGTTGCATTCTTGAAGGACATAGTACAGTTTTGTACCTACCATAAATGTAGATGTCCGATAGATATGCAACTGCAGTCGGATTTTCCCTCCCTCCTTCCCCTCTTTTCTTTCTTTATGGGTCCATTCCCCTGTGCCTTTTAGCTGGGGGTATCTCCTATGGTGTATCTGTTTATTACTGTTGTGCATGTCTGAAATTGTTTATCCATTCACCAAATTTAGCCTTCCTAGGAGGGTACCTGACATCTGGGGCAAGAAACACTGAAGAAGATGGCGTCGGCCGATGCCTTTATACTCCAGCCGTGCTGACGTCTGAGAGGGGGTGACACCAGCCGACGCCGGACCCAGACTTTGGAATCCAGCCGACCGAGGGCTGCCTGAGGCAGGACAAACCCATATGTTATGACTGCAGTTGCATATCTATCGGACATCTACATTTATGGTAGGTACAAAACTGTACTATCCCTTTACTGCCCCAATTCCGGTGGTTCTAGAATTTTTGGCAAGCATTTTTCTTCAAGGCTCCATTTCTTCTATGGTCAGGGTCCAACTGACAGCTATATCTTTCATTTAAGCAACAACATAGCTTCTCTAGCTTCTTCTAAGCTTTGCAAAGCCTTTTTGAAGGGTACCTTTCTGCTTCGGTCTCCAGTTAAGGACCCAATGCCTCCTTGTGATCTTGCATTGGTTCTGCAAGCTCTTGTCTGTCCCCTTTTGAATATGTAGCTTCAGTGGATCTACAGTTCTTGTCATGAAAAACGGTCTTCTGATTGCCATTATATCAGCCAAAATGGTTTCTGAACTTCAGGCATTATCTATCAAACCTCCTTATATGATCTTTCATAAGGACAGGATTGTTCTTGCTCATTAACCCCTCTTTCCTTCCCAAAGTGGCTTCAAAATCAAACATTAATTAGGTAATTAATCTCCCTGTTTACTTTCCAAATTTTCAGAATAAGGGCGAATACAAATTGCACTTGTTGGATATTCATAGACAGTTAAATTTTTACTTGCATAGGACTAAATCTTTCTTTAAATCTGACCAACTCTTTGTTTCCTATTTTAAGCCCTTTTTAAAGAAACCTGTTTCGAAGGTCACCATAGCTTATTGGATTTATCAGTGTATTATTCTGGCATATTCGGCTAGAGGTTTAACTCCACCAGATCATAATATGGCACATTCGACTAGATCTGTGGCTGCTTCATCTGCCTTCTGTTCCAGAGTTTCATTGGATGACATTTGCTCTGCGGCCACTTGGGCATCTTTCCATACTTTAATTTCGTACTACAAGTTGGACATTCTATCCAGGAACAGGGCATCGTTTGGCTCCACCATGTTCCAGAATATCCTTCCATGAGGCCTTCCCAGATGTTTGGTAGCTGGGGACTCTGTCCCACAGGTTGAAGAGCAAATGAAGACAACAACTTCAGATAAAGAAGTTAGGTACTCACCATAATGTTCCATTTGAGTTGTTGCTTTTCATTTGTCGTTAACCATCCCTCCCTCCTTCCCCCAGCCTTACGTGGGCTGTGTGGTGGGTTTTCCTGAAGAGGTATAGTCACCACCTTGACATACATTTGTGCCCCCCTTCATGCTTCTAAAGACTTATTGTTAAGGCTTAAGGTCTTGCTACAGGTTGGGATACTGTAGATAGCCGCAAACTCAATCTGAAAGGTGGAGGGAGACTGCCATTATGGCTAGAGGAGGAGTTTGGAGCTCAGATCAATTACTGGAAATGTGGCCAAGGCGGATCCGTCCTGGATCCGAGTATCCCCCCCACACACACACACGCACACACCCACACACACACAGGCTGAAGACAAATGAAATGCAACAATTCAGATGAAACGTTATGGTTAGTACATAACTTTTTTTTCCCTAACATTTCTTACAAAATACTCTATTTTTAAAATCTGCCATCTCGTTAATTTCCAAAAAAACATGTTCCCACTTACTTCTCTCTTTCCCTTCATACCTCCGGCATTTGCTTGCTACCTACCTGTGGAAAAATTATCTAACGTCTGTTTGATGTATAACTGTAACTATGCAAGAGACGCACACCAAAACTCATGGAAGCAGAATTAATACACCAGGAAGGGAAAGATCAATTAGCCTCATCTTCACACTGACCTGTTTCTATACTAAACCACAATTTTAAACATTTTATGCAAATTTAAGCAAACAGAATAGGGAAATTGTTGATAAAATTAGTACATAGTGATTAAATGTGATTTGTAGGAGGAAGGAGAATGATAGACAACTTAATGAAAACATTAATGATGATAAAGGGTACAAAAGAAAAGGGGGAAAGCTAGTGTTAATCTCTCTGTATGCTGAAAAAGCATTCACTAGAGTTGGATGGCAGTATATGTCTGAATTTGCAAATGGGGTTTGCCTTTGAAATTAGTAGAGATTCTAAAAGAAATATACAGAGGGTGATAGTTAGTGTGAAAGTAGGAGCCAAGCAGTCAGAGAGTGGGACAGGGGAAGATTGCCCATTGTCTGCCCAACGATTGCTATCTACATAGAACCAGTGAAGGAAGCAATAAAAAACTTCAACATTAAGGGATATTGGGGGGTGAACACTCAATGCTGATGATATTCTGCTGACCATGACTCAGCACACTGAATACTTTCAGAAGGTATAGGGGATGTTAAAAAGCTTCGTGAAAATTTCAGGATGCAAAGAGAATTCAGAAAAAACAAGTGGTGGTTATGGAAAAGGAAAGAGAGGAAGTAATAAAGAGAAATAGGATCTGGGAGGATTAGGTAAAATATATGGGAATTTGGATAAAAAAACACATATGAAGAATCCCTAATTGCATATATTTATTCAGAAGTAAGAGAACAGCTGCAAAAATGGAAAGCAGTAAAAATGTATCGACCAAATAGTGTAAGCGTTTCAGATGTGCATTATACATCAGTTTTTAGATGCAATGCAGGTGTATGTGCATTGCCAAGTCCAGAGCTATTAAAAGAAGTTAAACAAATGTGCAGAGAGTTTCTTTGGTATGAAGAAAGTCCTTAAGTAGCCTGGTCAAAAGTTATAGAACTAGTAGAAAAAGGAAGATTAGGAGTTCCGGACTTAGACTAACTTGCAGGAATGTTGATATTGAATGTTATTAACGTTATTAAATTGATAGCTATAGTGCAGACTGGAAAAAATGAGACAGGGAAGAAAGCTGGAGGAAAAATGGAAGACATTGTAAAAGTTTTATTAGAGATACTGGGAAAAAAGAATTACAACTTGCATGGACAAATGAATTGCAGAGAATGTTTAGTAGAAATTGGTGGGACCCCAAAAAGTGGAGAAATAGAATTATACTGATAGGGGGTTGAACATGGATGCCACACACAAAAAAAAAATGTAGAGATGGCACAGAAAATAGGATAAAGTAAGATATTGGACACAGTTAATAAAGGAAGATACGCTGAAATCTTCGAAGGAAGTAAAAGAAGAGTACCAACTGTAAGAGACATTTGATGGGAATATTGGGGGGGGTCAAATGTAGATGGGTTAATATGGAAAGGGAAAAAGGAATGGAAACATAATTACCAGAAATATTACAAGATATTGAGATGAGGAGAATGGGAGGGAAGGACGACTAAAGGGCTTTTAAGAATAGCTAAGAAATGTCTCAGAAGGGACAGTAAGAAAGAAAAAAAGGTAGTGGAAATTGGAAGTAGGTACCCCAGTCAAAGAAAGAGGGAATAGATCTGGCTATCAGTGTATGTTACTAAAGCCTGAAGATTTAAAATCTTTGCATGGAAATGTCTCCATAAATATCTTTATACCCCAACATGGCTAGATAAAAATACATGTAGGAGTAGATGAATCCTGTTGGAGATATGGGAAAGGAAGGGGGGTACATGGATGTACATAATTTGGAGCTGTAGGGCTTTGCAAGATTTTAAGGAGTTGGAAGTGGTAGTACAAGAAAGATGGCCAGAGATAGTCACCCAAAATTGTTTATATTAGAATGTGAGGGAAATTTTCCAAAGGAAGACGGGGTTAATTATGACAGTAGGCAAGAAGGCAGTTAATTACAAGAAGATGGAAGAAACAAGAGCCCCCAACAGGCCAAGATGCAGAAAGACTAATGATTACATTGAAGAGGAGGGAAAGACTATTGGGGAGAAAGGGAGGAAAGAAACCTGCAAAGAAACTGAAGTAGATGGATGAATCTAGGTTGAATCCACAAGGGTCGAGAGATAATGGCACAAAACAGGGACAAGCTATCTGTGCTAATCGAGACTAGGGAATGAACAGGGTAATTACATTGGAAGAACGAAAGTCAAGTAGAATGGTGGTAGGCATGAAGGAAGCAAAGCAGTATATTGAGCATAAAAACCAAACATTCTACATAGTTGTGGGGCGGAGATTATTATATAACAGGCAGTGAGTGAAAAAAAGGAAATTTTAAATGTTGGGAAAATAATTGCATGTCCAGGCACCTGAGGAAGAGTCATCAAGACTATGTAAATTGGGGGCGTGGCCAAGGATGAACACAGGATAGCAGCAGTTTTCTTCAGCTCCACCAATTTCATTACACTGACAGGAATTAATTACTTAAAAAATTAATTTTTGAAGTAATTTTCTTTCTAAATATGTTTGTTTTATATAGTTCTTGAACTATATCTAAAAAAGAAAGGAAATTTTAACAATATTCCTGTCAGAAATCACTTTGGAAATTTTCCTGTCAGTTTATCAGTCTGAAATGAGTTCCAGTAAGACAAATTCTCAAGACTCCAGCATCAAGAAAGAACTTCAGTCTCTGATAACTATAATCCAGCAACTTACTGCTAAGATGGATAAAATGGATACTAAAATAGATATCTTCATAGAAAAAACTACAAAACAAATAGACTTGTTACATATAGACCTGCAACAACAGAAGATCCAGATGACAGGCATAGAAGAAGCTGTGAATGACATGGAAAATAGAATCCAAGAGGAGGAAATCAACATTGAGTTTCTGCTGAAACAAAATACACATTTACAAACAAAGCTGGATGACCTGGAAAATAGATCTAGGCGCAATAACATTAGGATTTTTGGACTGCCAGAAAATATTGAAGGTAACAATATTACTACTTTTTTAACAACATGGCTCCCTAAAACTTTAGACTTACCAGAAGCATTCTCTTTTGGTATCGAAAGAGCACATAGATCTATAGCTAATACTAACTCTAACAAAAACTATCCTAGATCAGTTATAGTCAGATTTCAATCATCTTTTGATAAAGAGATGGTTCTTAAATCTGCTTGGGCTAAAGCTCCTGTTAAGATTAATGAGACAACTGTGCGTTTTGACAATGACTATTCTTCCTTGGTAATAGCTAAAAGAAAAATTTTTCTGCCACTAATAAGGGAGCTTAAAAAAGCACAGTTTAAAACATACCTTCTGTTTCCTGCCAAGCTAAAAAATCTTCCTTCCTGATGGTCCTAAAATTTTTGATGACTTAGACTCTGCTTTACTGTTTATCAAAAAAAATAAGATTTTGGATAAAATAGAGGAAATGGAATGGGCTAGTCCTTCATTAAAGAGACTGGCAACTGAAACTTCGTGGAAGACTTCAGAGAAGAAGAGACTAAAAAACAAATGATTTGTTCTATTTTTTTTTTTCCTCTCATCATTTTACTTCATTATTAATCTTTTTAAATATAGTTCCTGCATTTCCAGAAAGCCACAAATATTCTGAAAAAGATTTAATCAAAGTTATTCTCTGTGTGCAAAGAAATGTTTTGTTTCATAACCAGTCAAAATATCTGAGGAACTAATAACAAGCTATTATTCAATTTGTTTCTCTTTCTGAAAAAGAGAAGTAAGGTCAGTAATTTGATACATTTTTTTTTCTTCTCTTTTTTTTTTCTACTTTTCTTCTTTTCTTTGTTTAAACAATGACATTCTATTTAGATTATGTAGTGGGTAAAGGGTGGGGGAGGGCAGGGAGAGGAGTAATGAAAATATGATAAATGGAATAATATATTTATTCCTTGTAAAAAAAATTTATATGTTCTTCAAATGCTATTCCTAATTATACTTTCTTGATTATACTGCTTATACTTGTTTGTAAATAATCTGTCATGCTTTAACTAATAACAATTAGAACTAAATAATAGTAAATAATATGTTTTATTTTTAACTCTATTAATATAAACGGAACACCACTGCAGCCAGAACGATGTAAAAGAAAAGAAACGCAATTTATTTCAAGACCAAAACAGCGTTTTCGCTTCCAGAAAGCCAGAAGCTTCATCAGCAGTTGAAAGGATTAAAACCAAATGCATTTAAAACAAAGTAACTGGCGCTTGTTGACGACATCACCACAAGCGCCACAATGTTGCTTAAAGGGGCAACGATGAAACTTAAAAGGGCAACAATAACAAGGAGAGCGGGTGAAAACAAATACATAGTATGCCCTGTAAAACTTATATAAAAGAATAAAAACATTCTAAATGAAATGTGAAGCTAAAAAGTTGTATATAGTAAATATCAATAAACAAGAGCAACTAAATGTACTACTGCATCGGGTCACCTAACAGGAGCAAGCAATATGAGAAAAGCTACATATCAAAGGAAATCAATATGTTAAAGTTGCTATTACTTTAAACTATAGATGGAATATAACATTCAATGGGCTTAACCCTAGCAAAGCAATATATGCAACATTATTCACTGTCCTTGGAGTTGACCAATGGGATAGGTTGGTACGCCACTAAGAGTAAAAAAGTATTATCTAAGGTAGCTCTTATATTTAAGAATAGCAGCAATATTACAGTTTTCGTTTAGCCCAGGAAATGAAAAGGCGTCCAGTTGGAGTTGCCATTCGAGCTCACAAGTCTCAACAATGAGAGATTGTGGGCCACCTCTGATATCCATGCTGATATGGTCAATGCCCATAAACAGGAAGCTGTGGCCGCTGTTGTTAAGAATATGTTTTGACAATGCGTTGTCGCTTTTCTTATTGTTGATAGCGTAGATGTGTTGGTATATACGGTCACAGAAGCGTCTATCCGTTTTACCAACATAGAAAGCTGCGCAGCATTGGCAAAAAGCTACGTATACTATGGCCTTCATTTTACAATTAATTTTGTGATTGATGAAATATTTCCTCTCCCCAATGATGAAAGAGTTACCTACTCGCAGGTATCTGCACCATTTGCAACACCCACAAGTAGATGTGCCCTTTATTCTCGTCAAGTGATCACATTTCGTATTTCTCTGTAAAATATCTTTAAGGTTATTACCCCTCCTATACGTGAAGATAGGAGAATAAACCTAGCCTATCGTGTAGCCCCGAATTCATGATAAAAAAACAGTTCTTCCTCATAATGGAACAAATATGCCTTGAGTTTGTGTTGAAGGCAGTAATAAAACTGGCCGAGAAGTCAGGGTCCTTATTGGTGTCCACAACAATAGTATCCTGCCCACAAGATGGGTCCAAAGGCAATGGATCCAATGTGTCTAATGGTCTTCCACTTGGCGAGGGGGGAGATCTAGAGGAGAGAAGAGGTGTAAGAAAACCCTCCAAGGGTTTAGAGGAGACTTCCACAGTCAAATCAATGACCAAGTCTACCGGGTATCCTCTGTTTAAGAAGAAGTCTTTAAGTAAGGCACATTCTTTTTTGAAGGCTTCATCGGTGCTGCACATACGGGCTGCACTCACTAGTTATCCAGTGACTCAGTGAGTTTATTTGTTTCTTATTTAACCTATTAATATAAACAGTAAGTAATATTCCATTGTATATACTTCTTATAGCTTTCTCTTACATTTTTTCTATTTCTGCTTTACACTTTTATTTTCTACTCTTTCTTTTCTTTATTCTTTCTCTATTTTTTTTTCATATTAATATATAGAAATGCTTTTGATCATATAGACACAGTAAATAAGATTTGCATAAAAATTGAGTTGGGACAAAAATATTGAGTTTTATTACTTATTAATAACTTTGGGCTTAATTTCACTTGCATAGAGGCTGTAATAACCTGTAAAATACATTGCGAAGGTTTTGTCATGTTTTGATGCATTTACACTGCTAAATGAATGTTTGTCACTAGTTTTTAACAAGTTTCCCGCCAAAATGTTAAGGGAGACAATCTGGGATGTGTGCTGCCTCATGAACAGTGTCCTCGAGTTGTTTTAAAAGCTTCAACTCTCAGAATTCTCACAGAGAAGCTGAAAGCAGTCAATTTGACCTTTGACCTAGATATCACACTGACACATTGCAGATTCAGGAAGAACACTCTACCAGGAAGTAGAACTGATGCAAATGCGACTATGTGAAGGAAAATGAACTCTTTAACATTTAAATGAGTTATTTTATATAATTACTTAAATATCTATGTTATAATTCATAAAATATGTCAGTTATAATGATTTTAAATGATGCAGTTTATTGTAGTAAGTAAATGTCTTATTTTAGAAGGCATAGAAAATGAAACATTTATTCAAGTGTTTTTGAAAATCTACTTGACTGCAGCATACTAATCTGTGTTAAAAACTTAGTTCCAAACATATACATTACTATAACTCATTTAATTCATCTGATTGACAAGCATAAATAACTTTATAACTCTATTCTGGAAGAAATTGTCATGTGATATATTTTAAAGCAGTAGTATAGACATACAAAATACAGATGGCTTTTTTTACAATAATGCAAGTGTTTCTGAGAATTTGCATAACTATGCAGTATGATTTATAACAATTTCTATAAATATAATATTTTATTCTATTGACAATAATGAGTATGAGTAACATGCTCATATACAAGCAATTCAAGGTTTTTTTTGGAAGCTGTTGACTGCATTTACATGGCAGAAAATAGATGCATCTTAATATATGTAATGTCTGAACCATATTAGCCAAAGTTTTTGATTTAAATGAATGTTAGAACTTATTTTTACATACTTTGAATAAATTAATATTTAAATATGCCTTCCTTTTTTTTTTTCTCTCTCTCTTTCTTTCACTCTCTCTCCCTCTTTCACGTCTTTTATTTCTCTCTCTCTCTCCTCTTGGTTCCTAATATCAAGATTATTTGAATGCTATTTGAATACAAGTGTATTATATTACATAGATGTATATAGTAGTATGAATAGTTTAAAAAAAAAAAAAAAGTTTATTTTAGTTTATATGATGCTGTTTTATCAAATGTGTAGTTTTGTCTTGCTAGATAATTGAATTGAAAGCTGTTAATTTAATTTAAATAAAACCAGTATTAAATTGATAAGGTGGTAGCTGAGGTACTGCTGCTTAGGGTAGGGGGTTGACTTGAGTGGTAAATACTACTCTAAGTTGGAGTTTTTAACTCCAGGCTGGATGCAAGGTTTAATCCTTACATTATTTTCACTTGTTCATTGTTATATGTATATAGTTTTGACATCCACAATATATTTTGTACACTCATTGTCACTACAAACAAAATTGAATCCTATACAAAATCCCATAAGAGATTCAGTAAATACAGCTATATTTAAAGGTACACCTAAAGGAGGAGATGTAACATTACTTATGTTATTTGTTATTTTGATCATAAGATTCTTAAGTTTTAAAAATGCCAAATGACATCTTTAAAAGGAATTTCTTTAAACATTAATGGATTGAATAATCCGTGTAAAAGGGCAAGCCTAATAAGATACATTAATTTACATAAGGCCAACTTAGTCTTCCTGCAAGAAACCCATCTCTTGAAAAAAGATATTAATAAGCTAGCCACAAACAAATATACAGTATTGGTTAGTTCAGAGCACACTCAGAAAAAAGAGGAGTGGCTATTTTATGGAATAAAAGTATGCCCATTCCTAAAACCATTAAGTCTTATCAGGATGACAAAGGAATGTTTTGTATGGTTACAATACAAATTAATGGGAAGACTTGCACTTTAATTAATGTATATTGGATACCTGGAATTGGTATTAATACAGTGAAACATCATCTTGATAAGATCATATCATTCTCTATAGGAGATATTATTTTAGCTGGTGACTTTAATTGTATACTACATGAAAGTGATACTACCACTATAGGAAAAAGAATTACATCTAATGCAAAACATTTAAATGATTTTGCTAATTCTTATCATTTGAATGATATTAATAATCAGATAGATTCAAAATCATTACCATACACCTTTTTTTCTAACAGATACAAAACTTATTCAAAAATAGATAGGGTCTTTATTTCTAACCAGATGGTAACAGATTTAATTAATTCCAAATTCATTTCATGTCCTATATCTGATCATAATTCAATTGTTTTTGAATTCATGATAAAAAATACTCATAATGTTCAGATCAAAAGGATACCAGCATACTTAACTCAACTAAAAGACTATAAAGAATATATACTTTCAGAAGTAAAACATTTTTTAGACATAAATAATACTCCTGAAGTCTCCATTGTCTATGTTTGGGATGCCTTAAAATCATATCTATATGGACAAAGTATCAGATGGTATAATAATAAAAGGAAATCTTGGGATAAGGAATTGTTAGATATTCAAAGTAAATTAGACTCTTATAAACATAATAATAGAGAAAATATTATGGACAAGAAAGTTATTGAAGAAATAAACAAACTAAATGAGAAATACAAAGAAATTTTAACTCATAAAGTTAAAATAACTTTATAGAAATACAAGTTTGTCTTATTCAATAAGCCCCAAATACTTACATAGACTTAAAAATAAAACAAAAAGGTTGAATAAACAAAACCATATCAAAGAAATCTTTTCTCTAAGGAAAAAGAAGAATGTTTCTAGTATACCAGAAATACTAGATGAATTTAGAAATCACTTTCACAAGATTAAACATAATAACATTAACATGGAACCTAAAGATAAAATAAAGGAGTTTATAACCACAAACATGAATAAAAAGCTTAATAAACAACAGATTAAACTATTGGACAAAAGTATTTCATATACAGAGGTTATTACACAAATAAATGAGCTTAAATCAAACAAAGCACCGGGTAATGATGGTATTATACCAGAGATGTATAAAATCCTTTCTAAAAGTACATATTCATTAATACATAAGGTTTTTATTTTGGCCCAAACTGAGTTAATAACCCCCCCCCATCTTGGCAATATACATTTATTTCTCCAATTTTAAAACCTAATAAAGATCCAACTAGATGTACTTCATATCGGCCCATCTCATTACTTAATGTTGATTATAAAATGTTTGAGTATTTTTGCTGATAGATTGAAGACAATCATCCCCGGCATTATAGATATAGATCAGACAGGCTTCATTGTAAATAGAAATACTTTTGATAATATAAGAAGAACTTTAACATTAATTGATTTTGCAAATAGGAAAAAGAAAGATTTAACACTTATTAGTCTTGATATAAGTTCAGCATTTGATTCAGTAAGTTGGGACTATCTGTTTACCTTACTGAAGTGCACAAACTTCTCAGATGCATTTGTAAATCTAATTGAGCATTTATACAAAGGAACATTGGCTTATATTAAGGTAGGAACATAAGTTTCACAAAAAAACCCCATTTTTAAAGGTACAAAACAAGGATGTCCACTTTCTCCACTATTATTCACTTTAGTAATGGAGCCTTGGGCTAATTTGATCAGAAACAGTACTGACATAGAAGGTTTTGAAATAGATGAAAATACAACATCCAAAATTCAACTTTTTGCAGATGATGTTCTAATTACATCAGCAGGATCTAATTCTTCTATGCAGTCTCTATTTGATAAAATGATGAATTTTAAAAGTATTTCTGGTTTAATATTCAATGAAGAAAAAACTAAAATACTACCTATATATACACGAAAAAATATTCTCATTAGTGATTTTACTAATATGTACCCAATTCAGGTCAGATAACTTATTTAGGTATAATACTATCTAAAGATATTAAATCTATTATATATAATAATTATAATACCTGTTTTCTTAATATACAACATTTTTTTAATACCTGGAATAATATGTTTTTACTATGGAGGAGAGACTTACAATTATTAAAATGATAATATTCCCCAAGATTTTATACTTAATACAATCAATAATACTTCCACCTACAAAAATAATTATCAAGAAACCGAATACACTAATGTTAAATTTCCTATGGGCACCTAATAGACCTAGGATTGCATTAAAGAAACATACTAATAGCTGGTCTCAAGGGGGTATTTCTTTTCCAGACTTTAATTTATATACTATCTCTTCTATTGTAAAAGTTATTACTTTATTAATAGATCAGTCATATGTCGCAAAATGGAAAGATTATTGGGAGCTAATTAGTATGCACTTCATGAAAATCTCCTTAACACATAAAAATATGATTGTAAATAACTCCATGTTATGGTTACTAAAGGAATTTTGTACTTCACCTATTACATTTAAACATATGGTTTGTTACCCATTAAATATTATTATTAGCTATCGTAACTTTATATTCATGCACCCTAAGTATAGGGAATGGAATTTTATTATATTCCCTATAATGTATACTCAGGGTATGCTTTTGTCATCTACTTCTGAAGGAACTCATTTAGTTATAGATAATGATCTAAAGTACTGGTATCAGTTGATATCTGATAATAAAGTTAAAAATCTAGATTTCTTACAACAAGAATTTGATCTAAGAGAAACTTGCTGGTTAGAGGTTCAGACCTTTAGACAACATCTCATTAATAAAATAGATCTAATGTCTAACAGTTAAAGAATCTATTCCAACACTGATTGATTACTTGATATTAAATTTACAACATAAAGTTTCTGATAAAGGTAAAGTTTCATACATACATAAAATTATCAGACAAGAAACTTTTTACAGTGTAGATACATACTGGAATTATTTCACTTCTATTAATGGGGACCCACCAAATCAACAAGATAAACAATATAAATTGAAATCTGCCTATAGAACTACGTCTTCCATTGTCTGGAGACTTTATACATGGACATTTTTACATAGATCTTTTTATACACCTTTGATGATGAATAAAATAAATAATAAAGATAATCTATGTAAGAGATGTAATGTAGAAATTAATGCTGACTGGGCTCATATGTTTTATGACTGTATAAAATTGAAAGAATACTGGAAGTCAATTAATGAATTTTTGCAGGCTCTTTTTACAGATAATTTCATTATTTCTAAATCTCTTATATTATTCAACACACCTGTACCTCAGTGTTAAAAAGGTTAAGCTTCCCTTGTTATGGTCTATTCTAGCAGTGGCTAGGAAAATAATAACCAGAAATTGGATTTCAGATACACCTCCTTCGTTCAATGAATTTAAAAATGTTATGAATATAGTGTGCCATATGGAAATAAATACAATTAGGTCAAGAACAACTAGAAAAACATCTTATTATATTGTATGGGATAATTTACAAAATTTGTTAAAAAAATCCTAATTTCAATAGCATGGTATTTTAGTTTAATTAATTGATCTAATTGTAGTGGATGTCTTTGTAAATACTTTAGTTGTTTTGTTGAATGTTATAATCATATCTATTTTTAATTACTTGTATAAAATTGTTATGATATTTCTCTTGTATGTTAAAACAATAAACCTGTTTTGAAAAAAAAAGGCTGTAAATTGTAGGTATGTTTTTCCTAGCAACAGAAAGATATGCATGTTGAAGAAATTGATCAAGATTGTGTTCACTGGTTAATATAAATAACATAGAGCACCATGTATGAGAATTGCACAGTTTGTTAAATGTGGAATGATGTCTGTGAAGAGATAAATATTGCCTTATTCTATGAGGGGGAAAAAAACCTATGCAAACAATTCTAAGCAAAAAATCTTAAACCTTGTGTACTTTGTTGAATAACTGGGATACACAGATGTCCTCCGTTGTTCCTTTATATAAATTGCCTTTCCATTATCTCTTCCCAGACATTTCTATCTCCTTTGATTGATTCTTATAGTTAGTGTAGTATTTTATCATCAGCCCCCTTTTTGTCATTTTCTGTATAGGGTCTGGGTGTTGCATCAAT
The DNA here is from genome assembly GCF_019279795.1 of Protopterus annectens. Taxonomy (NCBI): domain Eukaryota; kingdom Metazoa; phylum Chordata; order Ceratodontiformes; family Protopteridae; genus Protopterus; species Protopterus annectens. The sequence goes on from NC_056730.1 coordinate 851,170,989, forward strand.
TGTTGCCATCTTTCTCAGTTCAGTGCCACACTTTTAACTTTGATGGTTATGTAAAAAGCAATCCATTTCTTTGCTGGACTCCACATTTTCTCTTTCCTTCTTCCTGTCCCTCCCATATCTTCTTCAGCAGATTATCTTCAGCTTCCGTGCACATATGCCCTAACCACACCCTTATCTGTTCTGTTTGACCTGTGCAATTGCAGCTACCTGGCTTTTTTTCCTGATTCCAAAATTCTTCTGCCTGTCCCATAGTGTTTCTTATTACCCATCTCGGGCACTTAATCTCCATCAACTCTAACTTCCAAAATTGAGTTACCTTCACTGCCATGATTTCTGGCATATAGTTCATAGGTTCATAGTTTAGTACTAAGCTAACTGCCCTTGCGAGCCATTTTAAGCCTAGCTAATTATCCCTTGTGAGACTCAAGCCCTGCACCTTGTGTTTGTAAGGCAAACACCTTAGCCATTAAGCCACCTTCCCAACCATATACATTAGTACTGGTCTACCACTGTTTTATACACTTTACTTTCCAGCTTCTTTGGCACTCTTCTTAAACATATTATCCGACACTGTGTGCCAGTTGACTGCAGACCTGCTTCTTTTTAGATTTTACCTTTTTCATTCAGACTTCCCTTCTCCTCAACCACACCCTCCCAGATACTTGAAGTAGTTAACCTGTTCTATCTCCCTTTCTATTTCAATTTTCAGCTTTTTCTCACTTCCCCCATTTGCGCTGCTCTGACAACTGTTGTCTGTACTTAATTTCATCCAGTGTACCCTTCAGTTTTGCATTCCATTCTTGTCATTTGTTGCCATTCTGGTTCATAGTCTGCTCGTAATGCCACATTGCAATTCTTCTGACCTGTTTACTGATGTAGTGCAGCACCAATATGAACAACAGAAGGCTCAAGAGCTGAAACCCGATGTACACATACTCTCTCTGGAAATCCCTCTGTAAGTTCAAACACTTTTCATACTTGTGTCATTGGGTTCTTGTACATAGTCTGTACTAATTCTACCAATATTTGTTGGAGTTCGAACCTTCACAGGATTGTCCAAATAAGCTTTTTTTTTGTCACGTGATTTCTCCAAGTCTAGGAATGCCCAGTTAAACTGTTTCCTCATTTCTAGCTAGTTATCTGTCTCACTGCAAAGATTGGGTCATTTGTGTTGCAGCCTGTTCTGAATCCAAAATTCTCATCTCCCATCTTACTTTCTGCTACTCTCCATATTTGTTTTAGTCACCCTCTCCAGTGCTTTCATGCAATGTGACAGGAGTTTGCTAACTTTATGCTGCCTGCTGTTGTGAATGTCCTTTTTGTTCTTTGTACTTGCACAGTATTTTATGTCCTACTAATTATCCCTTTTTAAGCAGCAACTTCTATTCTAGACTCCGCTAAAAACTCAGTCAGTGCTAATCTTTTGTGTAGCGATGCTATGTCCCTTTATCTTTGCCTTTACTTTATTATCCGTCCTTGGAAGAGAAGGCAGTCTATAACCTATAGTCCAAACTTCTGCTTGGCCTTATCCCACTCTGTTACCTTTGCCTCTCTGTATTTGCTCCCCATAATGTAGCTCCTTTACTAATTTTCTCCAATAAATTCCAGTCCCGTCTTGCCTGCTTGTAGTGCCTCTACTTTCAGTCATTCCTATTGGTAAACTCTCCTTTCTCCATTCCTGTATTGATTTAGTTCTTAGAATGCTTTTTCTACTTTATGAATATAATCTATATTTTTGTTGTTGATCTCCTCTAAAGCCTGCATGCAAAATCATACTGTCTACTTATTTTTCAAAATCCATTTTCATCATCCCTTTCCACTTTGACTTGCAACCTCTTTGCTTGTGTTATGTATACAAGACTTATTTGTGATGCTCTAAAATATCCTTACAACATAGGTAATTCTAAACCACCTTATTCTCTGGGGAGAGTTGACTTATCTCAAACTCTTGCTGTCTTCCTTTCTAAATATATCCCTTCAACTTTTTTTTTTTTTAATTGTGGTCCACAACTTCTTTTTTTGTTTAGTTATTAACCACATTTGGTATATGGGTGGAAAAAAGTAAATTCTTTTGTAGGGTGGCATTCAGTGTTTGTGCAACATCTGTTAACCCAAACATATGATTAAAAGATTTAGAGCCTCCCACCCTTTGCAAAAACTTTCTTGTACCTGCTGTCACCCTCACATCTGTGAGAATATCCAGTCCCTCCAGGTATAAGACCCTCTAATTAAATGAGACTGCTTTCTGTGACAACTTCATAACTTTTCTGTGTTCTTTTAGAATATGTATAGTTCTGTAACTTAATTCTTCATCACCTTCTTTAACTTATTAACATTATATTCCTATTCTGCTTCTGTTAACTCCTCCTCTGTTACCAGTGATGTCCTTCTAAATATTAACATTATGATCTACTCTGACTTCTGTCTCCATTGCAACTGGCATAAAACCCCTTTGTTAAACCCATTCTTGCCAACTAACTTTGTTTTGTCTGTTGCAGGTGAGTCTCCTGTAATACAAAACTGTGTGCCTTTGTTTACTTTAGGTAATCCAGTGCACCAGAATGCTCACCAGGATCAATCAACGTATTGGCACGATAGATGATTATTCTTGGATTTTCATAGGTCATCATGCTGTAATTTTCTGCCCCTTAATATATCCTGTACATGTATCTTTCCTAGCCAGCAGATACAGAACTTTTGTCCATTTAACTTGTTTGATTTGATTTTTTATCAGCCTTTAGTTTCCCTTGCAATTCTAGGAGCTGAAGCAAAAAATTATTTCCCAATCAAATACCTAAACATTCTTAACTATGAATGTGTTAACTAAATAAAAAATTGCTACATGGTGAGAGCACTAGCTCTAATTAGGCTGCTTTCCCCAGAAAATATCCGTCTTAACCTGTTGAAGTATTGTATGTTACCATAATGATCTGACTGTTTGCATTGTAGTTAGCTTGACTCATAACTGCCCCATCCCTTAGTTACATAATACATTCTCTTGTTAACCTTTTGCATCCAGTAATTTCGAATGCCCCTTTAAATGGGAGCACTGACCCTTCACATACTTGCAAAGTACTTGTCATTAATAGCAGTTTTAACTGAAAACTTTGCTGTATTAATTTAGTACTTTTAATAAAGTTTTAAAAGTAATTTTAGCTGAGACTATAATAAACAGTTACACTTAATCCCTTGTCTTGAACCATTTCCACATTTGTCACTTTCCAGTTCAACTAGTTTAAGCTGCTGTACTACATTTTAGTAATTTAAAATGTAGCCTAGGTATTAATTAAATTGGTACTAATACTGCTTGTGAAGATTCCTTTGTAAAGCATTGCATTTACGACATTTCAGTGCTCTTCTGCTGTTCCTGTGGAGAAAAAGAGGTAAAAAAAGCACATCTCCCTTTTATCAGCTCTTCTCCTTACACCATCCTGAACATCGTTCACTGACAGCATTTCTTGTTTAATCAGTATTAACAGCCACTCATGAGTAGTCTTGGATGTTTGTGATGCAGAGGGAATCCACAGACATTGTTTGCTCTTTTTTTTTTTTCGCTGATCCTAATTCCAAGTCGGAAGTTATATTTACTTTGATTCCCATTATTTCTCTCTGTTAATTTGGGTCTATATCAGCATATCGAATGCTGATATAGACCCAAATTAACAGAGAGAATCAAGGTATCAGCATATCGAATGTTGACTGCGGTGGTTGTACTGCGGTAGCGTTGTCGCCTCGCAGTAAGACGTCCTGTTCGATTCTCAGCTAGAGCGTCTTCTGTGTGGAGACTTGCGTGAATGGGCGTACCTTAGTTGAAGGTTGTGTGTCAGGGCCGGCAACTCAGCATGTAAAAATCTACTGCCAATCATTAGCGGACCGGAGTTCCGCTGTGGCGACCCCTAACCAGGAAAAGCCAAAAGACACAACACAACATCAGCATATCGAATGGTGGCCACAGCTAGGAACTGTAATTTTTCCCACCCACCCTCCCTAGTGTTGTGTGTTCTTATACTTGGTGGCTTTGCAGTTGCCCGCCCATACTGTATATTTGATCTGTGATACTCCTCCCAGTCTAGTGTCATTAGTTCACTCAATCTAATAGAGAACATTTGTGAAGGCCAACCCACTCAGATTCTTAACGTCGAATTAACATCTGTTCCAGCTTTCTCCATTTCCACTTTACTGGAAAAAAAAAAATTCTAAGCTTGCTTCCCCCCTTTCCTGTGGCAGGTCAGATACGGATTTGCTGTGTCCAGGACTGTTTGTGAGTTCCTAAGCCCCCCCCCCCCACACTTAACTGGGGTTAAACTATTCCTGGCGCCATAAAGTCTGTTCTTCAAAATTTCCCTTGCAACTAGCCAGCCAGCTTTTTAGTTTTAGCACTCATCTGTTTCTTTGATCTCAGCACTTGTTCAGAACACATTGTAAGCACTAAAGTTGCAAATTACTACAGCACTCAACTTTCCTCACTTGTCTAGAGGAAAACTGTTTTTAGTACTTAATAAATAAGCACTTATTAGGCATGTTTGTTTTTTTTGGGGGCGTTGGTGTGCCTGGCGTGTTTCTGTTTGATGGGCTGAGTTGGATGGAAGTTTTTCGTTCTCTCGTTTTAGCCCACTGTACTCTTTTTGGACATCTTGCTAATGACACTCCCCAAACTCATCTCATTATGGTACTCCAAACACTGCCAGAAGAATGTTGTCATATGACAGACACTGATCTACCCATTGCTATTAGCTTTAGTGCTAAAGGTTATGCAGGCACCAGACTCTGTACTTTAAACCAAAAAAAATACTTTTTTTATAAAGAGCACAGACTGATCCAAATATCCAGCCATTCTCTATACTATATCTGTTCAAAGAATTGGAAAAAGTACCTAGGGATTTCAGAGTAATAGCTCTGCTAGACCTTCAACAATTAGGCAGTGGGGTCTAAGTCAAAGTGTACATTTGTTAGGAAAGGCTCCTCATTAAAATTTTGGCACTCAGTGCCACGGTGGTGCAGTGATTAGCATTGACACCTTACAGCAAGAGGTTCACAGGTTTGATTCTTGGCTGGGGTGCCTTCTGTGCGGAGTCTGCATGTCCTCCCCGCGGTCGCATGGGTTTCCTCTGGGTGGTCTGGTTTCCACCCACATGCAAAAGACATGCAGTAGGGGACTGCATACTCTAAATTGGCTGTAGGTGCAAGTTTGTGTGTGTGTGTGAGTGGTACAGATGAACTACCATGGCATTGCTAGCCATCCGGCGGTGTAAACCTTGTCTCAAAATGACTGTCACTGTTGTAGCGACACCCCGACCCCATATGCAAAAATGGGAAAAAGGGGTTGAGGATGGATGGATGGAATGTCAAGTACCAATAGACATAAAAAAGATCAAAAATTCCAGAGGAGAGTGAATCCTGAACATTGCTCTTCTCCTTTAAACTTCTTTTTTTGCAGGGAGGCAAGCCTTCCTGCACCCCCTTATGTGAAAGGCCACCCCCACCCCCAAACCTGTATATATTATTTATATCACTACAGTGGGGAAAAGGCCATATATAACTTTCAGTGAAATGTGTTTCAGTGAATTGAGCTTTCAGTGAAAAGTGCACACTAATTGACTTTCAGTGAAATGTGCTTTCAGTGAAATGTCCTATATATATATATATAAATATATATATATATATATATACACACACACACACACACACACACACACACACACACACACACACACACACACACACACACACACACACACAAACATATGTATCAGCTCAGCTCTGAGATTGCCATACCTTGGAGAAACTGAATATTCTGGGAAATGGCAATCTTGGCCTTGATTTATGCAAGTCTGTTTTTTCAGCCATTTTGTCTCTATGTTTCGGGGCTTATTTTAGTAGGTCCTGACATTTCAAATGGTTAACAATAGGGAAAACTCAACCATATTCAGGGAATTGACTGTCACAACTCCACAAGGCCTGCATTAGAAGAACTCAGAGACTACTTGTAAATTTTACTGTGACATGTCTTTTATAGCAGCTACCTCATACTCTAGATGTGAGTGGGTTCAGGCCTCACTTCCACAGTCGTGTCACACATATCAAGGCTTATTTTATGGGACAAACTTGGTGATCCATGTGTCCATCCCAAATGACAGTAAAACTAAAACAGTGACAAGTGTTGGCAGATTTACTTGGTTTCTTACCAAATGTATAAGAGAACAATGTCATGAAGAGGGTGGCCTAATGGTTAAGGTGTTTGCCTTACAAACACACGGTACAGGGTTTGAGTCTCACAAGGGATAATTGGCTAGGCTTAAAATGGCTCGCAAGGGCAGTTAGCCTAGCACTAATCTATGAACCTATGAACCTATGTCTAAAGGTCAGCTCCCGGTGTTTTCTCCTGTCTACCTGATGAATCTGGGCATCTTGGGACAATGCAGCAATTGCCTCATGTACACAGAAAATCCTCTCCTATTACCACCCAACACTACGACCTGTGAGAGATGCACTTATATAGCCAAACTGGAAGCAAAGCTCTCTTCACCAAAGACTGGCCTAGACAGTCAAGAGGACAAGGTAAACACTTGCAATGCACCACACTCATCACATAGTCCCTCAAAACCTACACCACCAAAACACACACACACACAACCACAAAACACACACCTACATTCACGGAGGCTCATAGTACAAATCTACCCAAACAACAGAGACCTCCAAAGCAGAAATGCAAGCAACCTCCACCCCCCCCCAACACAACCCAAATGACACATAGCCCACATACTCAGTGTACCACTCAACTACAGCCCATAAGGCATAACGTACCCAACACTAGTCATAGGTGACTCTATAGTCAGGCACACTGATGTTTCACTCACCAGGCTAAACAAGGAAAAAGTTACTGTCAGCTGCCTGTCAGGTGCCAGGATCCGCCACATAATGCACACACTCAGGTCACTCCACAACAAGTACAAATGACTCTGTCATTGTCCATGTTGGTGTGAATGACCTGAGACGTACCTCCCCGGACTACATGAAGAGAGACATGGAGGAGCGCTCTGATCTTGTAGCCCAGGCTGGTATGACCCTAGCCCTGAGTAGCATCCTGCCATCACCCAGAATGACACCACAGTACAAGGGCAAAATTATTGACTTTAACAATTGGCTAAGCTTCTGGTGTCATTCTAAGGGAATCCAGTATCTGTCTGCCTGGGATGACATGATCGACAGACGAACGCTGCTTTGCCAGAGATGGCCTGCACCTGTCGCCCTTGGGATTCCGGATACTGGCAAAGGCTCTTGCCACCCCTTTAGTTCCTTTTTTAGGCAAGGTTTAAATGACAAATTCACCACCGTAACAGGTACAAGCAAGCAAAATCTGAGGGTAATGCTACTCAATGCTAGAAGACTAAACCTCAAAATGCACTCACTCGAGGCACTCCTTAAAATGGAGAACATTGACATCTGTGCAGTGACAGAGACTTGGTTCAAAGCTCCAGAGAGCACCCCTGCATTACCAGGCTATAATTCATACCACACCTTTCGGCCACCAAACCTGGACCGAAACACTAAATGTGGAGACGTGTCCATATTAAGGATATCCACACCTCTAAGCTAGTTGCTCAGCATAATGCATCCGAGATTATCCAAGTTCAACTAACTCTGGGCAAAACCGCAATCCAGATTGTAGCTTGCTACAGACCCCCCCCCCCCCAGGATTCCCACTCCTCTTTTCTTGATACACTGGAAAATATTAAGGTGCAACCCAACGCTCTAATAATGGGTGATTTCAACTACCCTACCATTAACTGGGAAAACTGCTCATGTACCAACTCTTTTGCTCAACGTTTTCTGGAAATCATCAGTTCCAATGCTTTTGATCAACTTATCCACACCCCCACCAGGTGCAGCAATATCCTAGACCTGGTCATCACCAACATGGCTGAACGGTGTTCCACACCAGAAGTCAGCTCCTCATTGGTCAGATCCGACCACAAGCTAATCATCCTAGACATCCACATCCCGCTCCCACCCCCCATTAGGAAAACAACCATAAAAAATTTCTCCAAAGCCAACTTCACGCTTCTTAAGACAGAAGTGGCAAACTTCACGACACCCATGCAGATGGACAATAGAGGTACGACTGCTGAATCATACACAAATGCACTTTATAAGCACTTTCACGAGTACATGGATCGTGCTATCCCTAACAGAACCAAGATGCTATCCTCCAAAAAAAAGGAAGCCAATCTGGTGGTGGTCTGCCATAAACAAACTCTACAACAGAAGAAATAAACTGTTGCAAAAAAGAGTAAAATCCCACGATTGGAGGAACTCCCTGGTCGGCCTCAGTAAGAAGCTGAGCTCCCTCATAAAATCCTCCAACGCTAGTTATGAAAACAAAATTGCCACTGATTCTAAAGACCACCACAAAGCATTCTATAGCTATGTCAAAAATCTCAATGGCAACACTCAGATCTGCTCTGAGTTACAGCACAATGACAACATACAGAACCAACTGATATTGCCAACATCCTGGCAGATAGGTTCAGTGCTAACTTTACCCCCCTCTCACCCCCTAAAGGGCCCTTCTTTATACCGGAAGAATGCAAAGTTCCTGTAATCACGGCTGCACAGGTAAAAACTTCACTCTCCAAAGCCAAGAACACAGCATCCATGGGGCCTGACAACATCCCAGGCTGCCTTCTACATGAACTACAGAATGAACTGGCACCCCACCTAAGTACCCTGTTCAATCATAGCCTCACTTCAGGCTTTGTGCCCATTGAATGGCACACCACGACAGTTATCCCACTCCACAAGGGGGGGGGGGCCACAACAGACCCCGGGAACTACCGCCCCATTAGGCTGACGAGCCACGTCTGCAAGGCCATGGAACGTATCATCATGGAACTCATAAACAAAGACTTTGGAGATCTCCAAACTCTGGACCCCACACAGTTTGGGTTTGTAAAAGGCAGATCATGTCTCCTAAACCTGATAGACTTCTTCGAAGTAGTCACCAAAGCCATAGATGAGGGTAAGGTGGTTCACACAGCCTATCTAGATCTCGCCAAGGCATTCGACACCATCCCCCACTCTGGAATTATAGGTAAACTCACTAAACTAGGTTTAAATCCCTATGTCACAAGATGGGTTGCCAACTGGCTTACTGAAAGAACCCACACCGTGAAGGTAGCAGACTCCAAATCAGACTTCAGACCAGTGACAAGTGGAATACCACAGGGTTCAGTCCTAGGTCCTATCCTGTTTGGTATCTACTTCTCTGAAGTACAGGCTAACACAGAAGGTCTTTGGCTAACTAAATTCGCAGATGACTGCAAACTAGGAGCCATAATTGAAACTCCTAACGATGTGGACATCCTACAAAAGGGCCTCACTGAGACAGATGCCTGTTGTCAAAGACATGGTCTCAAGCTCAATGCCAAAAAGTGCATTGTCATCCCCTTTGGTAAAAACTCTGTACCCATGAGCTACCAACTTAGGCGGTAATCTACTTAACACTGAAAGTGTGAAAAGAGAACTTGGGACACAGGTGGATAGTTGTCTCTTATTGATAATCACATCACCACAGTGGTCAGGAAATTCTTCTATGTGGCACACCTCATCACAAAAGGTTTCTCATCCAGAAAAAAAGAGGTCATTGTTCCCCACTACTCATCACTCAGACCCATTATAGAGTACAACGCCCCTTTTGGTATGTACCTCTCAAGACATCTACAACAACTGGAAAGACCGCAAAAATACCTCACAAAGAGGATTACTGGCCTCAAACAGATGCCTTATGCAGACAGTCTCAAAAAACTCCAGCTTTACTCCGTCGCATATCGCCTACTCAGAGGCAATCTCTGCCTAACATACAAAGCTATGTCAAACCCAGGGCTGTTGGACATGCTCCACTTAAAGAAATCCCAATCCCTCTGAGCTACACGCTCCAGGGACCTAAACCTTGTCACCACAATAAATAGAACATGCTGGAGGGATAGATTCCTGTCCCAGAGACTTCCCATACTCTGGAACACACTACCTATCTATGTCAAACAGAGCTCCTCATTAGCACTCTTCAAGAAAAATCTTGATGATTGGATGGGTAATAGGAAATGCACCCCTGGGATCACTTCTGTGGTTCTGCTTGACAGGGGCACAGGAAAATAATTTTCTTGCGTAGCGAAAGCCATGGTACCTTTTTGGCTAGGCATGTATAGGCCCTAGGGCCGGTAGCCTAGTACCTACCTATGAAACCACCGAATGCAATTTAATCAAACTGAAATGTTCGAAGTCTCAAAAGAGCGAACTTACGGAACATCGATTTCTTTCCCAGGAAAAGAAATCTGTGTTCCGTGGAAAAAAAAAAAATTTTCAATGCTTTAAACCGTGACAGAAGTGGTGGTGGGGGGGGGGGGGCTATACCCCCCCCCACTTAAATATACCAACTCCGAGACTGCACCACAGTGGGGGAAATGGCAAACTCCAATGACGGCTCACCAATTTCTTTCCCTGGGAAATAAATCAATGTTTCATCAGTTTGCTCTCTTGAGATTTCGAACATTTCAGTTCGATTAAATTAAATTTAGCGTTTTCAACATTCAAAATGCTGATAGGAACCCGTTAATTTAATGTAATTTTACCTTAACATATTATCTGAAGTTGTCAATCTTCATTTTGTCATCAATATGTGGGTTTGGAACTGACTCAGCCACTTCTATAGCTTGTGGATTCCAAAAACTCTCGAGCACATCCCTTACACATAGTGCTTAGGGTAGGTTACCTCAGATCTCGTGTGCTACTTTCAGCTTCAGACGTAGTTTTCTGTTACTCTCTCGAGTCTTACCAGGTAATTGAAATAATTTCATAATTTCCATTTTTCTCACTTCTAGGCCTTTTTCTAGCCTTTTCTTTGTCTATCACACCTTCTAATACTTTTCAGACTTTTTTTGGCAAATGTTTTCACATTCTTCCTTTTCCCTTCCTTTCTGTCTACCATTAGGTAGCTCTTACTTACCATTGCTGGTATCCCTTACCCTGTCCTCTTACCGCTTGGTAAATCTCACTACCATTACTCGTAGTTATTTCCCTAAAATAAAAGATGTTATGTGGTCCAATCTCGCCTACATTCTTACTCACGGGTTCGGAGCCGAACATCGGCTCCGACTTGGCCAACTTGTATTTTTCTAGCACAAAGCCTCTAATTGGCTGGGCTAACCTGGTATCCCATATTGCACCGCTCCACAACCCCAGATCTCGTTTGCCACTCGTGGAGCTAGGATGTGGTCTCGCTTGGCTGTGGCTAAGTAGCTTTAAAACTTCTTTTTCTCACTGAAAATTGTCTTTTTTTCTTCACAAAAGCTATTTTAATAGCTGTTTGCTTGTTATCGTTGTTTTTGTGGTGTGTTTTGTTTGCGGTATCCCTCCATTCCTACGGGCTAGGCTCGTTTAAGTTAGAGGACCTAGTCCTCCCTCCGTTGTGTAGTTGTCTGAGGAAAGCATTTGTCCCTTGCTTCGGTGTGTGTGTGTCTCGTCATGTCAGAATCGTTTAACTTAGAGATTCTGTCAGCTGTTGTTAGCGGTAGTTTCCCACCTTAACCGTTGTGGCCTAAAGTCCTGTTTCTGTGGTGTTGTGTACTGTGGTTTTGCGATTATGTCTAAGGATCAAAAAGAACACAAACCCTCCGGTTTTAAGAAGTGTTCTAAATGTAGCTACAAGATGTCCATAACAGATGGACATGCTGTTTGTGTATACTGCCTGGGGGCGATACATTTACAAGAGTCCTGTAGTTTTTGTCACGCTTTTAGCCCTAGGGTGCTACAGGAGAGAAAAAAAAAATACTGAAGGGTCTTCTTAAGCCTTCCTTTGAGGAGTCCTTGTACTCTTCCTCTGGTTTACAGTCTAAAACCAAAACTTCTAAGGCTAAGAAAAGATCTCCAGCTCCATCTGTTTCATCAGAGCCTCCTGAGAAGACTACCAAATTGGACTCTACCTCCTCGGCTCCCTTGTCTTCGGGGCCGCCGGAGGTAGCTGTAATTCTTGAATCTGCATCGGCTCTTATCCTGTTAGCCCGTCTCCTAGTGTCAGACAAGGATCTCCAAACAGGAGATCACAGTCACCTTCTCTCTCCTCCAAATCCTCCATACTCTCTGATTTGGATGTGGATAGGGTGGTCCAGAGGCTCCTGCAGTCACCAGTTTTGGCAAAATTATTTTCGGCTGCAACCCATTCGGCTCTGGAGCCAGTCCCGATGAGTGCACCCATGTTTCCTCCTCCAAGCACCTTCTTGTCTTTGGAGCCAGAGTGTTCTGCTCCGGGTGATGTTCTGCTGGCTCCGATACCTCTTAAGGCCTTATCAGTGCCGACGTCGGCTCCTACCATGTCGGCTCCATCCTCTGGTTGCGGAACCCGGGTTTCCTCTGTCAGGCCCGAGGGGGATACTTCGGGACTTTTCTCGGTTCCGAACCTCCCTCTCGGTGCTTCGGCTCTGGGAACTTCGGTTCCGATCTCGGTCTCTGAGGTTGGTCGATCCTCTGATTCGGGGAGACCCGCCTTTGAGGCCATGAGGAGCGCACTGGCCAGATCCTCAGTGACATCACCCGGATCGGTCATTCCATCCCCTTCCACTCCGGTGAGAGCCTCTGATGTCCCCCTATCGGTTGTCGGCGGAGCCCCAAGGTCTGGGGATACCCCCATGACCGGTCCCCAACTTTGAGGGTCCCTCAGAGTCTGTGCCTGAGGTGCCCCCAAGAAAGAAAGTGTGCAAGAGGAAGCACATAGACTCCCAGGATGAGTCCCTCACCTCTGATACCGACCTCGAGGAGTCAGAGAGGTCCCCCAAGTCATCCTCCGATGTCTTTCTCCGACATCTGGAGATTTTGAGACAGAGAGGCGGCTGGTCATCCAAAACCCCCTCTGAGGAGGAGTTGGTATTCCTCAAGGCCTTTGGGGCTCAATCCTCCACCTCCTGGGTGTCTCCACCCTTCGATGAGCTCCTGGATTTGATCTGTCGAAGGGCGTGGGAGACTCCTTACTCAGTGGAACCTGTACCAAGACGCCCTAATAAATTTCTTTCAGCTCCCCCTGGGAAAGAGTTCCTGTCCAAAGTGGTTTCTGTGGATGCCATGGTGGTGGCGGCGGCCACTCAGCAGGAAGTAGCCGAGTATTCTTCCTCCATCCATCCTCCTAACAAGGAGTCCAGGAGTATGGATCGGTACGGGAAGCGTACCCTCTCTTCAGCGACCTTCACACTTCGGTCTCTGAACTATCTGTCACTTTACTCGGCTCCAGAGAGATCTCCTTAAAGAGTTAGGAGATACTCTTAACGGGTAACGTACCTGAGGCGTTAACACAGACTGTTACCGCCCAGTTGTCTACTCTTGGCTCGATTGTCAACTCGTCCATGAGGCTCATATCTTATGCAGCCGAGGGGGCGAGCAGGGCAGCTAGCTCAGGTGTAGCCCTTAGGAGGCAAGCCTGGATGCGCCTGTGTCATTTTGCGGAGGCCTTCAAGTCTTCCTTCAGTGACGCCCCCTTTGATGAGTTCTCACTCTTTGGGACCATTGTGAAAGACACCCTCACCAGATGCGAGCAAGAGGGAAAGACCCTGTCTGCCGTACGGGACCATTTTTCCCTCCCATCTAGGCCTTACCCCAAGGCTCAGAGGGGAGGCAAAATGTGGTTCAAAAAGTCACAGAAGTCTTTCCCTGCCAGTCAAGGTGAGTCCCCCTCCAGAGGCAGAGGAGGGGGTAGCTATTCTGGGAGACGCCGCTCTAGGGGCAGAGGAGGCCCTCGCAATTCGGAAGACTGTGATTCCTTTCGCGGGCATTCCTATCATCGTCCCTGATGTATTGCCCGACTGTGCTATTCCGGAGCCAGTCGGGGGCCGCATTTCGTTGTACCCAGAAGCCTGGGCAAGTATCACTCAGAATCGATGGGTGTTTCGTATAGTTACCGGAGGTTATTCCATCCCCTTATTGTCAGACCCTCTTCCACCAAAGAGAATCCCAGACGTTCCACCCAGTCAAAGGGATCACACAACACTAGAAATTTCAAAGTTGCTGGAAAAAGGAGTCATCCAACCTGTCCCCTCAGACCAGATCGGATTAGGGACTTACTCAAGACTGTTTTTGGTGCCGAAAAAAACAGGGGACCTGAGACCCATCTTGGATCTCAGCCGATTGAATCGCTATGTTCTAAAGTCCAAGCTCCAAATGGTCACCATTCAGTCTATTTTTCCGTTACTGGAAAAAGAAGTATGGATGTGCTCCATCGATCTCAAGGATGCTTACTACCATATCAAAATGGACAGGGCATCCAGGAGTCACTTACGCTTCCAGCTGGGACCCAGTCATTTCCAGTTTCGTGCCCTGCCCTTTGGTCTCACCACGACCCCCAGGGTGTTCACCAAGTGTTTGGCAGTGGTGACCGCTCACCTGAGATGTCAAGGATTCCAAGTGTTTCCATACCTGGACGACTGGCTCCTCACTGCCCCCACCAGGCATCTTCTCATTCAGGCCAGGGAAAAGACCATTGCCCTTTGTCATCAGCTAGGAATTACCTTGAACTGGGGAAAGTCTGCCTTGCTGCCCTCACAGCATGTCACATTTATAGGCGCAGGGCTAGACACCATTCACATGCGGGCGTTGCTGCCTCACAAAAAGGATGAAGGTGTTGCAGGGTCAGGTTCGCACGTTGCTACCCCTCAAGAAGGTTCAGGCCAGATGGGTCCTACAGCTTCTTGGATCCATTGCAGCCACCATTATGTTAGTGCCCCTGGCCAGATTACACATGAGGCTTCTGCAGTGGCTCCTCTCTGCCCAATGATCTTTTCAGAAACTTCCCCTGTCCCATCTGATCCTACTCACCAATCGGTGCAAACAGGACCTCTGTTGGTGGCTGCATTCCACCAACTTGAACAAAGGGAATCCATTTATTCCTATGACTCCGGTTTCCACGGTGACCACGAACACCTCCCAGATAGGGTGGGGGGGCATTATCTTGGCAGGACGGTCCAAGGCACCTGGCAGGATCACGAGGTACATCTGCACATCAATGTTCTAGAGATGTGAGTGGTGTTACTGGCATTGTAAGCACTTCAGAGCTCTCTTTCCCCAGGAACGATTGCAGTTCACTCGGACAACATGTCTGTGGTTTGGTACCTGAACAAGCAAGGGGGAACCAGGTCTTACCCCCTATGCAGAGAGGCCATGCGAGTGTGGCAGTGGGCAGTGTCTTCCCAACTGTTCCTAGTGGCAACGCACATTCCGGGGAAGGCCAATGTGATAGCAGACAGGCTGAGCGGATCTATTCTGATGCCTTACGAGTGGCCGCAGAACCGCCAAGTTGCGGAACAGATTTTCAACAGATGGGGTCAGCCTTGCTGCGACCTTTTCGCCAATCCCCACAATACCAAGTGCAGCAACTATTTCACTCTGATCCCCCCAGAGGGGGAGTCACCCA
The DNA here is from genome assembly GCF_019279795.1 of Protopterus annectens. Taxonomy (NCBI): domain Eukaryota; kingdom Metazoa; phylum Chordata; order Ceratodontiformes; family Protopteridae; genus Protopterus; species Protopterus annectens. The sequence continues at coordinate 851,186,440 of NC_056730.1, forward strand.
GGGACGCTTTAGTCCACGATTGGCCTCCCGGTCTGCTCTGTGCTTTCCCTCCATTTCCTCTGCTACCAAGAGTGATCCAGAAAGCCATTTCCTCTGGAAGCAAGATGATTCTAATTGCCCCACACTGGCCTTGCCAAGTCTGGTTCTCCTTTCTTCATCAGTATGCAGTGGACAGTCCTTGGACTCTGTACCCAGCGCCAGACCTACTGACATATGTCGGGACAGTGTCATCCCTCCCTGCGGACCCTCAGGTTGACAGCCTGGCTACTCTACTTCCATCTTTAGTCAGACTTCATTGTTTTTCACCTGAGGTAGTACACATTTTATCTTCTCATAAATCTTCTACCAGGAAGATTTACTCCAGCAAGTGGAAAAGATTTTCAAATTGGGTTCATGCCAAGGGACTGGATCCTTTCACAGCCCCCATTCCTGCTGTCTTAGATTTTTTATCCACACTTTTTCAGCAGGGTTCTGCTCCTGCTACCATTAAGGTTCAGCTGGCCGCTATTTCTAATTTTCATACCTCTTACGAACCTTCTCTCATGGCTCATTAGCTATGCAAGTCCTTTTTGAGGGGCACCTTGTTGCTTCAGCCTCCTGTGTCAGAACCCATCATGCTGTGGGATTTAAATTTTGTGTTATAGGTCCTGACGTCATCACCTTTCCAACCAGCTGCCACCTGTGAATTAAAATTTCTATCTTGGAAGACTGCATTCTTAATAGCTATCGCATCAGCCAGATGGGTGTCAGAGATTCAAGCGTTGTCCATCAAATCTCCGTATTTAATATTTCATAAGGACAGGGTTTCCTTGAGACCTAATCCGTCCTTCATTCCAAAGGGTAACCTCTGCCGTTAACCTCAATCAGTCCATTGAGCTGCCAGTTTTCTTTCCTCAATTTTCCAACAAGGCGGAGTTTGTTTCATCAATTGGACGTACACAGGCAGCTTCGTTTTTACTTACACAGGACAAAACAACTTCGTAAGTCTGACCAACTCTTTGTGTCCTTCTCAGAAAATAGAACAGGTTTCCCTGTTTCTAAGATTACAATTTCCAGATGGATTTCTGACTGCATCTCCTACGTTTATTCGTAAGCAGGCAGACAGTTACCGTTCCCCGTCAAGGCTCCACTCCACCAGGGCTGTTTCCGCTTCAGTAGCTTATCACTCCAGACTATCCTTGGATGAAATTTGTGCTGCAGCCATGTGGGCTTCTCCCCACACCTTCATTACTCATTACAAATTAGACGTGGCTTCTAGGGGCCAGGCTTCTTTTGGTTCCACTGTTCTCAGGAGCATCTTCATTGAGCCTCCCAGGATAGAGGTGCTAGGGACGCTGTCCCGTGAGTAAGAATGTAGGCGAGATTCGACCACATAACATCTACAAGTTATGTACTCACCATAATGCTTGATGTATGTGGTCCATCTCGCCTCACATTCTTATGTTCCCTCCCACATTTGTTTTCAGTACCCTTCGGTATTGGTTCTTTTTTCTTTGTTGCCCTGGTTAGTGTTCTACTCTTCTGAACTGTGGTTGTGCATCAGGTGTGACTATGAGCTGCTGCAAACTAGACCTGGGGTTGTGGAGCAGTGCAACATGCGATACCAGGTTAGCCCAGCCAATTAGAGACTTCGTGCTAGAAAAATATAAGTTGGCCGAGTCTGAGCTGATGTTCGGCTCTGAACCCGTGAGTAAGAATGTGAGGCGAGATGGACCACATACATCAAGCGTTATGGTGAGTACATAACTTGTAGTTCTCTCTCATTTTTCTTTTGTGTGTGGTAGTTTTCTTATCAAAGAGTGTGTGTATGCTGCCGCTGCTAACTTCTCATTGAGATGGCAGATGGAGAAAACTCCAGCTGGCTTTAAGAAATGTACAAAATGTGGCCATAAAATTCCTTTTTCAAACCAGCATTTGTTATGTGTAAACTTCTTGGGTACCTTACATTGTCACCAAACATTGGTAAGAGAGAAAGAACAAGCTCAACCTGAAAGCTCTGCTTCCCTCTGCATTTGGGGAGGCCATATCTGGATATCAGATTCAGGAGAAGAGTAAACAAAAATCCAGACATACTTCTTCTGCCTCTTCTTCCTTCTCTAGATATTTGGAGGTGAAGAAACACACTGCCTCTGTTCTGAGCACTTCCTCTGTGCCGAGTCCAAAAAAAGAAAGACATTGAGTTCCTCGACTCCATCAGAGCCAACTTCTAAATCTTCAGCACCGAAGCATGCTTCAGAACCTATGTCTGCTTCCTTGGTTCTGACACCTTCGTCATCACCAAAACAGTTGGAATCTCCGTGTACACCCCTACCTAGGATGTAGTATTCCCGTTCTATAGAACCCTTTGCTGACAGGGCACAGTCTCTCTTCTTGAACAGACCATAGTCCCCCTCTTTGGTCTGCGTTCATTCTACCACAAGTTTAACCGAAGATGACGTGGAGAGTTTGATGATAAAAGTGCTTTGGGCCTGAGGTGTGTCAGGCATTCTGTTGGTTCCTATCTCTTCTGGACAGGCACTGACACCTTCAACTTCTCTCTCCATACCTCCTCCTCTAACCTCTACAGAAACTTTAGCATCCTCAGTACCAAGTTCTCCATAACCAACTATGTCTGCTCTGAATGTATCCTTTTCTTTGGTTCAGATGGCGGCCTTGAGAATATTGGTTGTATCCTCCCAGAGCTGTAGCTTCCCTGTGGGTTCTGAGGTGTTGGGGTTGACTTATTTTTTATCGGAGACATCTCAGAAGATCGGCACGGATGGGTTCATATCCTGCTTTAGTCTAGAGGGGACCACATTGGTGCAGGGAGAGGCTTCAACGCTGAGGTCTTTCCTTTCAGTCCTGGTGTCCCACTTGTCTTTTGGTGGGTCATCTTTTGAGGCCATGAAGAGGGCATTCTGCCTCTAGCACCAGATTTGTCCTTTCCTCCTTGGAGCTTCCGTCCCTAACTCCTGTCATTTCAGAGCATCAACCATTCCCTCCACAGGGTCAGCTGGTTCAGCAGCCTCAGGTTACCCAGCAGGGTACCCCTCTTCTTGCAAAACTTCCCCAGAGGAGGTATAACAGAAGAAATTGTTGCTCTCCAGAAGAGTCCATCATGGAAGACATGGAGTTTGATGAGTGTGAAGGGTCCCCAGATCACCTGACTATGTCTCCTTTGGAGACATCCTGGAAATCCTTAATCGAGAGGTGATTGGAAGTCCCTCAGTCCTTCAGCCAAGGAATCTGTTTACATGCTGGCTTTCTGTACTCACCCATCTACTTCCTGGGTGTCTCCACCTGCCGATGAGCTCGAGTTGATCTCTCAGAGTGTGTGGAAGGCTCCCGACACCACCAAACCAATCCCCAGAAGATCAGACAAAATTATCACAGCCCCAGAAGATAAGCCCTTTTGGACAGAGGTAGTTCCTGTAGATGCCTTGGTGATAGCAGCGGCCACTTAAAAGGAACTAGCAGGGGATAGTTCCTCTATCCATCCTCCCAACAAGGAGTCATGGATGATGAATAGATTCCGGAAGCGAGTTTATGCTTCATCGACCTTTGCCCTATGGTCTTTGAATTACCTGGCACACTTTATTCGAATACAGAGAGAGCTGATTAAGGAGCTGTCAGACACACTCAGGATCTGTTTTTGAGGAGGTGTCTGAATCAGTCACCTCTCATTTGGCTACCCCGACTTTCATTTCTAATTCTTCCATGAGGCTCATTTCACATGCAGCTGAAGGAACTGCTATAGCAGTGGGTTCAGGTATTTCCATAAGGAGGCACACCTGGATGCGCTTGTGTGATTTTGCGGAGCCCTTCAAGTCTTCATTTGTTGGTGCATCTTTTGAAGGCTCATCCCTTTTTGACCCAAGTATTAGAGACACTTTAACCAGGTGTCAGAAGAATGAGAAAACCCTTACTTTTCTAGGAATCTATGAGGAACAGACAAAATATGGTTCAGAAAATCCCAATGGTCTTCCAGAGTACATGTGGTGATGGCTTCCCCAGAGGCAGAGGTGGGGGGATAATAATGGAAGACGTTGCTCTGGCAGCAGAGATGGCCCACAGAATCAGGGTTTCCAGGATTCTTTCTTTGGAAAACCCTTCTAGCACTCCTGAAAGGAGGTCTGATTGTCCATCTCTAGAGGCAGTTAGGTGTCACTCATCCCTGCACCTAAGAGCCTGGCAAGAAATCGCTGCCAATACTTGGGTGCAATGAATCATTTCCAGAGGTTATACAGTCACTTCTTCATTTCCTCTACCCTATTCAAAGAAATTCCCCAATGTTCCACCCAGTCAGAGGGAACAAGCAGCCATTCAAATACAAAAGCTGCTAGAAAAAATGTCATCCAATAACTCCCAGCAGACCAAATAGAATCCGTTTTTTACTGCCAAAAAAAGACAGGGGACTGGAAACCAATTTTGGATCCCAGCGAACTGAACATCTGTTCAAAAAAAAAAAAAAAAAAAAACATTCTGGATGGTTACTGTTCAGTCCATTCTTGTTTTTAGGAAGGGATGATTGGATGTGCTGTACAGATCTTCAGGATGCATACTACCACTTAAAGATGGGCAGATGTTCCAGAAGATTTCTTCACTTCTGGCTGGGAGCCAGTCATTACCAGTTGAGTTCTGCCCTTTTGATCTCACCACAGCCCCCAGGGTGTTCACCAAATGTATGGCAGTAGTAGCAGCTTACTTAAGACTGCAAGGATTCCGGGTGTTTCTGTACCTGGATGACTGGCTTATTTCCACTACTACCAAGCAGCTACTGCTTACAGGAAAACAAAGTCTTACAATTATGAGACCATTAGGCATCACAATCAACTTCGAAAAATCCTCACTGGAACCAACACAAAATTTAACATTTATAGGAGCTTTGTTGGATGCAACAGCCTGTATTGCCTCACTTCCTCTATCTCAACAGGAAACTGTCCAGACTGAAGTTCAGACATTATTGCAAAGAAAAAAAATAAAATTCTGGCATGACTAGTACTTCAAGTATTAAGATCAACGGTGGCTGCCATCACCCTTGTTCCCCTAGCCCGGTTCCACATGAGAATTTTACAGTGGTTTCATGCAGCACAGTGGTCCATCCTTCAGCATCTCTTGTCAGTGCCAATCTTAATAACCAACACATGCAAGAGAGATCTCCTATGGTGGGTTTATTCGAAACAAATCTTACAAGGGCACCCATTCATTCCCCCCTCAACCCAAGGCCACAGTGATCATGGACTCTTCCCAGATTGGGTGGGTGGGGCATTGCCATGGAAAGACAGTCCAAGGCATTTGGTCCCCAACAGAGGACAAGTCTGCACATAAATGTTCTAGAGATGAGAGGAGTGCTATTAGTGTTGCAAGCATTCCAGGACACACTACCTCTTTGGATGATTGTGATTCAGATAGACAATATGTTAGTGGTCTGGCACATCAAACAAGGGGGAGCAAGATCTTACCCCTTATGCTGAGAAGCCCTCAGAGTATGGCAGTGGGCAATCTCACCCAACCTCTTTCTGATTGCAACACATATCCCGGAGAAATCAGATGTTATAGCAGACAAATTGAGCAGGTGCATTCTTCTACCTCACGAATGGTCCCTCAATCCAGAAGTTTTGGAAAGAATATTCTGCACATGGGGCCAGCCATGTTGCGACCTTTTTGCTTCCCCTCTAAACAAATAATGCAGCAGCTACTTTGCTCTTATCCCCCAGAGTGGGAATTACCAAGGGATGCTCTTCTTCACAATTGGCCACCCAGTCGTCTTTGTCTTTCCACAGGACCCCACTTATTCCCAAATTCCTAGAGAAAGCGGCCAGGTTGAAGAGCAAAGTCATCCTCATTTCCCCTTTTTGACCTCGGCAAATTTGGTTCCCCCTTCCTCTGTCCTCATCCAGTACAACAACCTTGGGTTCTGGATCCCACTCTGGACCTCCTGTCACACCCGACAGACACCAGTCACCCAGACATTACAACTCTCAAGCTGACGGCTTGGTTTCTCCAATTCCATTAGTGACCAGGCAAGATGTGCTCTCTTCCTCTGTAAAGTAAATCAGAAAGATTTGTTCATTGGGCCTGTCTACATAATTTTTTACCCTTTTTCAGCAGCAGTGCACAAAACTCTTAATTTTCTAGCTTCCATTTTCAATGAAGGCGCTTCCACTTCTGTTGTTAAAGTCAAACTAGCAGTCATTTCTAATTTCTACAGTGGTTTCCATGGATCATCAGTGGCCTCACATAGGCTTTGTAAAACCTTTTTGAAAGGTGCTGTCCTCCCTAAACCCCTTTACAAGGATCCTACACCTCCTTGGGACCTTATTCTGATCCTGCAAGCTCTAACACAATCCCCCTTTGAACCAGCCTCTAGGTGTAATCTAAAGTTTCTATCCTGGAAAACTTATCTTTTTGGTGGCCATCACTTTGGCTACATTGATTTCAGAAATTCAAGTCCTTTCGTCTAGACCACCATGTCTGAATTTTCATAAGGATAGAGTTTCTCTTAGAACAAACCCATCCTTTCTTTCTAAGGAAGTTTTGGAAACAAACCTTAATCAGTGCATTAACCTTCTGGCATTTTTTCCAAATTACTTTAACAAGGGCGAATACTCATTACATTTGTTAATGTTCACAAACAACTAAGATTCTACCGTGACAGGACCAAAAATATCAGAAAATCTAACCAGCTGTTTATTTCCTTTTCTCATAATAAATTAGGACAGACTGTGTGAGCAAGGTAATCATAGCCAAGTGAATTTCGGACTGTATTTCCTTTGTTTATATGAAAATGGGTATTTCATTGCTAATATCCCCAAAAGCACACACAATTAGAGTGGTAGCTACTTCTGCTGTTTTCCATTTGAGAACATCCATAGATAGCATCTTTGCTACCCTAAGCATTGTGGGTAAGGGATGTGCTCAAGCGTTTTTGGAATACACGAGCGATGGAAGCGACTGAGTCTGTTCCGAAGGATCAGAAACAAACCCACACTTTGATGACAAATGAAGATGGACAACTCAGATGGAACTTTATGGTAAGATATAACTTCTTTTTTATAGTGTTTTAATCAGCAAAAACATACCCTATCATAGAACTGCTCTACAGTATAATGTTTCAGCATTTAATTTTCAGCTCAGTCTTCAGAGCAAGACATGGCCATGTCCATTCAGCCTTACAAATTGTTGGGTTAATGCAGCTGTGAGTCTGTGTCTTATTCAAATCTCCCGTCTTCATAGTTCACAGTAAGACCTTTTTTTTTCTCTCTGTTTCATCCTTTCCTTGGACACTGAGAAAGGAGTCAGGGATGGGGAGTCTCTCACTGCTTGCAGATGCTTCCTTCTCATTTTTTGTGTGTTCCCCTCCTCTTTGCCTTTCCTGCCTACCTTAATCCTCTGATTATAATAGTTGGGATTATTCAATTTCTTGCAGTGCAGCTTCAGTTTCCAAGTAAGCATTTTACTGCAGTTGGATAGAAAATCTTAAAGAAGAAAAAAAAGACAGGATACCACATTTTAAAGTTTTATGTGTTCAATATTATGATCACTGCTGCAGTAGCCTAAGCAGTATAGCTTATATCTTGCATCGGATATAACAGCTGTCCAGTTTCCAAAGCTTCAGGGCACCTTTTTCACTCCCAAACCATTAGTCACCTTGAGCTGAGCTGGCAAAATGTCAGGTTTGGGCACAAAGCCCTTCAGAGCTTTCCTGTAGCTGTGAAGAGTGCCCTTCTGTGGGCTTATGGGGATAGATGGTTTGCTAACACTGTTCCATTCCTGGGCAGATAAGCTTCCTTCACTGTAAACCTTCCAATTTACATTTTTCTTTCAGAAACTCATTGCGTTTAAGGTAGGAAAGTGTTTTTGTTGACTGTCTTATGACCTTTATTTACTTTTAAACAGGAGTGCATTTTTTACTTTTGTGGTTAAAAAAAGGTTGATAAATGGTCCATGGGAGAAACCGTTTTAATTGATGGGGAAAGTGTTTTAAGTGCTTTTTACCATGTGTGTGCTTTTTCCTAGAAAAAGTTATTTGCTACTTTTCTGTTTTGCTGACTATTGCTGTTAACCTTCCCCAAGAATCAAGCACCATTATCTGCTTGACCATGGGACAGTGTACAAGTTCAGTGGAACCTTCTTCCAGTCACAAAAAGATCAGTCTCTGTCACCACAGCAGGCTGGTAATTTGCATTAGCCAAAGCTGGTCCCTCAGAACAAAGGTTTTGTTTTTCTTTGGATCCCTATGTTGTAGTTTTCCAGCCACCATGAAAGGGGGGTTGAGTACATCCCCTGCAGCTGCTGAGGTCCCCTTAACAGGCAAGGAAGAGTCAGCCTTGTTGGCCTTGAGATAAGGGTTCATCATAGGCTCATAGGTTAGTACTAGGCCAACCGCCCTTGTGAGCCATTTTAAGCCTAGCCAATTATCCCCTGTGAGATTCAAACCCTGTACCTTGTGTTTGTAAGGCAAACACCTTAACCATTACGCCATCCTCCCAACCTGGAAAGTAATGCTGCTTAGCCAGAATGTTGTGCCCTTCCCTAAGGAAGTTGATGCTGACAATTCTGGGTCTGCTAATTCAGTCAAATTACAATGAAAACTAAACTTTTGTCTTCTCCTATGTCAGTTGTGGACAGTAGTAACTTATTAGGCTCGGCTCATGGTCTTGTGCAAGCTCTTGAACCATCTTATAAAGCTGTTTCTTATAAAAGAGGAAAGGATTCTTGTTTCTCTGAAAAAATTTAGGAGATTGAACCTGTGGAGGAGTGTAAAGGGAGAGATGCATTCTTTTATCGTAAGTTTTCTGATTCAGATTCCGTGGAGAGTATTTTATTTGAATATCCTTGAGGGATTTTTTTTTCTCTGAGACTGTTTCCAGGATTAATAAATTTTTTCAATACAAAAATAGTGAGGTCGCTCAGTTCCTCAGAAAATGTTATGATTTGTTACATGTGGAATTTCCAGAATCCCCACCTGTCACTTTAGCTTTGTCTGATTTGGAGAGGTTTTGTGACAGCTTTCAATTTCACTGATAGCCTGCTGCCACTAAAATAACTAATAGACTAAAGTTTCAGATTCTTTCAAGTTTTTATACATCTTTCCCAGACCTGACTTAGCAGCTGATTCCAGCTGCTGCTAAACACTTTAATTCTAATCCCTCTCCATCTGACAAGGATAGGAAAGCTTTTGACAAGTTTGGGGGATAATGTATGTGTATGTTCTGCAGCTTTAATTTTTAGAATTTTAAGCTGTCGGACTCGTGCTGAAATTTATCCTGGCTGATTGTGAAAGTATGAGGACTGTTGTGGCATCAGTTTCCTCTTTTGAGGAGAAATTTGCTTTGTGTAATTTAGTTTTCTCAATTTCACAAGTTACTACTCATTGCTTAAAATGTCTTCTTCATTCTATGAATAATACCCCTCAAAAGACATCAAAAATGAAATTTTGAATTCTGTGTGGACAGAGATTTAGATTTGATGACTTTTCTGTCCGTCTCAACCTGTCAGTTATCAGATCTGACATGGGCACTTTCAGAATCTTCAGTCCAAGATCTCCACCTCCTCCATCCATAATACCCCACTCTAGCTGTCTCTCCTCAGATCTTATTTGAAGCCATTGAGTTCAGATTGTAGCTCCAAGAGCTCCGTCAGCTGTGTATCATTTTTAAATACTTTTTTTCTAAATGATTGTGCTGCTGTTGCTGTTCCTCCTCTACCTTATAGCCTTGTTATTGATAGCATTAGTAGTAGCTTATGTTCTTCGTTCGGCTTTTTCTGGTTAGGGGTCGCCACAGCGGAACTCCGGTCCGCTAATGATTGGCAGTAGATTTTTTACTGGTGCCAAAGTGCCAGCTCGACGTCCAGCCTTCATCAAAGGCGCCCATTCCACGCATGTCTTTCAAAAGCCACTCGACCTTGGGGAGGTCATGCAGACTCCACACAGAAGGTGCTCCCACCGAGAATCGAACGGGGAACCTCTTGCTGTGAGGCAACAATGCTACTGCTGCACCACCGCAGCTAATCCATTAGTAGTAGTTTATAATTAGGCTAAATTTATTTTTGTGTTTGTATTTCTAGGTAGGTAGTGTTATGGTTTTTCCTTAAGATAATTGCTAATAGTTATAGGCTTGATAGATTTAAAGTGGTCTACTGTTAGTGTGTGTAGTAATTTTCTCTAATCCTTCTAGTTAGTGTTTATTAGTTACTGTTGTGGTGGTGATGTGTCTTGTCATTTTTCATCTTTCTTTGAATTATTTTTTTCTCTTTTCAGTAGTTACTGTGTGGTGTGTTTTCTTCCTTTAAACATGAATACAGCTTCAAGCTTTAAAAAAATGTTTATCGTGTGAACACAAACTGCCCTCGCAAGATGCACATTTCAAGTGAGTTTATTGTTTCTGCATGTTGAACTTGGAGACAGATTGTCAGGCTTGTGCCACCTTTGGTGCCTGCACACTCAAAAAGAAGGCCATAGGTTAAGGGCCTTCTCCAGCCCTCAAACACTCTCATTCTCTCCCTCCCCCACCAAGATACCAGAGAAATGGGAGAAGAGGAGGACTAGGGGCAAGGATTCATAGTCCAGCAGAAAAGAGCAGGAAGAGTGTAAACACTTATCCTTGTCTACTGATGGCTAACTGGAGCCAAAGGTACCTTGCCCTTTGCACTGACAGCTACATCCCCTTTGGGTCTGTCTGTGTCGATTCAGCCCCAGTCTCCAGTAGTTATGGTCCGAGTCTTTCAACTCCCCTACATTTAGCATTCTGAGTCCCCTCCTATCCAAGGACTCTTCAGCCTCTTCAGGTAGACTCCATTCTCCTTTCTGCCAAATTATACCAGTGGCACGTTCTGCAGAACCATCCCCTCAGCTCCTTTGGTCTGAACGACCTTCTTCCAGATCCACATCAATTGCCTGTGGGGCAGCCAGTGTCTTTGCATCTACAAGCTTTCATGCGTCCCCTGTCTCTTCAGTGTCTCCTCCTGCTCCTCCATCCAAAGAGGGGCATAGAAAGAATAAATGTAAGAGGATGCACTTAGATTCCACTGAGGAATTCTTTACCAAGGGCACCAACCACAATGAAGGTGAAGGCTCTCCCAGATCAGCACATGAAGACATCTCCTTTGCCAGTTTACTGTAATTGTTGAAACACTGTATGGATTGGATCACTGAAGTATCTCCCCAGAGGGGTCAGTATTTCTAAAGGCCTTTGGTGCAAGTTGTCCACATCCTGGGTGGTCCCCCCTCTGGATGCCTTTGTAGATCTGGTAACTCATATGGCTTGGAGAGAATCCAGCATGGTGGAACCAATCTCCAGTAGACCTGATAAAATTTTGGTCCCGCCAAAAGACAGACACAACTGAAGCAAGGGTCCAGTGGTGGATGCTATTGTGATTGCAGCAGTCATGAAAAAGGACATTAACAAGGATAGTTCTTCAATCTATCCTTCCAGTATGGAGTCTTGGAATTATTTTGGAAAGCACGTGTATGTTTCAGCCACCTTTGCCTTATGTGCAGTGAAAAATCTTGTGCATTTGACAAAACTTCAGAGGCACTTTGTCACTGAAGTGTCAGAGTTCATTAAGACCCATTGGTCTTTGGATGTTCAGAAGAATCTAGAGGCTCAAGTATATTAAATGCAGTCCATATCTCAACATCTTCATGAGGCTATTCTTCAGTGCCTGTACAGCAGGCATCAGTATCACTGTGCCTGGATGCATTTATGCAACTTTGCAGACTGCTTTAAGGCATCCTCTATTAATGTGCTTTTGATGTTTCCTCCCTGTTTGACACAAAGATCAAAGAGAAGCTGATTAGGTGTAAGCCGAATGGAAAGACATTGTCTGCTGTTGGAGTTCAATTGTCTACCTTTCAGAGGTACTTCTCTAGGAATTAGTAGGGTGGAAAGCCTTTCTTTTTTTGTAAAGCACAGTAACTTTTCCAAGACACACTGTTAGCCATTGTTACCCCCCACTTTGGGTGGGGGTGACTGCAATGAATGCTGCCCACAGGGTAGAGACAGTCCACAGAATTAGGGCTTCCACTGGCCATTCTTGGGAAGGCCCTTCTTGCACCCCCGATTATTGCAGTTGGGAGTCGTTTAGCTCTCCACCTAAAAGCTTGGGAGGTCATCATGTCAGATGCATGGATAGTGAGAGTCGCATCAAAAAACTTTACAATTCCATTACACTCACTCCAAAGGGCTCCTGCAAAATCCCTTTCCAACATGGCACCCTTTCTAACATGGCATTCTGCCTGCAAAGGGAGGCAGCAGTGAAAATCCAAAAACTGCTGATCTACTGAGTCAGCCAAGAGATCTTACCTGACCAAGAAGGATCCAGGGTCTATTCAAAGTTCTTTTTGGTGCCAAGGAAAAACCAAGAACCTCAGACCTATTCTGGATGTCAGTAAGTTAAACCAATATGTCAGACCAAATGGTCACTGTGCAGTCCATTCTACCTCTTCTGAAAAGGATGATTGGATGTGCTTGGTTGATCTCAAAGATGCCTACCATCACATAAAGATATTGAGGCATTCCAGGAGGTTTTTTAACTTTTGGCTGGGAGCCAGTCATTATCAATTTTGGGCTCTGCCCTTTGGTCCCACCACAGCTCCCCAGGTGTTCACCAAATGCATGACAGTAATGGAAGCCTGGCTACAGGTGCAAAATTTCCAGGTCTTCCCCTAACTGGATCACTGGCTCCTAACTACTTCCAAAAAGGTGTCACTAATCAAGACCCAAGATTCTTTTCTCCAGCCGTCTGTCCTTGGTATAAAGGTGAATTACAAGAAGTCAAGCCTGAAACCAGTTCAAGTACGTTTTGTGGTTGTTTGGATATGATCACTCAGACAGCCAAACTACCATTATCAAGACTAAATTCTCTTCATTTAAAACCTTCTCACATCCTTCAGGTCCACAGCAGCCCCAGTTCCATCTCATTGAACATCTGGCTGCTTCTGTTTGTCTAGTATCTTTGGCGAGGTTCCATTTGAGAGTGTTGCTGTGGACTCTGGCTGTTGAGTGATCCTGTCTGATTCATCCTGTGAACTTTTCAGTTTCTCCAAGAAATTGACATCACATTCGGTGATGGCTGGAATATTCTCTGGCCGCAGCAGGTCGACATTTTGTTCTTCCCCATTCCCAGGACAAGGTGATCACAGACCCTTCCATTCTGAGGTGTGAGGTGGGACATTTCAAGGGGAAGACTGTCCAGGGCATCAGGCTTCAGTATGAGGCCAGTCTTCACTTCAACATCTTGAAAATGAGGGTGGTGGTCCTAGCATTGCAGGCCTTTCAGGACCTTCTCCCCAAGGGTGCGACTGCTGTCCAGTCCATCAATACATCAGAGGTATGGTATCTGAACAAGAAAGAAGGAGCTCAGTCTTATCCCCTGTGTCTAGAGGCTATGAGAGCCTGGTAGTGGGCAATGTCCTTTTGACTGTTTCTGATGACAACACACATCCCGGGGAAATCCAACATCCTGGCGGACAGTCTGAGGAGATGCATTCTTCCACCTCATGAGTGGTCCCCGAATCTGGATATAGAGGTGCATATTCATGACCCAGTGCCTTTTTGTGACCTTACTCTGCTTTTGCAAGTTCTCAGTAAACCTTTGTTTGAATCGGAAGCCACAGCATCTTTAAAACTTATGTCATGGAAAACTCTCTTTCTGGTGGCTGTTAAATCAGTGAGAAGAGTGTCTAAACTTCAAGCAGTATCCTCCGTTCCCCCTTATGTATTTTTCCATAAAGATAATGTTACTTAAGGAACCCTTCCTTTCTGCCCAGTGTTACTTCAGAGTCTAATTTAAACCAGTCCATTCAGTTACTGTTTTTTTTTCCAAATTTCAGTAAGAAGGAATAATTGCTAAATTGTTAGGATGTTCGTAAAAAAACTCAGATTTTATTTTACTGGACCAAATGTTTAAGAAAATCTAACTTTTTTCTCCTTATCTAAATTAAGACATGGTAAGCCCATTTCTAAAGTGACTCTACTCAGATGGCTCTCTGACTTTATCTCCTTTGCATACTCCATGAAAGGAATCTCTTTGCCTGTAAAGCCTAGAGTCATTCCACTAGACCGGTGGTGACTTACACTACCTTTTTTGCTCAGGCTTCGGTTAATGATATAAGTGGGCCTGTGCCCAGTCAGACTATCCAGGTTAACAAACATCAAGTAAAATAAATGCTGCAAGTACTTGGTCTAACACTCATACCTTTGTTTCATTACATATTGCACATTCAGTCTAGGTCCAGAGCTTCCTTTGGTTCCACCAGCTTGCAAAGTGTTCAGGGCCATCCTGGAGTGTTGCTGGCTGGGAACTCTTTCCTACAGCTTGAGACAGAAAAGGCATCCAATACGAAGGTTATGTACCTACCATAATGATAGATCCATGTTGTCTTCTGTTCTTCTCAACCATCCCTCCCTCCATATTGTCACCTTTAGTGGGTTGCTCCTGATTTGCCTCAAAGCTGTGTGCAAGAGGGCCCTTATGCTGTTCTTTGCCTATTTCCTTCAAAATTGTCAGCTTTTTCCTATGTTTTATGATTCTAAGAACATTTATGGTGCAGACTTGATCTGAGGAGAGGCATTTGGTGTGGGGTATTGGGGAAAGAAAAGGCAGAGATCCTGGACTGAAGATTCTGCAAGTGCCAATGTTGGATTCAATAAACCCACAGGTTGAGAAGTAAGGAAGAAGACAACACAGATATATCATTGCTGTAAATACATAACTTTTGTTTTTTGGACCTTCTGCTGCACAAGGCGTCAAAAAGTGTGATAAAAGGGGAAAGCTGATTCAGAGAATCTACTGGATTTTTTAGCTTTCCTTCGCTCAAGTTTTCCAGTTGATTTTTCTGCTCTCTTTTCTGACTTATCAAAAAGAAAAGTTAACAGGCCCAGTAGAAAACTGGTAAGCAAATGTTTAAAATGCAGTGTCAGGGAGAACTAGAAAAGAAAGCAGGATCATCCCCACCCCACCCACCCCCGCAAAAAAAAGGACAATCAAATAATCAGAATGACTGTATGAAGGACCTTGTCTGTCCCCCACACTGGCAGTCCCTTAATCCTCCCAAAGAGATGGACTCTCCATTTCTCTCTCTTGCAACAGATCGTTTCTGACAAATGACTTGTGCATGTAAGCCATCTTGACCACAGATGGAAGTGAGGGGCTCTCGCTCCTTTCCAGGGGATTCCTCCTCATCCGCCAGACCAAAATCATCTTCCTCCTGACTTTTGTTGTCTCAGGGCAATAGAAGCTGTTGCTCTTCCTTTTCTTAGGAGAAGGATTTTGTTCCAGAATAATTCTGGTACCAAAGAAAGAAGATTTGTGGAGACTAGTCTTGGATTTTTCCTTCCTGAACCAGTTTGTGATATTGCCCAAGTTCAAAATGCTTTCACTTCACGTCCTGTAAACTTTTCTTCCTCGTTTTGAGTTTCTTAGTGATAACAGCTTTACAAGATGCATATCATCACATTCGTTGTCATCCAGATTTCAGATATTTCTTTAGGTTTGTGTGTCTGGATTACATTTTCAGTTCTCTGACGTATCCTTTGAACTATCCACTGCTGCAAGAATGTTCACAAAGTGTCACTGCAGACTGCCAGATATCCTCATTTTTCTTTATTTAGAAGGCTTACTTATTTTTGCAGAGAATTTTTCGAAGTGTCAGGAATCCCCTTCTTAGGTAAGAGATCTCCTACATAGGCTGGGTTTCCAAGAGAACATTAAGAAGTCTTTTCTGACTCCTCCTCCTCAGATTTTCTGTGTTTCCTGATGGACATCTCGGTACAAAGAGTTTTTCTTCCACATTCTACAGGGGGGAAAAAAGAATCAGGCTATATTTAGATCTGTTTCTGGGGATTTACACTCAGATTTGTGCCTCAGTGAGAGAGTTCATCAGGATTCTGGGTCTTATTCATGATTTGCATGGTTTCTCTTGCGAGACTGCACATGGGAAAGATACAATGGCATGTGAAATTTCTGTGGTCCCACCATCAACACCCATTGCTTCTCAAACTCTAGTCTTAGGATTTGTATAAAGGGAGATAATGTGGCAGTGACATCACATTTCTTGGAATCCAGGTCTCCCATTCTCCCTTCCTTCTCCAAAAATGGTCAGTCACTACAGACATCAGACTTCTGTTTGGTAAGCAACATCCCCAAGCATAAAAGTCCAGGGTCTTCACAATAAGAAAGGCAAATCAAAACTTATCAACATAAAAATGATGCTTGCTCTTATTAATGCTACCAACTGTATCATCTGTGGTCCCCAGGATTACTACCAGTATTCACAGGTAACACCATAGTGATGTAGTGCATAAACAGACAAGGGGGGACCAGATCTTATCACCTGTGCAGATTAGCCATGTTAGCATGGGATATAACTTCACTCACACTCTCACTCTGCAGGCATCTTACATGCCACCAGAGCAAAATTGTGTGGTATGGCACACTAGCAGAGCAGACCCTCATGAATGGAGACTGAATCAAGGGGTATTCCAAGATTTGATCCCTCTGTTGGGAAAACCTCAAGTAGATG
This sequence comes from Protopterus annectens, assembly GCF_019279795.1. Classification (NCBI taxonomy): domain Eukaryota; kingdom Metazoa; phylum Chordata; order Ceratodontiformes; family Protopteridae; genus Protopterus; species Protopterus annectens. Next base: position 851,202,947 of record NC_056730.1, read on the forward strand.
TTTGCCTTCTCTAAACAATCAACTGAAAAAATTCTGTGTAGGGACTCCATGCAAGAAGCTTAGGAGAGAGATGCCTTTGATTTTCCTTGGATATGAATGTTCCTGTATGCCTTTCCACCCTTTCACTGATTGCTAGGGTATTTCTGAAGGCACAGAAGGACTCCCCAGTGATTATTGTGGTAACTCCCTTCTGGCCAAGTAACTGTGATTTGCCCTTACTTTGGAATTGGCCATAGGCAATTAGCACAAACTTCCACACAGACTGTATTTACTTGCACAAGATCTGGAGTGTTTAATACATCCCAACCCCAAACAATTGCTGTGGACTGCCTGGATGATGATTTAATACCTTTTAGGCACCTGTCTTCTGCGAACATGCAGCAGGTATTAATAGAGGCAGAAAAGCCTTCTACTAGAAAAATCATGCATTAGAAAAAGGAAGAGACTTTCTAGTCCATGCCAAAAAAGGTGTCAGTACCCATTCAGTGGTGGTGTTTCTCTGACATTGCAGTAACTGTAAGTTACTGTCTTTGACTTCCCTTCTCTAGATCAGTAATCAAGGAGCCTAATTCTCACCACTGATACCGGGGAGGGATGTTCACTTGGAATAAAACAAGATACACACAGTATTTCCAGATGCAGCTCTCTGCACCAAGCACAATTTCCCTTAAGAGCACAGAGGGAATACACAGTCTGGGGGCTGAGTTTCCCTCTCTGTCTCTCCAGGCCCCCAGTAAGGCTCCCCACTGGCACAGTTGCTGAGTTGTGTCCTCAGCCAAGTGTCCCAAGCCAAGTCCTCCACCACCCTCTCTGTGAAACCAGTGTTGTGTGTCCCTGCTCCAGGTAGCTGACAGATGCACACAAGCACACACACTTTGAGATTTGATTTTTACACACACACACACACACACACACACACACACACACACACACACACACACACACACACACACACACACACACACACACACACACACACCTCTGGGAAAGGCTGTCACAGATTTACCAGCTGTGCCCCTCTGCCCAGGCTATAAGGAAGAGCCTGCCACCAGGACACTCCAAAGCCAGCTACTTTAAGGCTTTTGCCAGGGTATCCAATTATACTGAGTAAAATTAATAGTAATACAAATGGTACTGTTTGGCCAATGCAACAAGGCTTTCAGGAGAGGACACAGTGTAACCAAATAAATGTAAGTACTCTCAAAGGTTAAAACATTCTCTGAAAGACTAGCCACAATGAAAACTTTAAATATATTTAGTAATAAATAATCAAAGAACTTGAAAGTACTAAATATCTATTTACAGTAAACACCAGAGTTTCATTCACAGGAAATAATAAAAATACTACAGTCGGATAGATTCACACCGATACAGAAAAACAGTACTTAACTAATCTCACTATATTTTCCTGACTGATCTAAGGAATTACTTTTCCCTGGTTCACTTACTAGAGCAAGGCAGGATGAAGTTGGTGAGTGGTCTACCTTCTTTGACAGATTTCAAAAACGGACTGCTGTGAGACATTTGTCTCTTCTAGTACTAAAACATAATTTCAGTGCTGGATTACAGAATGTCATCGCATAAGTCTGGTCATCTGGCTTCTGGTTCCCATACTACCCTGTCTTACTAGAAACTGAACCAGAATTTAGCATGTGTGTTATCATGCACACAGAGCTTTGCTAAGATGTGTTATATCATTTGAAAGCTATAAAACCATTTTGAAAGGTTCCACCCTTCCAGGGTAGCAATTAGTTCACCCCTAAGGACAATACAGTAAGATTCCTAATCCTGGTTTTCTGAGACATTTTGTCTCTGTCTGCAATCGGAACTGTAAGATGCAATCTTTATGGCCTAAACAAGGTAATTTAATTTCAGACTGAAAGTTAGCTGGACTGAGATTAACCTCTTCTCTTCCAGTATCCTCTGTTAAAATACATTTACAGTACAGTCTGACATACAGGTGTATTTCTTTTTTGTCCAGCAGGACCTACCGTTCGTACATTTTTACCAAAACAGCTTTATAAATACATTTTCAACACAAGTGTCTGTACAAATCAGTTTGATATGCAAATGACATATTCTTTGCAATACTCCAGCTAGCTATACTGGCATATGTTACAGGTCCACTGCCCTGCTGTCTGTGGCAAATCTGGCACTACTACACATCAGTGTTCATTTGTTGGGTATTTCACCATGCCTGTCCATGGATTACCTTGTTTCAATGCAGTCTCATATCAAAATGTTTTTGAAAGGGGTTCTGCATAAGCATCCCAAAAAAAAAAAACAATATCAGCTCTTTGGGATCTTTGTTTTGTTAGAAAAGGTAATACTTGCTATATGTGAACCAGGCTGTAAGCATGGAAAGCTGTCTTACTCATTGCTGTAACCTCTGCAAGAAGAGCATCTAAATTGCAGTCTGTTATAGTAGGTCAATCTTATCTCATTTTCCACAAAGATAATGTTTGAGAACATGCCCTTCTCTTGTGCCTAAACTGGTATCCAAGTTTACTTTAAGCCAATCTTTCCCGTTCCCTGCCTTCTTGCCAGAGTAAGGGAGAAAGGATCCTTCAAACCATATACAACTCTGATACTATCTTGGCAAACTAAAGTTTTCATTTGTAAAGTTCAGTAGAAATTATAACCTGAGATTAACCTCTTCTCTTCCAGTATCCTCTGTTAAAATACATTTACAGTACAGTCTGTACAAATGGCTATCTCAGGCTGTTACTTTTTATTATTCCCACCACAGCAAAGCTAGTCTAGGCAGGGTCAAGGCACACTTTAAACATGATTATTAAAATCAAAAGTCTATACCTGTCTTTCAGAAAGAGAAGTTGGCAGAAAAAGAAGAAATCTAGCTGAAAACACAAAGTTGTAGCTTTTGCATGGAAATGGATGACAAGCTGCAGAAGGGACAACAGATAAAATCTGTAGTAAAATTTTCAAAATTTTGAAGATAAGTGGAAAGTTAAATGACTATTTTGAAACAAATCATGACTGCTTAGAAGAGATGGAAATTGTACATTTCTACACACTCCGAGAGAGTGCAGACCCTCACTGAGAACATGAAGGACCTTGGCTTTATCACATTTTTGAAAGGGTTGGATTCAGAAGCAGTAGTTCAGTCTTATGTGGATAATTTTGCAGTCATTATAAACTAGGTTCCTTTCCCGGGTTTAGGACTGGCTTTGCTAGGACCATTCACCAGGTGCTCCTGGACCTTTCCCCTTCCATTTCCAAGTTCTTTTAAACTATGATAATCTAACCATATATAGTAGGCTATTGCAGCAGTGGTCATAATGACTATCGTAGTACAGTTGTGTAACTAAACTTAGCATAACAGTAGATGTTCAAATGATCACTGCTGCAGTAGCAACTCCCTTCCTTCTTCCCTCTTATTTTTATTTTACTTTTTTTTGCCAGGGTGTGGGCATGTAGTTTTTTTTTCTAAATAATGCCCTCTTAGGCATTTACCCTCCCTCTCTGTTATCGTGGAAGCTCAGAAGGATTTGGTGCCCAAACTTAACTTTTAATCAGCTCAGCTCAAGTTGATTACCAGTTTGGGCAAATGGAAGGTACCCTGAAGCTTTGGAAGCTGGCTAGCTGTTATATCATATGCTGGGTTCAACCCATATAGCTTAAGCTATTGCAGCAGTGATTATTAAAACAACTACTGTTATGGTAAGTTTACGTACACAAATATACTTCCTTCTCCCTGCATAGTCCCATCACTGGATTAAATTTATTTCTCCTTTTTCTTTTGGTCATAGAATAATCATTGTCCACAAAACTGTCTGATTTTTCAGCTGCTTGCCCATCTGCCATAATCTAGCATACAGTTGCTCCTTTAGGTGGTGTGAGTGGAACATGATCAAGATAGGCTTATTTTGTCTTATTTTCTGTAGTTTTTCAAGCATGTATATTCTGTGTGGCCCTGTATGAGTGTCTTTGCAGCCTTATTCTAATCCATTTATGCAACAGTTCCTTCATGAATATAGCACAGTCTTCTTTCAGACTTTTTTCCTATTTCCATGAAATTCAGTTTATCCTTTTTCATTCTCCTGTCTGTCCTTCAGTTTTGATTTTTTTCTGCAGTTCTTCCTGCTTAACTTCTGATACTGAAAACCTTTTCACTTCCTTCATGTTCTCAGCAAGGGTTTGCATTCTCTCTGTGTGTGAAAAGTACAAATTCTCTCTTCTAACCAGTTATTGATTGATTTAACATAGTCATCTAACCTTCCACTTATTTTCCAAATTTTACTATACATCTGATGTTGTCTTCTTTGCTCCACCTCACAATAGGGTCTCAGATCTGACCCTCGGATCTGGCTCAGCGACATACTACAGGCTTGGATCTGACCTTCAAGCTGCTTCCTCATACCCATAATGCCCTGCATCCACCCAAGTACCTCAGATCTCATTTGCCGCTCAGTGAACCAGATGTGAATCAGCCTTCTCTCAGGCATTGGGTAAATTGATTATAATTATTGTAGCTTTTTTAAATCTTTAGTGTGTACAATGTGTGTGTTCTGCTAAAACATTCACAGTTTCTTTTTGTAAATCCTCCATCTCTATTTGAGCTAAAAAAAAAAAAAAAAAAAATAGTAGTAGTAAGGTGGAAGTTGTGAGAGTTTTACTTAAAGTTTTACTTTTTCTTCCTAGAATAGTTGACTTAAAATTAGGCTTACATTTTTGGATTAAAGTTTTAATCTTATAGGCTTGTAGTATTATCTCTATTTCTGTTAGGGGCCATTAAATTTGGTGTGTTTTTCTTGTCTAGGTATGGCAGACAAAACAGGTCCTTGGCTTTAAATGCTGCACTTCAAGTGGGCATAAAATTCCCAACTAAGATGCCCACAAGAAGTGCCTGTACTGCCTGGGTGCCGACCACCTAAAGACCGAATGTAGCATTTGAGCAGCTTTTAACCCATAGGCTTTAGCAAGACCATTGGAATAAGCTTGTCTTTAGGGGCTTTCTTCCTTCATCGGCTCCAGATGCTCAGGTGCCTTGTGTGGCTTCTTACTCTCATGTGGGGGTTAAAGAGTCAAAAAAAGAGGTCCCTCCCTGTTTCTCCAAGGGACTGTCTCAAAACTACGAAACACAAAAAATCCTCTGATCTGACTGACGTATCTTCAGAAATTACCTCCTCAGCTGGATCCTGCAGTCTCCACAGATCCAGGGGATGTTATCACCACATCTCCCACACCTTCATCAGCTCTTACTTCGGATCCTGTTCCTATGGATCCTAGGACTTCGGCAAGGTTTCCTGCACTGTCCACTAAGTCTAAGCATGTCCGGCCCCCTTCGTCGGCTTAATCAAGGTTGTCTAGAAGCTGGTCTGAGGCGGATATGGACAGGATGCGGAGGAGATTCTGAAAGACCCGGATCCAGATCTCTGCTTCATCCCCTGCCAGATCCATAAGCTATCCAGGACATACCATCAGGACCCCTTCTCTGATCTGACTCTCAGTTTGGGTCACAACATTCAGGACTTCTGTGGGTGTTAGGCTCCATGCCGAGGAAGCTCCCTTCCTTGATGCAGAGGATACTCTTGACAAACCTGTTCCTGCCTTTTCGGAGCAGAGCGAGTCTCAGAGCTGTGGTATCAGTGCTGGGTCCGGGGGACCGAGATCATCCCAGTCCTTTTCAGAGCCATCCCTTCCCTTAGGTGCCTTGGCACTTGACAGCTTGTGTCTGGTCCTTTCTGGAGGCCGTGGATCCACAGTGAGCCCTGCCCATTTTTCCTCTAAGGTGTCAGCTCTGGGGGAGATGGAAAGGGTTTCTCATCGTCCCTTGGCTTTTCAGGTAGGGAGAGGGTTTTCTCCATAGTTGGCGATCCAACGGCACAGGTTCTTCAATCTGTCACTGTACCTCTGCCAGATCCAGGCCTTGCTCTTCCTTGTCCTGCCTCGAATCTCCCTGTTCCAAGAGGAATTCCTTCTTCAGGAGGGATCCCCTTCTTCTGACACTTCCCCGGAACACCCAGCTGAGGAAGTCCCTTGGAAGAGGATGTGCAGAAGGAGGCACGTGTATTCCTCTTTGGAGTCCTTGACCGAGTATACTGACTTCGATGAGGGGGAAGGGTCCCCCCGATCCCCACATAAAGACATCTCCTTTGGGGAAATATTAGAAATCTTAAAGCAGAAAAGTGAGTGGTCTGCCCAACATCCTTCCTTGGAGGAGTCTGTTCTTTATGAGGTGTTTGATGCCTCATCTACATCTTGGGTGTGTATCCCCCCCCCCCCCCACGGCAAATGCCACATTGTGGATTTAGTATCTTACTGAGCATGGAAGGAACCAGACACCATCGAGCCCATACCCAAATGACTCAATAGGTTTCTGGTCCCTCCTGCAGACAGAAAGCACTGGAGTAAGGGTCACGTAGTGAAAGCCATCTTGGTGGTGGCAGCCACTAAGAAAGAGCTGGCAGAGGAAATGGCTAATATCCGCCCGCTTAACAAGGAGTGTAGAACGCTTAACAGAATTGGGAAGCACGTCATTGCCTCAGCCACCTTTGCACTGAGGTCGTTAAACTACCTGGCCTATTTTAGTCGGCTGCAGAGAGATCTAATTAAAGAACTGCTAGCTTCTGCCTGAGTCAATGCCTGCAAGGGAATTTAAGAAAGTTTCTCCCAAGTTGATCACTCTATCACTCTCTCGTCTATCGCCAATTCATCATTGAGGTTAATCTCCCATACTACGGAGGGCAACTTGTGAGCAGCCGGTTCAGGACTTTTCCTAAGGAGACATGCATGGGTGTTGCTCTGTGATTTTGCGGAGCCTTTTAAGGTGTCATTTCTGAATGTCCCTTACAATAGCTCTTCCCTTTTTGGGCCATGAGTATGAGACACTCTTAACCACAGCGAAAAGGACAGAAAGACCCTTTCTACTGTGGGAATCAAGTTTTCTACCCCCCCAAGGTCCTTTTTACAGGAACCAGCATGGGGGTGAGAGTGTGTGGTTTCGCAAGTCCCAGGGCCCTTTCCAGGATCCGTGAGGGGAACCCTCCTCTAGAGGCAGAGGGGGTGTGCAAAATCAGGCTTTAGGGAACCTCCTCCCAATAAGCCCTACCAGTGCTCCCAAAGCACTGCCTGACTGCCCATCTGTGGAGGCAGTCGGGGGCCGATTAGCTTTGCACCCAGAAGGCTGGACCCAGCTGACTCAGAATCATTGGGTGCTCAGCATAATATCCAGAGGTTACTACATCCCATTCTCTCTCCTTCCCCCAGACTCCAGAAACCTTCCCAATGTGCCACCCAGTCAAAGGGAACAGGCAGCACAGGAAATCCAACTACTGCTGCAAGAAGTCATCCAAGAGGTCCCAACTGAACAGAGAGAATTTGGAACCTACTCCTGCTTCTTTTTGGTGCCAGAAAAGACAGGGGACTTAAGACCCATCCTGGATTTAAATGATTATGTAAAGACGTGTAGGTTCCCAATGGTTACGGTTCGGTCCATTCTGTCACTGTTACACAAGGATGACTGGATGCGCTTGATCTCAAGGACACGTACTATCACATAAAAATGAACAGATGCTCGAGGAGATACCTGTGCTTCCAGCTGGGAGCCAGTCATTACCATTTCAGAGCACTGCCCCTTTGGGCTCACCACAGCTCCCCATGTGTTCAGTAAATGCATGGCAGTGGAGGAAGCTCACTTGAGGCTCAAAGGATTCCAGGTGTTTCCATATTTAGTTGATTGGCTCCTAACTACCCCCATGAGACTTTTGCTAATTGAAGCCAGGAATTACTTAATTCAGTTAATACACTCCCTGGGCATCACCATAAACATGAGCAGATCCAGTCAGACTCTGAGACAGAACATGGAATTCATAGGCATGCAGATGAATACAAGGGATCAGATAGCCTCTCTTCCTTCTCATAGGGTATCCATCCTGAGAAATCTGGTGCAAAAACTGTTAAACCAACAGGCCCCTTTGGCTCATTTGATTCTGCAGACCCTAGGGTCCATGTCTGCAGCCATTCTCTTGGTCTCTTTAGCCATATTTTTCATGCGGGTCCTTCAGTGCACATGAGCGACACAGTGGTCCATCCTTTGCCAGCCATTGTCCCTACGCATCAGGTTGACTCCCATCTGCAGGCACCACCTCAATTGGTGGATCCAAACAGACATTCTAGGCAGACCATTCTTGAACAGCTCTCCTATAGCCACTGTGACCATGGACACTTCCCAGTTTTGGTGTGGGGGGGGGGCATTACAGTGGGAAGATGGTCTAAGGCACATGGTCCCCCACTGAGACCAGGTTGCATATCAGTGTCCTAAAGATGAGAGCAGTCCTCCTAACATTGCAAGCCTTTCAGGTCGCGCTCCCTTGGGGACTATTGTAGTACACACAGACAACATGGCTGTTGTATGGTACATCAACAAACAAGGAGGAACCTGTTCTTATCCCTTGTGCAGGGAGGCCATGAAGTTGTGGGAATGGGAGATGTCAGACCACCTTCTGGTTGCAATGCACATCCTGTGGAAACCAGTGATCTGGTGGACAGACTCAGCAGTTCGCTCCTGTTTCCACACGAGTGGTCCCTCAATCAGTCCGTGGCGAATTTGATCTTCAGCCATTGGGGTCAACCTTGCTGCAACCTCTTTGCCTCTCCCCTCAACAACAAATGCAGCAAGTTCTTTGCTTGTATCCCCCCCCCCTTTATGGGAGAATCCCTGAGGGGGATGCACTAGTCCACAATTGGCCCCAAGGTCTCTTGTATGCTTACCCTCCTCCTCTTATCCCAAAGTTCATGCAGAAGGCAAGCAGGCTGAAGAGCTCAGTCATCCTCATTGCCCCCTTCTGGCCTTATCAGGTGTGGTTCTCCTTTCTTTGGTCTCATCTGAAATATCCTCCTCGGATTCTGGAACCAAGTCAGGATCTCCTTTCTCATCCGTCAGGGATGCAGCATCCATATCTTTGAGCCCTGAGATTGACTGCTTGGTTTCTCCACTTCCAGCCTAGTGAGACAGTCCAGGCTCATGTCTCCTGTCCGAAAAAAAGGCTTCCACCAAAAAGACTATTACAGTAAGTGGAAGAGATTTATTGTTTGGGCCTCATGCAGGAACATTGATTCATTTTCTGCACCGATTTCAGATGTTTTACTATTTCTTAGCACCCTTTTCAACAACGATGCTAGTTTCTCCACTATCAGCTATTTCCAATTTTCATACGGCAAATCAATCCTGTTCTCTGTTTACCTTTCGACTTTGAAAATCTTTCATGAAAGGTGTTTTCTTGTTAAGGCCGCCAAATTAAAGATCCATCTCCCCCTTGGGACCTCACTCTTGTGTTACAGGGTTTAAGCAAGGTGCCTTTTAAACCAGCAGTTAGCTGCAATATAAAGTTTCCGTCATGGAAAATGACCCTCTTGGTGGCTTTGACTTCTAAGACGATTTCTGAATTGCAGGCCTTATCTTCCAAGCCTACTAACATTCTTTTACATAAAGACAGTGTGTCTCTGCATACCAGTCTGAACTTTATGCCAAAAAGTCTCGATTGATAATATCAGTCAATCTGTCCAGTTAAGTTTTCTTCCCCTGTTTCTCTAATAAAGGGGAGTATGTTCTGCATTGTCTAGATGTGCATAGACAACTTAGTTTCTACCTACACAGAACCAAAAACACAGAATATCTGATCAGCTTTTTGTAGCTTTCTCGTCTAATAGGCTTGGACAGGTGGTATCAAAAATTACCTTGGCAAAATGGATTTCGGATTGCATATCGCACATATATTCGTCCAAGGGATTGGAATAACCTAAACCTCCTAGGGCACATTCCATCAGCACTATGGGTACTTCTACTGCCTTCTTCCAGAACTTCCATTGATGACATTTGTGCGGCAGCATCTTGGTCTAACAGTCATATTTTTGTATCACATTACAAGCTGGATGTCATACTCAGGAGCAGATCTTGGGAGATGGTGCTCCGGCATATCCTTCCGTGAGGGCCACCTAGGAATTGTGTATCTGGGGACTCTGACCTTGCAAGGAGAAATGAAGAAGACAGATGAAAAAGTTATGTCTTACCATAACTTGGTGTCTGTGTTGTCTTCCTTCATTCCTCCTCACTTCCCCCCCCCCAAACCATCCCCCTGCCTTTTTCTTCTAGAGGAACCTGGTTGATGAGGGACTCGTGTCTTATGTTTGAGTCTCTATGATATTCCTTTAATGTGTAGATGCTGAATGTTTGGTGCTGCCAAACTTGATATGAGGTACTTGGGTGGGTATGAGGGAGCTTGAGAGTCTGATCCAAGTCTGTAGTATGTGGCCGGGTCGGATCCGAGACCCTGTCACGAAGAGGAATGAAGGAAGACAACACAGATGCCAAGATATGGTAGATATAACTTTTTAATTTTATTTGTTGTCCCTTCTGTAGCTTGTCATGCATTTCAGTGCAGAAGGCACAGCTTTTTGTTTTCAGCTAGTTTTCTTTTTCTGCACACTTGTCTTTCTGGAAGACATGCATGGACTTTCACTTTTAATAATCATGTTTAGAGTCCTTTTTAGTACTCACTGACCAGCAGGTTAACTTAAAATATGGGCCAGGGAGGGAGGAACTAAAAATAATACAACTTAACAGAAAGGTGCCATACCCGGAATTCTGCTGTAAAGAACGGTTAATCTGCAATTGTTCTTTTATTATAGGAGAGACTTGGACTTGCACCTCACTGTTTCAAAATGCAGATATTCTAGGAAAAGTACTAGGTTAGGACTGCTACTTCATTGTAATTTTTTTTAGTACACTTTGTATAACTTAAAACTGCTCAAACGTTTGCACAAGAATGGTGTCAAATAGCTGTGTTACAGGAGAGACAGAACTGAACGTGTACATTTGATAAAGAAAGGTTTTCAGGATGGTGGTTCAGCAGAATATCTGGGAGAAAGGAAAAGAGGAGTACTTATATTAACTGCAAGAGGAACTCCGTTATTGATAGAAGAGGATAAAAAAGATAATGGCAGATTTGTAGTGCTAAGGGGCTACTGGTAAGGGAGGAGGATTACATTGGCATGTATTTATATATTCCACCTAAAACTGCTGTAATGGAGCTGAAGAAAATTCTGGGAGAAGTCTGTTTTCAGCAAGGAATATTACTTATAGATGAGGACTGGAATGTGATTTGCAACAGTAAAGATGTGTTTGGGGGGGCCAGAAGGGGAAGTACAACAAAAGAGGGGTAGATGTTTGATTTAATTTATGAAAATATTTGGCATGGAAGATGTGAATTCAGTAATAGGAGTTTGGAGTGAATTTACGTATTATTCTCCAAGATACAAAAATTGGGCTATGCTAGACAGAATTTACATTTCACCGGAACATTTGCATTTAATTGAAGGTCTTCATACTCGCCCAATAACTATTTCAGAGCATACGCCAATATTAACTAAAATAAAAACAAAGGGTAATGAAATAAAAATGAGACACTGGCACTTTCCCACCAGTCTGTTGAAAAGAGAGAGGAATTTAAGGAATGGGAGGTTATTCAGCAGCTATTGGAGAGGACAGCAATTTCTTTTGAAAATATAGCTAGGGTGTGAGATAAAATTAAGGTGTTTAAAAATAGGGTAGAAATAAAGTGAACCGTGGTTAAGAAGTAACAAGAATTAATAAGAGGGACTGACAAATGTTAAAAGTATTGTCAAACGGGGAATCTCACGGAACAAGAAGAGGATCAATTGCAGAATGATGATTAGAAAATAAGGGATTACCTCAGTAATATGCACGAGTTTAAAAGGATTGCTGTTAAGCAACTCTTTTTTGATAACAATAGAGCACAAAACCTTAGAGCACAACAACTCTGGCAACAGAAAGTAGAAAGGGCTGTCACCAAGCTTAGAGATCCTGTAACAAGAAAGGTAACAAGAGATCCTGTAGAAGTATTAGAAATATTTTGGAAATTCTGTGAAAGTCTGTATAAAGCAGAGAAATATGGAAATCAAGAAAAGATACAAATAGAAATGTTTATGGAAGAATTAAATATGCCAAGGTTTGAGGTAGATGAGGTTCAGTTACTAACGGTTAGGATAGGATGAGATGAGATAAAAATTGTGATGCATAACCAATCTGCAGGAAAGTCCCCAGAAATAGATGATATTCCTGTGGAGGTTTGGAAGCTAGGAGGGAAAAAACTGATAACTATTTGGAAGGTTTTGTTTAACAGCATTTTAAGAGGAGGAGAAGGACCAACATCCTGAAAGAAAGCAGTGGCAGCTGTAATACCTAATACAGGCCCATTTCAAAACTAAACCATGGTTACAAAAAGTGTTTATATCTGTAATGGCTAAAAGAGTGACAAAAGAATTGCCAAAATTGGTAGATATGGATCAGTGGGGTTATGTGGAGGGGAGGCAAACATATGACATTTAATAGAACACTGATGATCCAGATTGAAGCAGAATGTAAGAAGATACCATTGTTGTTGTTGGGTCTTGATGCAGCGAAAGCATTTGATAAAATAAGTTGGGACTTTTATGAGCAGGGCATTGGAAGGATTTGCATTTCCTGAATAAATTATAAGGTTGATTAGGAGGATATATTAGGGATCAGAGGTGAAAATTCAAGTGGGTGTTGTCCTCTCTGATAATTTCTGCATGAGCAGAGGAACTAGGCAGGGGTGTCCTCTCTCCCCTTTATTTGCATTATATCTAGAACAACTGGCAAAGAAAATAAAGGACTCAGAAATTCAAAGATATAATTGGTATGGTAGTCAAGGAAAGCTGGCTGTATTTGCAGATGATATTGTTTTATACCTCACAAAACCAGAAAGTGACATTACAGTAATGTGAAACATTTTGAGACAGTTTCAAATCTTTTCTGGATACAAAATTACTGAAGCTAAAACAAAGGCAATAGCGGTAAATTATGTACCCATACACAAACTGATTCAGCAATATTTGTATATATGGGGACATGATAAAATGAAGTATTTCGGAGTTTGGATTAAAAATGATTCTGGTGTGGCAGGTAAGGATATGTGGGAAGAGACTAAACGAACGATAATACAAAAAATGAGGAAATGGAAGCTTTGTTATATGGATAGTAATATACAAGCAGTGAAAATGCTTATAGTCCCTGTAGTCTTATACACAGGTCAGGTGTATTTTTAGCAACCAGAGGAGAAGTTATGGATCTCAAGTAATAAAGAGCTGGAAGGACTTTATCTGGGAGGGAAGACGTCAAGTGGAATAAGCTGATTCTCCCAGTAGAACAGGGCGGATTGGGATTGCCAAATTTGATGGGCTATTTTAAGAGTTACACAGTTAAGGCTCCTTTACATAGCACAAGCAGAAAACTGTAATTCAAAGTGGAAAGGGATGATGAAACGGGGGGAGCTCAAGAAAAGAGGAGAGACTGGGATTTTGGATGCAGCCCTTTAAGGAGAATAACAATAATCATACAAAATAATATATCCACAAAGTAGCAGAAAATATTCTAATTAAGCCAGCATGGGAATGAAGAAAGGAGATTCTGCTGATAGGGATGACTGCAATATGGGCTATAGACAATAGGCAAGAGGTGGCTAGACTTTATTGGAGAAAACTAGCAAAGGAACCAAGGTATTGGGAGCAAGTAACTAGAGAGGGAAAGGTAGTAGAATGGGAAGAGGCCAAGAATTTATTTGGACTGCAGGTTAGAGATTGCCTTCCCTATCAAGGATTGATATCAGAGTATAGGCAAAGAGAAAGAAATAGCAGGGTCTTAAATGAAAGGCAGCACTGGTAGAGGTTTTACTAGAATCTAGAACAGAACCTGCCATTAAAAAAGGAATAATTAATAGCATATAAAATATTGCATGAAAACTGTAAGAATCGATCAAAGGAGGTTAGAAAGGCTTGGAAAGAGACTGGATAAGCAATTCACAAAAAAACAATGGGAGGATATATGTATGTATCCCAAATATGCATCAAAATCCAGAAAAATTTGGATTTTTGCTTGGAAATGTTTACGTAGATATGTTAATACCCCAAGTGGACTCCAGAGAACTTTTCCTCAGACAGCAAATGTTGGAGGTGTGATGGCGAAGGTGAGAGGTACTTGAACATGTATTCTGGGAGTGCAGTGGGTTGGTGGACTTCATGGATTCCCTGTGGGATGCACTGTCAGAGATGCTGGGTGGGTGGATTAGTGTGACAAGATAGATATTTTTTTTGAGCGATGATACAGAATCAGAATTGCCTAGACATGGTAAGGCCTTGCTGTGTCTAATTATGGTGGCTGCCTAAAAAGCAATTACTAAAAAAATGGAAATCAAAATCTAAACCAACTATATTATAAGTAGTGAATATAGTAACAGAGAGAAAACTGTAACTGAGATCTTTAGAAAGAGGTAGGAGCAAACTACATAGGAAAAAAATGGAAATTGTGGGAACAATACATACAGGGGAGGAATGAGGTTTAAAAAGAGACAGGACTTAACTGATCTATGTAATGTTTGACTGAAAATGATTGGGTAGATTATAAGTGATGTATGTTTGCAACTGGGAGTGTGGTCAGTGTGGTTTGTGATGTAAAATGCTGGCAACTAGGATTATGTCGGTGTGGTTTTTCATTTTTATAAATGTATGATTGCTTATGTCGCAAGTGATGGTTTAATAAAGATCTTTCTTTTTTAAAAACAAGGGTCAGGAATTGAATAATTTATGTAATGTGTAGGTCATATGATATATAGCAATATATGTGAAGTATAACATTTGTTAATGCAGATTGATTACTTTTGTATAAATGTGAAATTGCCTATGTCACAAGTGAGAATTCAATAATGGTGTGTTAAAAAATGGTATCAACTGCATAGTGCCATCCTTTTGTTATATAGAAATGTCACAGTCATGCAGAGCAGTGTTGCTTTCTTTGTACATGCGTATGTCCTAGGTGTGATATGCATGCTTGAAACAGGGTTTGTGTAGGTAAGGTCATTTTCTAAACATGTGATGTTCTGTAGTCCTATCTCGCCTTCATTCTTACTCTTATTAGCTCTGACTCGGCCATACTGTAGCTCGAAAACTTCTGATTGGCCCATGATGCATCACTAACACAACCCAGATCTCGTTTGCTGCTCGTTCAGCTCAGACGTGATTCTTGGCCGTGGCTAAGTGAACATTTTCAATATCTTTGATTAGTTTATTGTTGGCTATAACCAATATTTTTTGGTAGTTTAGTGTGTTTTTTTGCAGTCCGTGTCTGTTTTAGACTATTTTGCTGCATCGTTACTGTGCGTACTGTTTGTACGTTGATGGGACGTTCTTCCTTTTACCTATTGTATCCCTGCATCGCTTCTTGTGCAGCTTGTATCTGTTTTTTTTTGCTCTGTTGGGCTAGGCTCATTTAAGTTAGAGGACCTAGTTCTCTGATCTTCATGCTTCAGTGTTGCAGTCATTACATTTGGGGTAATCTGCTGGCAGGTTGCCCTCAGTCGGTCTGATTAAAAAAGTCTTGGGTCCTGCGTTGGTTGCTGTCCCTTCTTCCATGATGTCAGGTTGTCAGGGGTATAAAACATGCAGCCAATGCCATTACATCAGTCTTTCTTGCCGCGTGGTGCCCAAAGCAGAAGCAGTTCGCAAGTGCCGGTCGGCCAACTCCTGAAATTTTCATTTTCGAGTTTCCGAACCGAAGTCTTCAACTAAAAGCTAAGTACCCCGTTGGGGAAACTTTTTCTTGCTCCTTTCCGATGTCAGTAAAAGTTAATAATTGCATTACTTGTGGGAAGCAAATTCCTCATAAGGATTTTCATTTGTACTGTATTCCTTGCCTAGGCCCTGACCACGACATAACTTGCTGTTGGTTTTGTGCTTTATTTAATCAGTGCACTATTCGTCATCTGTACATTTTTGCATCTAAATATTTCTGTTCTCGGTTTAATTATCCAGAAATGACGTCTGTTAGCCATCCGACTACCGGAATACTGAAAAAATGCAAAGAAAAAGAGAGAGAGGCCGTTGAGGTCCAAAACTGTCGCCGACGCTTCTCCTAAGCCAGTTCGCCGGTACTCTGGCGCTTTTGCAGCCCCTGATACCGCTACTTCTGATTCGCAGGCCTCTACTGAGACACATTCTGAGTCCGGTATGCCGCGAGATGCTTCACATATGGAACCCGCGGATGTCTCTATCTTGGATGGGTCCGGAGCCGCTGAGCAGGCACCACTGAGGGTGTATTCAGGCCTACAGACTTGCATATTAAACAGACTCCAACTTCAATACTAAGGCCTAAATCTCGATCTTTGTCTAAAAAACTGATGCCCAGGCCACATGTTCAGGCCCCGTTGCCTAAAAAACAGATTATCAAAATGGCTGAAAATTTAATTACTCTAATCAGGGGTAGTCACCCCCCCCCCCCCCAAGAGGCTTAGGATTGAACTTGACTATGAATCTTCTGAACAGGACTATGTTTCTTGTGACTCTTCTAATGATCTGGATTTGTCCATACCTACTTATGAGGACTTTGATGCAGAGGATTCCATTCCCTCTGCTTCTCCACTTGAGGATTTCTCTTTTGAGGAAACTATATATACCTTAAGGGAGCATTTCCACTGGAAAAGTCAGGATTTCTCTGAATCCAAAAAGAGGCTTAGGGATTTCCATCTTCCTCAGCATAGGCCTTTGGCTATACCTCCTGCACTAGACATTGTTGAAGTGTTTTCGGAATCCAGTATGACCCCGATTCCTTACCTCCAGCCCCTAGCAAACCAGACAGGTACTACAGGGTTCCCGAGTCCCACAAATTCCTTTTCAAAATTCCTGTTGCGGACCCTGAAATCATTTCTCAGGGCGCCAAGGGCATTAAGGCTTCTACTGCTAAAAATCCTACCCCTTCTGATAGAGACTCCAGGGCACTGGATAGATGGGGTACAAAGGTTTATACTTATGCAACTTTAGCAGTCGGGGATTTAAACTGTCAATTCCATATGCTAAAATATCAACAGCATGTCATGGGACTGCTTAAACAAAAAATTATGTTGATCTCTGACTGTGTGGAGAATAAAGATTTGCAGGATTTATTGCATTTAGCTGAACAAGTTGGCAAACATACTTTGCAATGTGGTTTTGATTCTTTAGAGGCCTCTCCCAGGGCTGCTGTTACTGGGTCTGTGCTTAGAAGGCATGCTTGGCTTAAGGATCAATCTTCTGCCTGACCATGTTAAAGCAAAACCTTTGGATGCTCCTTTACAGCAGGACCGCTTGTTTGGCAATAAGGCTGAAGAAGTTCTAAAAAAGATGGAAGCTAAAGCTAAATCTATGCAAACTGTAAAAGATTTCTTACAAGTACAACCTCCTAGATTTAGTAGGCACTGGCCTACTAAGAACTGGTCCTTTCCAGCTCCTTCCAGAGCCACACCAGCCAAACCCAGACATTGCAAAAGCACCAGGTTTCAGTCCCAAGGGATTTTCAGAACTAAGCAATGGGGTGCTTCCACTTCCAAATCTGGAAACAACAAGGCACCACCCTATGGTAAACAGTCTCAATGACTTCCCTTTACAATTACCAATCACTTACCTCTTAGCCGCCCCTTTGGGGGGAAAACTGGCTCTTCATTCCAGAAACTGGCAACTTGTAACCCAGGGCAAATGGGTGTTATAGTGTCCCAGGGATGCAGATTTCATTTCCACACGCTGCCAACCCCAAACGGGTGGCTAGACCTGCCCCCAAATCAGTGGACAGGGGCTCAGAAACAAGTTCTTTCCCTCCTAAACATGGGGGTTTTTCAACTAGTACCAGAAGAAGAAAAGGGACAAGGTTTCTATCCCAGACTTTTCCTGGTACCCAGAAAAGACAAATCATGGCGTCCAAAATTCAAGATGCTGACTCTTCACCAGTTACTTCCTATGGTAGGCAAGGATGCCTGGTTGGCAACTCTAGATTTAAGAGAGGCTTACCTGCATATCCCAGTCAGGGAATCTTGCAGAAGGTACCTACGCATCAAAGTAGGCTGCATGCATTATCAGTTCTCTGCACTGCCCTTTGGCTTGTCTAATGTGTCCAGGGTATTCACAAAGTGCCTGGCTCCAGTAATTGCATTTTGCAGGCAAAGAAATATTTAAATATATCCATACCTGGACGATTGTCTAATTCAGGCAAAAAGCCAGGCCATTCTTCTAAAACATCTGGCGTTTGTAAACAGAGTTCCAACTTGTCTAGGGTACACCATAAATGAAAAGAAATCACAACTGGTACCCTCTCAAAAAATTACATTCCTGGGTGCAAGCTTGAATACAACTGCCCAGATCGCTTTCCTAACGCCAGAAAAACAAACTCTCTTGGTGACTTACTTCAAACAGCTGGCCACAAAAACCCTGCTATCTGCACGGAAAATACTGCAAGCCTTGGGGTTAATGGCCTCCTGCATTCTTATAATTCCATATGCAAGACTGCATATGAGGAAACTTCAGTAGTACTTAAAAAGTTTATGTAGTCAACATTTTCACAGCCTGGAAACAGTGATTCCTATCATACCTTGCCTGCACCTAGAGTTCCTATGATGGGCAGAGGACTGCCATTCACACCACCCCCTGCCGCCCAAACCCTAACTGCAGACGCATCAGACTATGCATGGGGGGGCTCATCTGGCAGGGAAGTGCATTCAGGGCAAATGGATCCCAAATCAAATGAACCTTCATATCAATCAAAAAGAAATGCTAGCTGTACAGAATGCTCTGACATCCTTCAAGGACTACCTTTATCTGGGACAATTATTGATGAAGATGGACAACACCACGGTTATATGGTACATAAACAAGCAGGGGGGTACACATTCCTACTCCCTCTGCAGACTAGCCATGGCATTGTGGAACACGGCCTTGGGATACCAAGTACAACTTCAAGCTCAATTCCTGCCAGGAAAGCTGAATGTTCTGGCAGACGAACTAAGCAGAAATCTCATAGACCCACAGGAATGGAAACTGGAACCACGGATTTTCAACATGTTGACATGCAAATGGGGGAGCCCAGACATGGATCTTTTTGCCTCACCACAGAACTACCAGTTGGAAAAATTTTGCACAAGAACTCATCACAAAAAAAGCCTGGAAAGTGGATGCCCTGTCCTTCAGCTGAAAACACCTTTGAGTCTGTGCCTTTCCCCCTCCCCCTCTCCCTGTGCTCTCCAAAGTTCTACTAAAAGTCAAACAGGGCAAACCAAAAATGATTTTGATTGCTCCAGACCCGCCTTGCCAACACTGGTACCCGCTCCTACGCAGTGTCACACTTTTCTCTGTGGCACCTGCCTCAGACACATTCCTTACTGTCTCAGCAGGAGAACCATATTCTGCACCCTCAGCTCCGAACATTGAATCTTGCAGCTTGGCTAATAACTTAAATTCCCCCTTAGCATCCCTCAGCAAACCTGTGATGGATGTCATTTTGGAGGCGAGAAGACCTAG
Organism: Protopterus annectens; assembly: GCF_019279795.1. Taxonomy (NCBI): domain Eukaryota; kingdom Metazoa; phylum Chordata; order Ceratodontiformes; family Protopteridae; genus Protopterus; species Protopterus annectens. The sequence goes on from NC_056730.1 coordinate 851,222,321, forward strand.
TACTAGAAAATCTTATGCTGACAAATGGAAAAGATTCTGTGCCTGGAATCAATCTCAAGGGATGAGCACAACAGTGCCCAATTTACCTCAGATTTTGCAGTACTTAACTGAGATGCTTCACAAGGGCCTGTCTTTTTCTTCCATAAAAAAACATGCCTCAGCCATTTCAGCTCATTACAACACAAACCCCTCTCTCTTCTCTAATCCTCTTCTAAAGTAGTATCTCAGAGGGGCCAAAAACTTGAGATGACCCAGGAGAGCTCCAACCCCTGCCTGGGACCTTAACTTTGTATTGGAGAAACTCACTCTACCTCCTTTCGAGCCATCTGCTACTGCAGACTTAAAATTTCTTTCCTGGAAAACAGCTTTCCTTTTAGCAATCTCTTCAGTTAGAAGTATATCTGAATTACATGCCCTTATGGCAGTGGAGCCTTTCATCATCTTTCATGCGGGCAGGGTGTCACTCAGGACCAATTCATCATTCATGCCCAAAGTGGTATCCAGTGTGGCTCATAATCAGTCCATTCATTTGCCAACTTTCTTTCCTAATCCACAGAACAAGGGGGAGCGGATTCTGCATTCATTGGATGTACACAGACAACTTAGATTCTACTTGGACAGGACTAAATCTTGAAGAAAATTTGAACAACTGCTGGTAGCATTTGCTGCAGGGGCAGAGGGGAAGGCTATTTCAAAGAAAACCATTTCAAAGTGGATAAGCCATTGTATTCATTTCTGTTATAAGCACCATGGAAAACCTATCCCCCAGGGGATCAGATCTCACTCCACAAGGGCTGCATCTACTTCAACAGCCTTTCTCAGAGGTGTTCCTACCAGGGATATTCTAGAAGCTGCTACCTGGAGTTCATTTCATACTTTTACCAAGAATTATCCCTTACCAATTTTCTCTAAATCCAGAGCTGGCTTTGCCACTGCTGTTTTGCAGAGCCTTATAGCTGGTCCTAATGCTGTATAAATCCATCCTCCCAACCATAGCTTTGGGAATCTACCCAAATGTAATGACTGCAACAGTGAAACACGAAGAACATAGTACAGTTGTGTACACTTACCATAAATGTAGATGTTAGTGTATTCACGGTTGCTGTCCTGGTTACCCTCCCACCAGCCCTCTGTTTTTTCTTTTACTATACCTCTACTTACTTTTACTATGCTTAAAAGCCTTTTTGGTGTATTTGCTTTTGTTTGAAGGTATATTTTTGTGTTTTTAATTACAGTGAATACAGTCTAACATCTACATTTATGGCAAGTGTACACAACTGTACTTTCTGTTTTTGTTTCTCACTGGGCTAGGCCCGTTTAAGTTAGAGGACCTAGTCCTCTGTTCTGTTTCCCTCCCTGGGCTAGGCCCGTTTAAATTAGAGGACCTAGTCTTCGGTTTATCTCCCTTTCTCCTCTTAGGGCTAGGCCCTTTTAAGTTAGAGGACCTAGTCCTCTGTTGCCTATTTGTCTGTATGGTGCTGTTTTATCTGCTTGAATATAGTTCTGTTTTGTCTTGCTGGTTATTGCAATATGTCCAAAGATACTAAGGACCACAAGCCTTCGGGCTTCAAAAAGTGTAGTAAATGTGCCCAGAAAATGTCCTTAACATATGTTCACAATTTGTGTATTGTTTGGGGGCTATTCACCTCCAAGAGTCTTGCCTGTTTTGTCATGCATTTAATCCCCGTGCTCTTCAGGAGAGGAAGAACAAACTTATTTTGAAAGGACTGTTGAAACATTCCTTTGAGGAGGAATTGACATCTTCCTCCTCCAGGTCTAAACCTCCTTTCTCTTCTAAGAAAGACAAACCAAAAGCTACAAAAAGGCAGTCTCCCACCCATTGTGTCGTCGGAGCTGCCAGACAAAATTACCAAAGTGACTACATCCTCTTCTGCTCCACTGGTCTCAATGCCAACAGAGGTTTCCATTCTGGATCCATCAGTTTTGGCTCCAGGAGCTTCAGAGCTGATAACTGATACTGCATCTCGGAGCTGGTCATCTGAACTCCGACCAGTTTCCCTGACTCTTAGGTCGCCTATATTCCAGCAATCTAGGTCTCCCACTCTATCTTCCAGGTCCTCTAGAAGCCTTTCTATTGAGGACCTTGAGAGAGTGGTGTGTAGACTGCTTCAGACTTCGGCGCTGGCAAATATACTTTCGGCTCTATTACAGTCGGCTCCAGAGCCTAATGTACCCTCACACCCTATTGATGTTCCTCCGAACTTCTCTGAGCCTTCGGAGCCAGAGTTTTCAGTGCCTCGGGTTGTGGAAAGGTCGGTTCCAGCTACCTCAGGTGGTGTCTCTGTTCCAATATCTGCTCTGACCCTTTTGGTGCCGTCCATGGGGTCTAGGGTCCTCAGTTCTCTGGTTGGGCCCGAGGGGGACGCTTGATATCGAACATCGGTTCTGAGCCTACCTCTCTGTGCTTCGGCGTGGGTAAGCTTGGACCCTACATCTGCCTCAGAGCCCATCTTCTTGGTGCCGAGGACCACCTCTGCATCTTTGGAGGGCATCCTCGGAGCCGAGAGGATCGGCCTTCGAGGTTATGAGGAGTGTGCTGTCCAGGTCTTCAGTTTCAACCACAGGTACCGACATTCTTCCCCCTAAAGTTCCGACTTCAGTCTCAACTTCCTCTCTCTCTCCCAACACAGTAGAGATGTGCAGCCTCAGGAAACCTCCATGAGTGGTCCCCAGTCTTCCAAGGTCTCCCCAGAATACCTTTCTAAGGAGCCACCTAGGAAGGAAACTTGTAAGAGGAAACATGTTGACTCCCCTGATGAGTCTGTTACATCACTCACCTCAAGGAGTCAGAAGGGTCCCCCAAGTCATCCTCTGATGATATCTCATTTGCAGATATCCTTGAGATACTGAAACAGAGAGGCGGCTGGCCCACCACAGCCCCTTCTGATGAGTCAGTGTACCTGAAGGCTTTTGGGTCTCAACCCTCCGCCTCTTGGGTATCTCCACCTTTTGACGAGCTACTGGATCTATTGAGTCGAAAGGTGTGGGAATCTCCTGATTCTGTGGAACCGGTTCGTAGAAGATCAAATAAATTTTTGTCAACACCCCAGGACCATGACTTTCTTACTAAGGGTGTTCCAATAGATGCCATGATGGTGGCAGCAGCCACCAAAAAGGAACTTGCCGAAACTTCCTTTACTATCCATCCACCGAACAAGGAGTCTCGAACGATGGATAGGTACGGGAAGCATGTCTTTTCTTCAGCGGCTTTCACAATTAGATCGCTGATCTACTTGTCTCATTTCACAAGGCTCCAGAGAGATCTCCTAAAAGAGCTGGGAGATGCTCTGCAGGATAACGTAGATGCGGTATCTCAGAAGGTCAATGCACAGATATCTTTCCTAAATTCCCTTGTGAACTCCTCCTTGTGGCTGATATCTTACACAGCTGATGGAGCGAGTAGGGCAGCGGGTTCAGGAGTCCGTCTTAGGAGACACTCCTGGATGCATTTGTGTAACTTTGCAGAGGCTTTTAAGTCTAAGTTTACCAATGCTCGTTTTGACGGATCCTCATTGTTTGGAACCAAGGTAAAGGACACACTCACCAGGTGCGAGCAGGAAGGAAAAACCCTGTCTGCCATGGGTGTCTGTTTTTCCATTCCTTCTAGACCCTATCCCAAAGGGCAGAAGGGTGGCAAAATGTGGTTCAAAAAGTCAGAGTTTTTTTCAGGACGCACAAGGTGATTCCTTCTCCAGAGGCAGCGGAGGAGGAAACAACAGTAGACGCCACCCTAGGGGTAGAGGAGGCCCGCAGAACCTGGGAGACAGTGATTCCTTTCATGGTCGTCTCTATCAGCACTCTTGAAAGGAGGCCTGACTGCGCGTCTCTGGAGCCAGTCGGGGGTCATATTTCTTTATACCCAGAAGCCTGACATATCATCACTCAAGACAAGTGGGTAATAAAGATAATTACCAGAGGTTACCATATTCCCTTCTCTTCTCCACCCCCTCAGACCAGACGAATCCCAGATGGTGCCACCCAATCACAGGGATTCAGCAACTCTAGAAATCCAAAAGTTGCTCGTAAAGAGAGTCATCCAACCCGCCCCCGCAGACCAAGTAGGGTTAGGGACTTACTCCAGATTATTTTTGGTGCCAGAAAGAACAGGGGACTTGAGACCCATCTTTGGTCTCAGCAAAGTGAACAAATCTGTACAGAAGTCCCAAGTTCCGAATGGTCACCTTACAGTCGATACCCACGTTGTTAGGGAAAGCCATTTGGATGTGCTGCATAGACCTCCAAGATGCATACTACCATATCAAAATGGACAGGGCATCAAGGAGCCACTTACGCTTCTGGCTGGGAGCCAGTCATTATCAGTTTCGCGCCCTGCACTTTGGTCTCACCACAGCCCCCAGGGTGTTCACCAAATGCATGGCAGTGGTCACGGCTCACTTGAGACGTCAGGGATTCCAAGTGTTTCCGTACCTGGACAACTGGCTCCCGACTGCCACCACCAGGCATCTACTGTTACAGGCCAGGGACGGGCATTATCTAGGGAGAACAGTCCAAGGCACGTGGCAAGAGCACGAGGCTCATTTGCATATTGATGTCTTGGAGATGAGAGCAGTGCTTCTGGCATTGCAAGCACTTCACAGCTTTCTCCCTCTAGGGTTGATTATGATCCACTCGGACAATATGTCGATGATGTGGTACATAAGCACGGTGGGACCAAATCTTACCTCCCTGCAGAGAAGCCCTTCGAGTGTGGGAGTGGGCAGTGTCTTCCCAGTGTTTTCTGGTCGCAGCACACATCCCGGGGAAATCCAGCATGATAGCCGACAGGCTCAGTAGGGCTATTCTGATGCCTCATGAGTGGTCTCTGAACACACACATTGCAGAACAAAATTTTTTGCAAATGGGGTCAGCCTTGCTGCGAGATCTATTTGCCATCCCCTCTCAATACCAAATATAGCTACTACTTCACCCTGATTCCCCCAGAAGGGGAAACACCCAGAGATGCACTTGTTCATGATTGGCCCTCGGGACTTCTTTATGCTTTCCCTCCATTCCCCCTTATATCGAAGGTAATTCAGAAAGCAATATGATCCTAGTTGCTCCTTACTGGCCTTGACAGATTTGGTTTCCCTTTCTCAGACCTTATCTAATGGACGAACCGTGGACTCTGGACCCAGTGCCAGATTTGCTGACGCATATGTCAAGGATGTTCCATCCGTCACTCCACACCCTCAATTTGAAAGCTTGGCTGCTCCTATTCCATCCCTAGTCTGGCTTCATGACTTTTCTCCTGAGGTTGTACACATTCTGACATCCTCTCGCAAACCTTCTACCAGAAAGATTTATACCAGTAAATGGAAAAGATTCTTCTTTTGGGCTGATGAGAGAAACCTCGATCCTTACACAGCTCCCATTTCTGCCATTTTAGACTTCCTTTCTCAGTTGTTCCACCAAGGTTCAGCAGCTGCCACTATTAAGGTTCAACTGGCAGTTATTTCCACTTTTCATTTGGCTAATGAACCTAATCTTATGGCTCATAGACTGTGTAGAGCTTTCCTTAAAGGGACCACCTTGTTAAGACCCCAAGTCATGGATCTGGTGGCACCATGGGATTTGAACTTTGTTCTCAATAGACTTGCATCAAGTCCTTTCGAACCCTCAGCAACATGTGATCTTAAGTTATTATCTTGGAAAACTATATTTTTAGTGGCTATCACTTCTGCAAGAAGGGCCTCTGAACTGCAAGCTTTTTCCATTAAGCCCCCTTATTTGGTGTTTCACAAAGATAGGGTCTCCTTATCGACAAAACCCTTCCTTTATTCCTAAGGTTTCTTCTCAAGCCAATATTAATCAGTCCATTGAATTGCCTGTTTTGTTCTCTAATTTTTCTAACAAGGCAGAGTACAAATTTCACCAACTGGATGTGCATAGACAATTGTGTTTCTGTCTGGACAGAACTAAAGATTTCAGAAGGTCAGATCAATTGTTTGTTTCCTTTTCAGATACTAAGAAGGGCCTTCCAGTTTTTAAAGTCACATTATCTCACTGGATTTCCAGCTGCATTTCCTTTGTCTTTTCATCCAGTGGCAAAGATCTTCCCTTCAAGGTGAAAGCTCATTCTACCATTTCTGTGTCTACCTCTGTAGCTTTTCAGGCTAAAATTCCAGTAGACAACATTTGTGCTGCAGCAACATGGGCTTCACCTCATACATTCATTACTCACTACAAATTGGATATGACTTCCAGGAACAGGTCTTCCTTTGGTTCCACAGTACTCTGGAGCATTTTCCAATGAGCCACCCAAGATGAAGGTGCTAGTGACGCTGTCCCAAGAGTAAGAATGAAGGCGAGACAGGACTACAGAACATAAAGAAGTTATGTACCTACCATAACGTTCGATATTTGTAGTCCATCTCGCCCTTCATTCGTACGAACCCACCCTCCTGCCCCCTCCTTGAGGACCTGGGGGTAGAGTATTTCCTGTCTGTTTGGTTATGTTAGTCCTTTCGAATTGGTTTGTTCTTTGTCGCTGTATGTTTCTCCTTGCAGCAAACAAGATCTCAGTTGTGTTAGTGATGCATCATGGGATACCTCCTAGCCATGAGCCAACCAGAAGTTTTCAAGCTAGAGTATAGCCGAGTCGGAGCCGAACTTCGGCTCCGATCCCAAGAGTAAGAATGAAGGGTGAGATGGACTACAAACATTGAACATTATGGTAGGTACATAACTTATTTTTTAACCTGTTCTGTAATGCATTTGTAAGTTGTGAAAGTATAAAACATTACTGTATTTTAAGAATAACAAAAGCAGGATTACAACACCAAGGAGCTTGGAAAAAATTAAGGATAGGTAATTTTTGTCCATTCAGGTGTGCTTTTTTTTTCAGATCCTAGTACTAAATGCAGAAGAGATCCAAAAAAGGTTAATTTTCTTATGTGTGCATTGTGAGACTTAATGTGGGGAAAGTGTACATAAAAATTTTTATTTTTAACTGAAATTCAGCAAGATTTAAAACAAAATTATCCCCCATAAAAAAGACTTGGTTTGCACAACCAGTGGAGGATCTGCCTAGTCATAAAGGCACTTCAGGGTACAAGTCCATCAGTGAATGCTGGTAATCATGAATGCTAAATGAATTTGCTAAAGAGGTGGCTGTGTGCAGCTAGGATAGGTGGAAGAGTATTAAATCGTAATTGGTAGAAATAAGTGATCTAATGTCTAGTCTGGTGTGTTGGGGTGGGTAGTCCTGTTGAATGCTTTGTGATTTAACATGCAAATATAGGTAAACTGAAGAGGGGGGACGACAAGGATTTTGCTTTCCTATCTTGTGCTTTTGAGATGATTTGTCACATCCAGAAAATACACTGGCAACCAAATGCATTATTTTGTTTTGTAATAGTTTCATGCCTTTTGAGATGGCTCCACTGCATTGCATTTTAGGGGCTTTGCACTAGAAATACATTTACAGAGCAAGCCAGGTAATAGTGGCTCGTGTTCAGGCTGTGGTAGAAAGTGCTAGAATATATAAGCCAACCCTTTAACTTGCTTCTTGCTAAGGGGGGTGGGGGTATCTTGTAGTGATTCTCTGTTAGCTTTCAGACCCTGTTGGAGGGAGGGAGAGCGAAGTCTGCAAGTTTGGTGGGCTTTTAGGGTTAGGATGCTTATAGTGGGGAGGGACCCACTGGAATGACCTGGTTGCACCGTTGGGTGGATGCAAGATAAAGGAGGACCTTGCGTATGGAGGTAAAGCATGCCTAATGGGGTTAATATATTTGTAGGGACTATTAAGCATATGGGGCTTATAGGCTGGGAGATGTAGTCTTGTTATCTCCTTATGCTGTTTAGCACAGTTTTTGTCAACATTGGTGTGGGGGGGTACTAAAGGCAGTGCCATAATTTTTTGTGGTAAAAAATTTGGGAGCAGTGAAGTGCTGGTGTGGAGTTTATTTTAACTTGATGTGGGGATTATGCATTGAGCCTGTAAGTAGAGGAAGGGCAGTGTATGGTAAACTGGGAAGAGTAGCTGTGCTGGCCCAGTGAAACTGTCTAGAACTCTATTTGAAGTGGCCAGTCTCCTGTCAGCCCTCTGTCATGAAGGTTAGCTTATCAGCCAGTGAAGGAATGTCTTGGGCAATTTCCAGCCAGTCGGGAAGGGTTGGATTCAGAAAGGCCTCAGGGAAATTGCTGTCTAAGTTGGATGAGCTAGTGTGCCAAAAGTGTCAGAATAGAGAGGGAAAGATAAGAGTGGTATGATGCCAAGCAAAAGTATAAACTGCAGGAGTAGCGGTTGCAAAGTGGAAGACCATCTCTGGTAGAGTTTCTGGTTGAGCCTTGAACAGCAGCTGCCGTTTAAAAGGTATACTTAATAGAACATAAATATTGTGCAAGATGGCCATAAGAATCAATAAGAAAAGGTTAGATAAAACTTGGATAAGAGACTAGAAAGGCAATTTGAAAAGAAACCATGGGAGTATATCTGTATGGCTCCCAAGTATGCAGCAAAGTCCAGAAGGTTTAGGATTTTTGCCTGGGTATTTTTGTACCCCAGGCAGACTTCAGAGAATTTTTCCTTGTGTAGATAACAAATGTTGGAGGTGTTATAAAGACAGAGGTAATTGGGAACCTGTTTTTTTTTTTTTGTGTGTGTGTGTGTGTGTGTGTAACAACTTGGCAGATTTAAAAAAATTCCAGACGAGTACATTGTCAGAAATGTTGGGGGAGCAAATGGCTGTAAATATGGAAATGACTTTTTTAAGCTGGGATGTAGAATAAGTCTAAACCAATTGTAATTGGAAATGCTATATATTGTAAAGGAGGTAAAAGAACTGGAGCCGAGAGCTTTAGAAAAAAAGGAAGTATATTACTTAGAAATTATATTTGTGAAGAATAATGTTCAGTAGGAGGAGTGTGGTTTAAAGGAGTGCAGGAATTGAGCAATTTACATGAGATTGAAATGAATAATGGTAAAAAGAAAACAAATGTGTGTATCATATGGAAATAATGAAAATGTTACTATGGCCTTTTTTTCTTTTAATGTATGTGTATACATAAGTGATTGTTTAAAAACTGAAATGTAATAGCGATATTTAAAAAAATGTGAATTGGGGCCTGGAAGGATGCATACTCAGTAGAAAAGTGGAGGGAGTTTGAGAGTGATAATAAAAACTAAGTGGAAGTGAAAATTGTAAAGTGCAGTTAAGATATATGAAAAACAGTGGCAATCAAATAGACAACGAGAAACCTACTTGATAGGGTTAAAGAGAACTGAAAAATAGTGGGAATACTTGGGGTGCTCTGACTTTCCAGTGAAAAAGGATTACATTGTGAGGCCATCATGGAGTGAGAAATATGGTATCAATGCTAGAGGGATTGCTAGTGGGCCTATGGCATGGGGGAAATAAAACCCTAAATGGGACTGATGTTCAATTAGTAGTGCAGGACTGGAGAGACTGTGTGTGAGGGGGTGGAAGTGAGAGGCTGACATGAGCTCTCCCATCTTGGAGAGAGCGAATCAGCCTAAGCATGCTGCAGTGTTAAGAGCCTGGCAAGCTCTGTGCTGCAAGTGGGTCTCTGCTTGTTCAGAGATTGCACATGCACCTACTGATGCAGCAGATAATGCAGAGTTCACTAAGGTTGTCATGGGGAGGTAGTGGGTGCTAGGATACACTACTGGCAGCAGTGTATGATGCTGTATATCAGCATTCTTGACATCCTCTCAGGCCTCAAAAGTGGAATTGGGTTGAGTTTGGGGAGGCTACTGTGGGTCCAGTAGAGACCCAGTGATAGGAGCTTGTGGCAGCAGACTGTCATTTGTGAATGGGGAGAAGGAACAAATAACAGTGGATGGAAGCCTGTTGAGATTCTTGGGTAGTGGCATTACCTCATCTGGTAAGCCATGTCAGCCTTTTTCATTGGTGGCCAGTGGTGTGCACAGATGATGTTGCAGAAGCCATTTGAGTGGATTAGTAATGTGACTTTTAGGATCCCAACAGAGGAGGCCATACAGCTAATAGAAATGGAGGAATTAAACCCTGAAGGAATGTTTGGGTGTGTTTATCTAGTGAGCCTCATGGGTGCCTGTGCCATTGGTGGTTTACAGTATGGTCAGGAAGACTCCTGCACTCATGAAGGGCGAGAAGGTAAATATGAATGTGAACCTTTGTTGTACTGCTCTTGGAAAGAAAGGAAAACTTTTTATAATCATATGCCATTTAAAAAGATGTGGGTCATCATGTGTGCCAATCCCTTTATTTATGCAACTAACCAACTAATTAATTTATGCAACCACTAAAACATTTGATTGCATTTAATTTACTTAATTCTTCTGCACAGTTTTGTCAACACTGACATTCCAAAGTCATATCGCCTAAAGAATGATGCACAAAAAGAATAAATGTATTGTATTCTTTGCAAGAGTATCAAGCCCCTTGTAACCCTACTCGCTGGGAACTGTGCCACTCTCTCATGACTGCTTGGATAACTTTGAGTTACAGTACTTCAGAGAAGGGGTACACCCCCTACCCAAAGTAATGCAGTCTCAAAATTGGAGTATGAGTAGGGAGGGATTGATACTTCGCAGCTCATGGAGGTGGTAATTCAGCAATTTGACTTCATACTGCACCACTGTATGATGGAGTGTTAAGTACGGTATAGTGACATTTTGGGGAGTGTTACTAGTCATCCTGAACTGTAATTTATTTCTTTTGTTTTCCTAGCAAGCTTGCAGACGAGCAGATGAACCCTCCAGAAATTTGTCATGCTGATGAATGTCAACTTTATGGTAAGTGCAATGAAGAGCATAAGTCTAATTTGTACCTTTGCTTGTAGTCATTTTTCTGTATGTTTTTAAGACGGTAAGGTTTGTTTTATTTAGTTAAATAAGCCATAATATTGTAGTAAATGCTGCCTAGTTGCAGACACTGCAAGCCATTATGTTAACATTCCGTCTGAGTAGCTTTCTTCCACAGTCAGCAAGTCACGCCGACATTTGCAGATGGCTTTAATGCAAGACATGCAAATTTAGTGAAGTCTGGGAGGTGGTATAAGTTAATTGGTGTGAATTATACTGATATACTTGAATTTCATAGTTGGTAGGTGAATTTGTTTTAAACAATTTATTTATTCATCTACTAAAACTAGTGTATGAAGTACTTGAGTCAGGCGTTCAAGAAAAGTTGCGTTATAATCTGTATATGCTGCTTTTGATTTTAAACTTTGATAATTACATCTACAGTATATGATGCTCATGACAGTTGAATTGTTCACTCTGGCCAGCATTCACTAATTATTTTATGCAAGTGAGAGCAGTCTCCAGGCTGAAGTCGGTAATTATCCTGAACTGCTTTGTGTAGGAAATGAGCATATTATTCCTGCATCTGTCATGCCCATGATTCTGTCTTTTAAAGTCAGAGGCAGGTTTTCATTAGAAATCCTAATGGAGTTTGAGTCCCACATCCTCTAACTTGGAAATTGGACACCCTGTCTTTTCCTTGGAAAGGAACATATCTTTATGCTTCTCTCCTCCTCATTTGCCTTGAGTTCTGCACAAGATCATACAGAACTTGCATAAAATCTTGCTGGTGATTCTCTCTCGGCCCATATGGCACTGATTCCCCCTTCTTTCTCACTTGGTCAGGCACAGTCACAAGTTAACTCACTGGGTGGATCTTCTCACAGAACACAAAGTATCTCTTATCCATCATCATCTGTCCACTACTCAAGTGACACCTTGGGTGATAGGGTCTTGATTCCTTTTAGGTACCTCTTTTCTGATGATGGTTCTGCAGGAGGCCAGGAAACCCACTACCACAAAATCATATCTGTCCAAATGGAAAAGTTTTTCTGGCTGATGGCTCTCACCATCAAGATCCCCTATCTGTGGAGGTACTCTGGTTCTCTCTTACTTGTGTGATCTGCTCCATGCTGGGTTGACATATTCTTCAGTTAAAGCTCACCTATCAGCAATCTCTGCTTGTCTGCCTTGAGGTTGGGCAATTTTTTAAAGGTATCTTTCATATCAGGCCTCCCAGGAAGCCGATTTCACCTTCTTGGGACCTCACTTTTGTACTTAAAAAAATTGACCCAGGCTTCTTCTGATCCTGCTTCTTCAGCTTCCGTGCAACATTGTACTTGGAAGACTGTTTTTCTTTTGACTCTTATTTTATTCAAGAGACTATCTCAACTTCAGGCTCTCATGGCTATTCCTCTTAGTTTTTTTTTTTTTGAAAAAACAGGGTGTGTCTTCATACTAATCTTTCTTTTATGTCAAAGATAGTCAATGAGTTGTCCCTTAATCAGTCTATTTATCTTCTTTCCTTTTTTCCATCTTCACAGTCTGCCACTGAGAAGGTTCTTCACACCTTGGATTTACATAGACAGCTCAGGCATTATTTAGCTGAAACTAAAGTCATTTGTAAATCTGGGCAGCTTTTTGTTTCTTTACATCCCAGGCCGTTGGGTTTGTTTCTTAGCAGACTGTTTCCTCCTGGATTTCTAAGGCCATTTCCTTTTGTTATTCTTTTCATAACAAATGTCTGACCTCATACTCAGAGGTACATTGTACTAGGTTGGTTGGCTCCTCTGGTTCCTTTTTCAAGGGTTTGGATACTAGCTACATCCCTGAGACTGCAACTTAGTCCTCTGTTCATACTTTCACTAAACATTACAAGTTTTGTGTTATTTCCAGGGACAGGGCAGACTGACAGGACTGCATCATGCTTGAGTTTGTATAGGGCTGTTCTGTGCTTTCTTCCTACCGGCTTCCTCTTAGCTGTTGTGCTGTCCCTTAGATGAAGAATACTGCAACAGTGTTATGGAAGAACATAGTACAGTTGTGTAAAATCTTACCATAAAATGAGATGCCCTTCTCACTGTTACAGTATTCGGTCCCTCCTTCCTTCCCCCTCAGTTCTAGCTCTTGTCCTGATTTTTTGTTCCCCTCCTAGCCAAGGGGCTCTTGTTTCCTTATACATCTACTCTTTTTTTTTTCCTTCTTAATGTACATGTTCTCTTTCATTCCCTGAGGGTATTCTGTTCCTCCCGGGGCTTTTCAGTTCTTAGTGCTTACATCTGTACATCACCTTTATGCTGTACACCTTGTGGGGGGAGCATGTGTGTGTGATGTACAATGCCTATAATTTTAAAGGCTTTGGTATTAGTGGCAGGGCATTGGGCTATACTTGGCAGGAGATCCCTTAGGTGAAGAATACTGCAATAGGGAAGAGGACATCTACTGTTATGGTAAGATTTTATAGAACTCTACTTTTTCCAACCTTAGTTCTTGCTTCCAGCTTTTCATGTGTCCTCCTTTTTAACTGTATTATTTTGTCAGGGAATGTAAATGCGACTATTGCCCTACTCATAAAATTCCAGCTACCTCTGCTGAATGCTTTCTCTGATTCAAGACTGATCAACAATCGCATTGTTTTGTTTTGCTTGGCTACAGTCTAGATCTTCATTCTTCTTTTAATGTCTGATGTTTTCCTCCCCTCCACAAAACCATGTTGATCCATATCTGTCAGTTATGGTATCATCTTTGTCATTCTCTTAGCTAATTTTGAAATTTTGAGATAAGCATTTTATAATCATGGTTTATAATTGAAATGAATTTACATGAAATCTGATCTGAAGGGTCTTTTCCCTCTTTCAGTAATACAGCTGCTTTCTTGCTAGCTGCTGGTACATCCCTCACTTTTAAATTACTGCTAGACAAAGCATTCCAGATGTTAATCAGTCTTCCCTCCTAACATTGAAATTTACATATATCTGTTCCCAGACATTTTCCTGATTGATTACACATTACTGTTTTTATTTCATCTCTTCCTGTCTTAGCTGTTCATTGTTGAGCTTCATATTCTCCTAAATGTGGGATAACTAAACGTTCCATAAATAGTTCTGTTTGTACCTTTTTTAATTTTCCCTATTTCTCTGTTTTATACAAAAGTTTCATAAAATTTTTCTTATCTCCTCACCACACATACCCCCTTTCTCTCCCCTGCAAATACTTTCAACCCCATCTATTTCCTAAGCTCTCCACCCTAATTTTGCCTGTACACTTCCACTACATTTTATCTCTTCAACTTCCTCATGCTGAACATGCCCTCCTTAATCCTTCATACTATCCGTGTCCCATCCTCACTTCTTGTACTACTAATTCCTCTTTATTATGCTACTTCTTACTCTCACAAAATACCCCTATGCCTACCATCTACTCAAACTATCCCTTGTACTTACCTACAACCATCTCTATCTACCCACTGTAACCATATATCGTCCGCTCTTATTCCTCCCAAAACTCTGTACCTTTTCCATCCCAAACACTTCACCATAACAAAAACATTCACTCTTGTACTACTGCTAGCCCCAAATAGCTTCACACATCATAAACCCAAAAGACTAGAGATACTCACAATAATGACCTGGCCTTATCTGGAGATATCCATCCCAACCCTGGCCCCCGCCTCATTACTAACAACTCACCCACACCCCCTACTTCCCCCCCTGGAAACAATTATATTCCCCCTCCCACTTCTTCTACCGCTTCCTCCCCTAACTCCCTTAAGTTCTTCACTATCAATGCTCAGAGCCTCAATAACAAAATACACCAATTACAAGCTTGGATTTGCCACAACCAACCTGACATCTTAGCCATCTCTGAAACCTGGCTAAAACCCCACATTGCTGACTCTGAAATCTTAACTCCTGGTTTCTAAATCCACAGAAGTGACCGATTAAATAAAAAAGGTGGAGGCTCTGCACTAATCTTCTCTAACCTCCTCTCCGTAATCCCTTTACAAATCCCAACTCCACAATTCAAAAATGCTGAACTAACAGCTAGTCTCCTATGACTAAATAAACATAAGAACATCTGCATTATCTCCCTATACATATCCCCAGGTGACAACATCCCTACCCTCGAAAATATTCTTTACTGGGCCTCAACAAAAATCAAATTCGAAACCTACATTCTAGGTGACGTTAACATTGATTGGAACAAAATCAACTCGTCTTCCCCCTCCCTATTTATTAACCTCTACAACTTCACCCAAGTAATCCACTCAACCACCCGTCCTAACAAAAAACATCCCCCAGGATCCACCGTTGACTGGATCCTAGTCTCTCATCCAAACAATAGAATTCTTTCTGGCACTATCCCCGACACCTTTAGTGACCATCTCCCCACTTTCATACACCGCTCAGCTAATTCCACCCAATATCAACACCATTACATCCACACCGTAATCTCAGCAACTTTACCCCACAATTTTCTCAAACATTTTTAAACAAATTAACTGGCAGATCCTAAATACTCTTCCCCTAAACAATGCTGTAGAACAATTTAACTCTATCTTCCTAAATACTCTTAACTCCCTAGCCCCACCAAGAAACAAACGAGTCAAAGCTAATTCTGCTCCTTGGCTATCCAAAGAAACAAAACAATTCATGCATCAAAGGGACAAATCCTGGAAGCTCTACCAGAAAAATAAAATGCCTTCATCCCTGCTCCAATACACCCAACTCTGCAACCAAGCAAAAAAACTAATCACCCTGGACAAAAAAACTACTACAATAAACTCCAGTCCAGCTATAATAAGAACCCAAAACATTTCTGGAAATCAGTTAACTCCCTTCTCCATCCAGGATCCAGGAGTAACCCCTGCCCTGACCCTAGTATAACTGACACAGAACTAAGCTCTCACTTCAACAAATTCTTCACTGAATCTATAGCTAAGCTAACTAAATCCTTTCCAAACAATAATACATCCAACTCTCTTTCCTCTACACCTAACAACCCTTTTAACTGCCCTTTCAATTTCCAGCTGAAACCTGTTTCTACCACATTTATAAAAAGGCTCTTATCCAAACTAAAGCCATGCTCTAATGCCCCTGACAACATCCCCTCCTCCTTCCTTAAATGTGCTGCTGAAGGCATTGCTCTCCCTATCAGCATCTTAATTAACAGATCTCTAAAAGAATCGTACGTGCCTATTCTTTGGCGCTCAGCCTACATTCTACCTCTTCATAAAGGAGGCAAAAATACTAATATCTCCAACTTCCGCCCAATTGCCCTACTCTCACCTATATCAAAAATTCTAGAAAAATGTGTCCACCACCAACTCATGCCTTTCTTAACCCAGAATTAACTCCTAACACTCACCAACATGGTTTTCGCCCTGGCCACAGCACCATTACTGCCTTATTATCCTCCTTAGAAACAGTCAATCAAGCCAGGGATTCTTGATTACTAGTTTCCACTGTACTGCTAGATCTTTCTAAAGCTTTTGACACCATCTCTCACAAACACCTTCTCTTTCATCTAGCCAACCTTCATCTCTCCCACGATACTCTATCCTGGTTCTCCAGCTACCTATCAGACAGATCTGAAGCTGTCAGATGGAAAAACTCTACCTCCTCCTTCTTACCAACACCCACTGGCGTTCCCCAGGGGTCCATCCTTGGACCCATGCTTTTCAACATCTTCATAAATAACCTTCACACTGCCATCCCAGACACATCAGTTATCCAATACGCTGATGACTCTACCTTAGTCTGTGCTGCCTCTAACCTTCCTGAACTACTCACAAAAACCCAAATAGCTTTTTCCACTACTGAGAACTGGATGCACCAAAATCATCTCTCTCAACTCTAATAAATCTAAAATTCTTCTTTTTCCTTCCTCCAGGGCTTTCACTTTTGACAAAAATGCTTTCAAAGTCCTAAGCCAAACCACCTCTACTATAGAAGTGGTCCCATCTGCAAAACTCCTTGGCATCACCATAGACGAGCACCTTAAATTTGATATCCACTTACAACAAAACATAAAGAAAACCCACCAAAAGCTAGGTATGCTCTATAGGAACAACCACTTTCTCTCTAACTCCTCTAGGCATACCTTAGCAACTACCTATCTTCTACCATCTTTACTATATGGAGCTCCGCTCCTAACTAACCTGTCTGCTTCCAGCACCTCTAAACTCGAAATTTGCTATAATAAGATCTCTAAATTTGCAACCAAATCCAAAACCTCTACCCACCATTGCCTTTCCCTACAATCTCTGAACTGGCTAGAACTCTCTAACCACCTAGACTATCTTCAACTAACCACTGCTCACAAATTAATATTCTACCCTGATAAATGCCCAGCCTTAACAAACATCCTTCCTCCGTACATCCCAAATAGAGCTCTAAGATCTGAACACCAAAACTTAATCTCAATCCACAAGCCCAAACGCCCTGCTGGCCAACTCCTCCTCTAGGCAGGAAATGGAACTCTCTCCCTCCTTCACTTAGAACAACATCTAACTCAGAATCCTTCAAAACCCAACTTTTCTCTTACCTGTCTTCTAAACATAAATGTTCCTGCTTTCATCCCACTTAAATGTAAATAACTACCCCATTGAACCCTCCACTCTCCTCACTTCACACTACCCTAGAACTATTATTTTTCTATTGCTGCTAAAACAAACTTAAGCTACTTCTCAGTTTAAGTAATTCTCTTTCTCTACTCCTTGTATGTAAATATTGTAAATATCAAGTAAACGCAGATATCGATATTACAGACAGTGGAAACTTGCTGCTCTGAAGGGAAACAACTGAAAATCTGTTTATCTACTTTCCTTAATGATGTTTGTTATGTAAACTGTGTATGCATTTGCTTTTTTTTTTTTTTTTTTTTACTCACTGTTTGAATGCATTTATACATGTATTTTTTACCTTCAAGACTATATAACTTAGATTGTATCTGTGTTGCTTATGGAGTTTTTCTCCCCGGGCCTCCACTGAAAATGGGCATGTTCTGGCCCAGTGGACTTCACCGGTAATCAAACTGGAAATAAATAAATTTCTGAAATGTCTCTAAAACCTGTATAGGATCTCTGGTTATTTTTCTTGTGATGTGCTTCCTCAGATTGGGTACAACTCTCTTTAATTTCATTAAGTTGTAATGCTGAAAAGTTTTCTGCTCCGGTTATCGAAAATAGTTGCTTAATAGCAGACTTTTAAGCCCATGCATAATGTCCAAGTAGTTTTCCTTTAGTAGTCTGCATTTACTTTTTTTCTGGTTGTGCTGCATTCACCTTCTTATGTAGTAGCTTAACCTTTATCATCAAATTTAAATAATTCCTGATGTTCTTCATTCCACATTGCTGCAGTCCTAACTATTGGGTAGTCCGCTGTCCAGTCGGCCCGAATACCAAAGTATATGGCTGACGTCGGTCACGGCGCATTAGACTGACGTCAGTACGTCAGGGTACTAATGCGCATGACCGACGCCATATCCTCAGTCTTTTTTGCCGCATGGTCCGATGCAGAAGCAATTTTGCGAGTGCAGGTTGGCGTTCTGAAAGTTTCTGAAGTCAGAGTTTCAGACCGAATCAAAGTTGGCTAAGTACCCGTTGGGAATATTTTGGTTTTTCTTGCCTCAGTATTTAACCGGATGTCAGAAAAAGTGAATAACTGTATTTCTTGTGGGAAACAGATACCTCATAGGGATTACCATACTTTGTGTATACCTTGTTTAGGGCCTGAGCACGGCGTTGTTGGATGCCGCTCTTGTGCAAGATTTAACAAACGCACTATTAAGAGAAGGTTAGACTGTGCCAGGTTAGTGTTTGGGAAGCGTTGTAATTATAAAATGCCGTCGGATGTTCCGGCGCCGCTTCGGGCAAAAAGCGCAAGGATAAAGCAGCAAAGCCTAGAGTGGAAGAACCGACAGTCCCTGACGCCGGTTCTTTAGACGGCTCAGTGGAGCCGGAGGTTCTGCCAGGTGTTTCTTTGGAGTCTCAGGGAGAGACTTTATTGTTACAGGATGTATCCTCTCAGGAAGTAGGCCAGGCTGAGGGGGCTTCTCAGGTGGCTGTTCTTCCCTCTCTTCCTAAGGTGGTTAGAGCCTCCCCCTCTGTTTCCAAGGCTTCTTTGAGAGGCAGGCCTAGTGTAGCTTCAGTGGGGGTTTCTCCTAGTGCTTCAGGGTCTTTGCCTAAGAAACATATGCTTAAAATGGCAGAGGATTTGATTACTCTGATTAGAGGTTCTATGCCCCCTCCTGATAAGAGGCCTAGGGTGGAACATGAGTTTGAGAGTTTTGAGCACTGTTCGGAGGCTTCTGAGTCTTCGGCTGAAGACTTGCAGGAGTTTCCTCCTTATTCTGATTCTGATGTGGATGATTCTACTCCTTCAGCTTCTCCTCCTGAGGATTTTTCATTTTCAGAGACTCTGCATTCCATGAGGGAGCATTTTAAATGGGAAGGTCAAGATTTCTCTGATTCCAGGAAAAGGCTTAGGGAATTCTTGTTTTTACCCCAGCATAGGCCTTTAGCTATACCTCCGGTTCTGAATGTGGTGGAAGATGTTTTTGCAGAGGCTTCCCTGAATCCTGATTCTTTGCCTCCTGCACCAGTTAAACCGGATAGGTACTATAGGGTGCCTGAAGCTCATAAGTATCTTTTTAAGAGTCCTAGGGCAGACCCGGAAACTGTCTCTCAGGGGCCTAAAGGTGTGAAGGCTTCTGTGGTTATAAATCCTGTTCCTCCTGATAAAGAGGCAAGGGCTTTGGATAGATGGGGAAAGAAAGTGTATACTTCCTCCACTTTAGCCATGAGGGCATTGAATTGTCAGTTTCACATGTTAAAATATCAGAATTACCTCCTTTCACAATTGAAGTCTAAGGTGGATGCTCTGGCAGAAGGTATTGAGTGTAAAGAGTTGCAGGATTTAGTTCATGTGTCTGAACAGGTGGGTAAACATTCCTTGCAGTGTGGTTTTGATGCTGTGCAGGCCTCCTCGCGGGTGGCTGCCACTGGTTCTGTTCTTCGTAGGCACGCCTGGTTGAGAGATCAGAACTTAGCTGAGCATGTTAAGACAAGGATTTTGGATGCTCCTTTGCAGTCTGATGTGTTGTTTGGTTCGCCTGTTGAAGCAGTTTTAAAGAAAATGGGGGACAAGGCTAAGTCTATGCAAACTGTTAAAGATTTTTTGCAGGTGCAGCCTCCGAAGTTTAGTAGAAATTGGCCTACTAAGGGGTGGACTTATCCTGCTTATGATTCCCAGTCTAGGGGTAGGTCTAGACGTGGTAAGGGCAGAGCTCAAGGTTCTTTTAGGCCTAGGACAGGGAGTTCACCTGCTCAGACTTCTGGTGAGGGCAGGGGTCAGTCCTTTCGTAAGCAGACCCAATGACCTGCCTTTTCAGCTGCCAGTACATGCTCGCCTGGCAGCACCTCTGGGAGGAAGGCTGTCTCTTTTCAAAGAAAATTGGGATTTAATTACCCAAGACAGATGGGTTCTGGATATCATTCACCACGGTTACAGGTTTTATTTCCATACCTTGCCTCCTTTCAAAGGCATGCCAGACATTCCTCCTCTACAAAGAACAGCGGCTCACAAGCAAATTTCTCTGTTGCTCCAAATAGGAGCCATTCAGTCAGTTCCTGTGCCAGAAAGGAGCCTAGGATTTTATTCTCGCCTGTTCCTAGTACCAAAGAAGGGGAACACGTGGAGACCAATTCTGGATTTATCTATCCTCAACACTTATCTGGACATTCCCAAGTTCAAAATGTTGACGTTACAACAGCTTTTACCTCTGCTGGGCAAAGATCACTGGATGGTAACTTTAGATCTCAAGGAAGCTTACCTTCATGTGCCTATAAGGCTAAGTTGCAGGAAGTATCTGCGTTTTCGAGCTGGAAATTCTCATTATCAGTTCTCTGCATTGCCCTTTGGCTTATCCACTGCGCCCAGAGTATTCACAAAGGTTCTGGCTCCAGTGATAGCTTACTTCAGGCTAAAAGGAATTCAAATCTATCCTTACTTGGACGACTGCCTGATTCTGGCTCAAGAAAAGGAAGACCTTCTACAGCATTTGGAATATGTTATAGCAGTGCTAAGATGCCTAGGGTATTCTGTGAACGAAATAAAGTCCAGTCTAGTACCCTCTCAAGACATGTGCTTTCTGGGTGTGAGACTGAATACAGCAGCCCAGATGGCCTTTTTAACCCCGGACAAACAAAAGAATCTATCCAGTTACTTCCATCAACTATCTCTTCAGTCCGGGCTGACTGCAAGGACAGTCCTTCAAGCCTTAGGGTTCATGGCATCTTGTATTCTGGTGCTTCCCAATGCCAAACTGCATATGAGGAAGCTACAATGGTATCTCAAAATCTATGGACACAGCACTGCCAGGATTTGGACACTGTCATTCAAATAATACCTTGCATTCAAAAGGAATTTTGTGGTGGGCTCAGGAATGTCACCTAAACAAGGGACTCTCTGTGACCCGGCCAGAGGCGAGTCAGATTCTAACGACAGATGCCTCAGACATTGCTTGGGGAGCTCATCTAAATGGAAGGTGGATACAAGACAAGTGGCCTGCCAGACTACAGCATCTACATATCAACATGAAAGAGATGTTAGCAGTCCAGTTTGCATTAATGGCTTTCAAGGAGTTACTTCTTCCAGGGCAGGTGTTGATTCTAACAGACAACACAACTGTCATGTGGTACATCAACAAACAAGGGGGAACACATTCTTACCCATTGTGCAGGCAAGCAATGATTTTATGGGAGACTGCGCTCAGCTTGCAATTAACTCTTCAGGCAAGGTTTCTGCCGGGAGCACAGAACTCCTTAGCAGATGTGTTAAGCAGACAAATCATGGATCCCCACGAGTGGAAACTGGATCTTCATGTATTTCAAAAATTGACAGTGTCATGGGGAACTCCAGACATAGATCTGTTCGCTTCTCCACTAAACCACCAGCTGCCAAAGTTTTGCACGAAGGGATTTCATCACACAGCTTGGAAAGTGGATGCTCTTTCTTTCAGTTGGAAAAATCTTCATGTGTATGCTTTTCCACCTCTTCCTCTTCTCCCAAAGGTGCTTCTAAAGGTCAGACAAGACAAGCCAAGGATGATTTTAATAGCTCCAGATCGGCCTCGGCAGCACTGGTACCCATTACTGAGGAGTCTGGTAAGGAAGCCTCCATGGCCTTTACCCTTGATTCCACACCTGTTGTCTCAGAGGGAAGGTCGTCTGCTCAATGTCAAGCTTCACTCTCTTCATCTAACAGCCTGGCATATTCTGTTTTGAAAGACAGCAGGTCTCAACTTCCTCAACAAGTTTTAAATGTGATTATGGAAGCCAGAAGACCTAGTACAAGGAAAGTGTACGCAGAAAAATGGAAGAGATTTTTATTTTGGACTGCAGCAAAGAATTTGGAGATTTCGGAGCCTAATTTGAGTGTGGCTCTTCAATATCTTACTGAGTTATTGGACAAAGGTTTGTCTTTCTCTTCCATTAAGATTCATGCTGCAGCAATTTCAGCTCACTATGATTGTGACCCACCATTGTTTTCACATCCTTTATTCAAGCAATTTCTTAGAGGGGCAAAGAATATAAGACCCCCACGTAGAGCTCCTACTCCTGCTTGGGATCTCAATTTTGTGTTGGAGAAACTTACTCTACAACCTTTTGAGCCTGCGGCTACTGCTGAACTGAAATACTTGTCATGGAAGACTGCTTTTTTGTTGGCCATTACTTCTGCAAGAAGGGTTTCTGAGTTACATGCCCTTATGGCGGTTGAGCCTTTTTTGATTTTTCATAAGGATAGGGTATCATTACGTACTAATCCTTCCTTTATGCCTAAGGTGGTTTCTAGTGTGGCTTTAAACCAAACTATTCATTTGCCTACTTTCTATGCAGATCCCCAAAATAAAGGGGAAAAGATTTTGCACACTTTAGATGTACACAGGCAATTGCGTTATTATTTAAGCAGGACTAAGGATTTTAGGCAGTCTCAGCAGTTGTTTGTTTCTTTTGCTTTGAGTTCGCAGGGCAAGCCTGTGTCAAAACAAACTATTTCTAGGTGGATTGGGTTCTGCATTGCATTTTGCTATTCCCATCATGGCAAGGACATTCCAGCTGGGATTAGGCCTCATTCCACTAGGGCTACTGCCACTTCAACAGCATTTCTAAGGGGGGTGGCAACTAAGGATATTTTGGAGGCAGCTACTTGGAGTTCAGTGCATACTTTCTCTAAGCATTACCACCTTCCTCTCTACTCTCAGTCTAGGGCTGGTTTTGCCACAGCTATTTTGCAAGGCATGTTATCATCTCCTGCTTCCTTATGATTTGCCAGCCTCCCTTACCTCTGCTTTGGGATTCTACCCAATAGTTAGGACTGCAGCAATGTGGAATGAAGAACATAGTACAGTTTTGTACCTACCATAAATGTAGATGTTCGAGGATCCACATTGCTGCAGTCCAATTTACCCTCCCTCCTTCCCCTCTGTGTTTAGGGGTGGTTGTGTAGGTGAGATTATGTTCTGGTACCTTTGTATATATTGTATATATTTTTGGTGCAGGTATGTTTGGTGTGTTTTGGTTTTGGCCTTGTCTTTTTAGGGTCTTCTGACATCTGGGGCAAGAAAAGACTGAGGATATGGCGTCGGTCATGCGCATTAGTACCCTGACGTACTGACGTCAGTCTAATGCGCCGTGACCGACGTCAGCCATATACTTTGGTATTCGGGCCGACTGGACAGCGGACTACCCAATAGTTAGGACTGCAGCAATGTGGATCCTCGAACATCTACATTTATGGTAGGTACAAAACTGTACTTTGCTTATTTCCCATCTCTCTCTCTCTCTTATTTTACTATGCTTTTAAAGACCCATTTTCATTTTGTACAACTCTCTAGCTATCCCTTCTAAAATAATTTATATCTTCTGTGTTATCAGTACCACACCCATTCCTTAAATTCCTCTCATTTTAACAGAGAATTAGGAAAGTGACATTCTCTCATTTTACAGTCTTGCCTTGCATCTGTGTCTTAGTTTTTATTGATGTGTGACCTGTTATGGTTGTTGAGTGGTTCTCAAGGTTTTCAATGAACTGCACTTACTCCTGTGAAATATAATTTTTCTCTAGTCGTGCCTAGTTATGGTATCTTTGGGAATAATATGCAAATTCTGTCTCAGTTCCTGCTACTGAATTCACATCTTTCATACCAAATATTCTGATGTATTTCTTAAAAAGCTGCCCTTTTTTTGCTATTTTCCATTCTGAGTCTCCCTAATAAATCCTTATTAAAAGTGAGGTTCTGACCTGCCACCCATAAATATTACCTGCTTCAAGCTTATTTCTCCCATTGTTGTCCTAAACTCCATAACAGTGATTTTAAGCAGAATGTAAAATATGCGCCAGCATAATCCTGTTCTCTGCCAGGAAACCCTTGCCACACGAAAGTTTACCATTGTCCTTTTTTCCCCTCTTATTTCCATGTTGGGGTCCCTCTCAATCAGTATTACTCCCTAGTTTCCTCTGCCCTGATAGTCTGCTGAATTTCCAGTCTGAAATTCTTTTTGTCAAATTCATATGCTAATTTCTGTCTAAATGTGTCTCCTGTAACATTGCTATTCATACCCTATATTAATAGAGTTCAGTACTGTTTTTTTGTCTATGCATGTAAGGCCACTTACATTCCGTATTAATGTTGATAATGGCCAAACTAACATACCCACCCACGTAATTTCTAAAAATTTCCTAACACACCCCTTTCTAATAAACACCCATGATACATAGGGACATTATTGGTTTGGGTTGCATAGCTAGGTTTGTAAAGATTCTGGTGGTCATTAGCCTAGTATATACCTGTGAACCTATGCACCTAGGACAAAGCAACCATTCTGTTAAAAAGCTGTTAATGCCATATATTGTACATGACCATTCTTTTGAGTCTGTATAGTTCCATCTTACAGGTTACATGCGCACACTAATGGATTGTTAGACTGATCTTGTATGTAGTTGCTCCTTATCTCTGTTTAAACATATGTCAGATTTTCCCAGACTTTCTGCTTTAAAGTGAAAATGCTCAAGAAAAAACTAAATGCATTAAAAAATAATTTCTCTAACGCACAGAGCTGTAGATATTTCCAAAAGGAAGCTTATCCTTCCATATAGAAGCAGTTGCCCCAAAATATTAGCTGAGTCCGCAGGTATTACCTGTTCTAAAGTTAATGTGTCATGTTAGGACCCATGTTCCCAAATGCAGATTGTCTATTTTTGTTTTCCTCCCACAAGATGTGAAGAGCAACTTCTATGCTTTCATTAAACATTGCATTTTAGCCTTACAAAATGCATTCACTGCTCTTATGTAGCAAATAAACAATGCACTATTGCATTTAATGCATTGAAGTACTAAGGCTGCTGTGGATGCAAGTACTTTTGCAGGTATTCATGTTCCAGAGTATCAGTTCATTGAACTGTTTATCAGTATACCTTTAAAATTAATTACATTGTACCTTACAAATGCTTTGAACACACTGTTCACTGAACTGCTTATCAGTATCCCTCTATAGGTTAATTGTATTTTTGTAGATTTCAAACAGAACACACTGTTCAGACCTGCTTGTCTTCATCCAAAACAAGTGCTGATGTAAAAAAGTTAATTACTTTCTCTTTTTTAAGCCTTTTTGCTTTAAAATGTCTGTAGCGTAAACTAGGAACATTAATCTAGACATATATCTATACAAAAACAATGGAAACTGTTGTATTTTAATTTTGTATATATTATGGTCAGTATGTATTAACCCCACCCCCCAGCAGCAGATATCACATTATATTCCCCGGGATTCTGCAAGCCTTGCACGGCGGGCAGGAGCTCTAGCAGGCAATATGTCTGCAGTGCGATCCAGGAGGAATAGCCTGTAGGGGGTGTGCACGAGCGCTCCTGCACGGACTCAGCCCCTGTATGCAAATTACCCCATTTGCAGGAGAAATCCATGCAAATGAGGTGAATTTGCGATCCAGGAAGCTGGAAACCGGCTGGGCAGGACTAGTGTAATCAGCAGAAATGTACTCTGCTAGTAACGGAGTACATTTCTGCACAGTCCAAAACGGAGCCATGACAGATCCAAATAAAGGGTGCATATCAGTCAGGAAGCATGCCAATGGCCAAGTATAAGGCCATTGGCATTGCAAACATCTTAAAAAAATAAAAAATCAACTTTTATTTTTTTTTTAGCCACACTCTGCTGTTTTAAGCGTAGGGCAGTGGCGCGCAAACGGGATCGGGGGAAAAAAGAAAATAAACCTAAAATAAACATTCTAACTAAAATCACTATTCTGCCATTAAAGTCAATGGCAGGCAGATGACAACATGGCCAGTAAGTAGTGGTTGCTAAGGGGGAGAGGCTCAATGTGAGACATGTAACTATGCATTAGCAGGCAATCCTATGCAAATGAGGGGAATGATAGTGAATCCCAGTTTTCACCAGCATGCTAGTCCGGTCCCAGCAGTGTAAGAGCAGGAATAGCTTGGTGCAAGCCTAGGAGTTAGCTGACATCATGGGGGGGGGGGGGGGGGTTGTCGGGCTTACTGTAAGCGCATTGGAGCCCTGTGGCTCAGGTTTGCTCCTAGCAAAGCAAGGAGGTGTGTCTGAGTCTGCCTATCACTCTTTACATTGCCTAAGTGGGTGTGCGCTCTGTGCACCGGGTTTTAAAGAGAGAGAAAAAAAAAAGGTAAACCTGGAAATAGAAGCTCTGTGCACATTTGAGCACTGTTTGCACGGCACGCCCATTTGCTTAAGCAGGAAACAGTAGTAGGAAGTTAATCAAGGAGAACTAGCATAGCTGGCAGGTGAAATGTATCAGAATCGGCCAATTACACAGGCAGCAGACCAGCCCAGCCCAGAACACTTCTATAACCTATGCAAACACCTTCCACTCTGGTTTTTCCCATACTCTACACCACTGGTGTATACAAGCGGGGAAGTTTTAACAGACAAAACAATAAAATGATAGGGGCTGCAATAACTATCATACAACTTGTGGAAGACCCTGAGGGTGGTGAGGATGTGAATGCTGCTGACCAACCCACAGTGAGGAGACGGAGAAGAGTATACAGACCCAGGGTAACCTACCAGGGGCTACATGAGCTGGAGATAGTGGAGCGCTATAGGGTGGACAGGGACCTCCTACAGCAAATTGTTGAGCTGTGCTGGCCACGCCTGAAACACAGAACTAACAGAGGGGAAACCATCCCAGTGGATACCAAGGTATGTGTAGGCCTAAGAATACTAGCTACAGGTACCTTCCAAAGGCCAACTGGGGATATGATGGGGATCTTACAGGAATCGGCATCCAGGGTACTCCAGTTCCTGGATGCCATGTCAGCACATGCCGGTTAGCATGTATATTTCCCCAACACCAGTGAGGCGTTGGCCAGCAATATGCAACTGTTCCACCCAATAGCAGAATACCCTGAGGTAGTGAGTGTTATAGACTGCACGCACATACACATCAAAGCACCACCTGGTGAGCATTGTAGGGTCTACATCAACCGCAAGGGCTTCCCCTCCATCAACTGCCAGGTCATGTGCAATGCCCAGGACATAATAATGAATGTGTGTGCTGGCTGCCTTGGAAGCTATCACTATTCCCACATCTGGCATCAGATAGAGCTGTACCAGAGATTTGCCAATGGTGACATCCCTTATGGTCACCTAGTGGGGGATGCTGGATACTCGCTGGAGCCATGGCTGATGACACCCATCAGAAATGCACACACACCTGAACAAGAACTCCATAGTGAGGCACACACACAGACCAGATTATAATAGAGCATGTGTTTGGGATGCTCAAGTCACAGTTCTGGTGCCTGGACACATCCGGTGGAGCCTTGCAGTACTCACCGGCTACATGTACCCAAATTGTCATCGTATGTGCCATGCTACACAGTATGATCCTGCAGAAACAGCTGCAGCAGGAACTGCTTGGGGCAGGGCCACACAGCCCCCCACCATTGCCAAGGCCTGCACAGGCACAGAGTGACTCAGAGGAGGAAAAACCTTAGTCTGCCCCAGTAGGCAGAAGATGTGCCCAGTATGCCCTGGCCTTGGCAAAGAGGCAATGCATAGCACATACACTGACACAGGAGGGACCCAGGGAATAACACCTCTCTCTGACTCTCACATACAGTAAAAGGGATTCCAAACATGACACTACCTGTGCTCAACCATGTGTAGGGGAGTGTACTATGTGCATCCGACATAGGCAGCCCTGCAGCACCACCCTCAATACTGGGACACCCACAAGGTAAGTGACTCACACACATGCCAGTCAGGAGGGGGGCCAACAACAGTCACAGCCAGCAGGACAGGTGTAGACAAGCACAAATAAAGGTTGTGCTATGGCCTCTGAATGATGCCTATGGGTAAGCCCCCCCCCCCAGGCCTACACAGACTACAGCAGGTCAGGCAGTGGGATGTTACTTCTGAAGGGTAGAAAGTCCAAAAATAATACGTGTAGTACACTGATATGCCTGTAGTCAGCATGATAGGTTAGAATACAGAATGTAATGGAGTACCTTACATACCAGTACAGTCATAGCAAATGTGTACAAGTGTCAGGTGTGCCCCCCCAGCCTATGTAGAAATGTAATGTCAGGTGTGTCCCCCAATCCTGTGTAGAAATGTAGTGACAGGTGTGTGCCCCCCAATCCTGTGTAGAAATGTAGTAACAGTCAGGTGTGCCCCTCCCCGCAACCCTATGTAGAAATGTAGGAACATGTATGTGTAGGTATAATACCAGTGGAGCACGGATTCACAGAGGTGGCCAAGGTAGTAGGATAGGTTGTAGCATCTGCACAATATGCAGGTATATGTGTGTTAGGTTGGTGCGTTTCATATTGTGTGTGTGTGTGGTTGGTATGTATTCATGTTGAGGTAAGACCTGATGGCCATTGCCCACTACTGATGATGACAGGGACAAGTCTTCACAACTGCAGTGCCAAACACAATACCCACCAGTATAACACAAGTTAGCAGTAAGCCATTGCAAATGTATGGTGGTAATATGTGTCACCATCTGAGCATGGCTGTTGGGCTAGATATACAAGCAATACAAAGGGGGAAAGTACCCCAGACGTGCAGTTTATATTGTGTCACTGTGAAATGGGCACACCCTTGGAATAGTACAAACAGGTATGCAGCACATTATCTGGTCCTATAGTAGGGGATACTGGTGTTGTCTGCCCAAACACTCGCAGATCACAATGGAGGTAGGACTGCTGTATTGGGAAACAGCTGATGCACATGCAAGCATAACTGGAATGCCCAATGCATATCTGTGTGTCAGATGCAAGTAGTGTCCATAGCACACATGCACCCAACTCACGCAAACACCACCCACAGGTGCCTCCCTAGTTGTACCCCTGCTGTGGGGAATGGGTACAATATGACCCCAACTGTATATGGCAGTAGCGAAAGAGAGTGGCATGCAGGTGTCGCCAGCTGTAGGTAGCATCCTGCCAGCATCCACACCACCGAACAAGACTGATAGAAGGTATTGGCATGAACACCTAGCACACCTACCCTGTCAACCCAGGGGAATATACTCTGTGGCAGTCTGAGACTGTAGGACAGACGGAATGCAACGGCTTGCCACATCTGGCCCGCAACAACATCTAATGGCCCACAGTCCTCTGCCAAGGGCCTGTGTTTTACATGTACTGCCATTGCATATTATGTCATGGACACCCAATTAACAACACAACACATTCCACATACGCCATATGCAAGGCCATGTGGACAAACCACAGTAACATGTCCACCATGTCCCACTGCATGAACTGTCGACCAACACCAACACACAGCCTTGATGGGGTGGTAACCATAGGGAAAGTATCAGAGAATGTATGAATAATGCAAGGATGAGGAGAGAATAACTGAGGGGGTCGGGTGGGAGCGTGGCCAGCTTGGAATGTGCAAGGTCCGACACACAACTGTGTGCACATGCTATCCCTGGCTGTAAACACATAAATGGGTGCCTACATACCTGCCCGTACACCACAATAGGGGTAATGTCATGACTCATGGCCCCTGCCTCTGGGTAACCTGTGCAAATCTATACAGCTGTGAGGTAATGCCATAGCAATATAAGGCTATACTGTCATGTTGATGGATGCACATGTATGGGATCCCCTGCCAGCACTGTACCAAGGTGCTGAACCGGATACACCGACCCAGCAGCAAGTGTCTGTAGCACCCCCTCCAGGATGGCATAACCTACCATGAATATGTAGGTGTCTACCCACAATACCGCACACAGCTGCAGTTACTTTTGTCCCCCAAGACATCACTGTGAGCAGGAATGTCCACCTGACAGTACATGAGGACAGTAAACATCACAGTGTATAACAGTACACATGTCTGAATATCTCTAAAAGCAGTACCATGTAGCTGCAGCAGCACAGACACAATCACCTACAGTACACACTATCCCCTACACACTTTGTCCCCATATTGCCAAATGATCGACAGATACTTTGCAGAAACAGTTTGCTATCTGTAGATGTACAACACACAGGTCTGCACTGGAGTACAAACTACCTGGAATCGATCCACACATGCAATACAAAAGGGCATACTGTACATGCTCACACACTTTTACATATGAAGCCCATGTCTGCAAACTACAGTGGACCAGACATATTTGTCAGTTGCAGATGTTAGTGCAGACACTTCTCAGTATGCACCACTCATGCTTTGCACACACAGTGGATAGGAATACAGACCTATATCCAAGGACAACACACTATAATAAGTCTACAGTAGATGTACATAGATGTGTGGAAGAGTGTGACTGTGACAAGGAGCCATCCAGGACTGTCCCACCCAGCACACAGCCAAATGGCTACAACCGCATGAGGTTCAGATGTCACTCACTGTAGATACTAGCCAACTGTATCCCTCAGCAGTACCGACTATGTGGTACAAGTGCTAGCTGTGCAACATGACTGTACAAGGAAATAGGCATCTACCAGCTGTATACACGTACCTGTGGAATATGGCCCTGCGTGTGCCCACATGTGTTGTCAACCCCTAGAGGAATGGGTTATGGCCCATGCGCGCACACTGGTCTCCCCATAGCCCTACTATGACAAGCCTGCTGAGGTAATCCTCTGTGAAATGCACCTTTGGGAAGGTTGTAGCCCAGCAATCACCGTGGCGCATCCTATAGCTGCGTACTGCTGTAGTGTGATATTCTAATCCCAGACTGTGCAAGCGTGTGTGTGTGCGTCTGTGCAGAGAGCAATGCTTTTTAGGCTAGTCACACTCCCCACAATTCAGATGCCCTACTTTAGCAAGGCTGCTGATGTCATCCACCTTGAAATACACCTTTGGGAAGGCAGTAGCCCAGTAATCTCCGTGGTGCATCCTATAACTGCGTATTGCTGTAGTGTGATAAAATAGCTAGGTAGGAGTTCTAATCCCAGACTTGGCAACTGTGTGTGTGTGTGTCTGTCGGTCTCTGAGCAATGTTTTATAGGCTAGTCACACTCACTACACTTCAAATGCCCTATGTTGGCAATCCTGCTGATGTCATTCACTGTGAAATACACCTTTGGGGAAGGAGTATCCAGTTATCCCCGTGGTCCGTCCTATAACTGCTTCATGCTGTAGTGTGATACAGAACTCTGGTAGGGCTTCTATCCCCACACATGGCGGTCATGGAAGTTTTTGTGTTTTTCTATGTCTGTGTAGGGAGCAATTCTTTTTAGGCTAGTCACACTCACTACACTTCAAATGCCCTACTTTGGCAATCCTGCTGATGTCATTCACTGTGAAATACACCTTTGGGGAAGGAGTACTCCAGTTATCCCCATGTTGCGTCCTATAACTGCTTCATGCTGTAGTATGATATAGAACTCTGGTAGGGGTTCTATCCCCACACATGACAGTTGTTGAGGTTTTGTGTGTGTTTCTATGTGTAGGGAGCAATGCATTTTAGGCTAGTCACACTCACTACACATCAATTACCCTACTTTGCCAATCCTGCTGATGTCATTCACTATGAAATACACCTTTGGGGAAGGAGTACTCAAGTAATCTCTGCTGCGCGTCCTATAACTGCGTAGTGATGTAATGTGATACACTAGTTAGGTAGGAGTTCTAATCCCAGACATGACAAGATGTGTGTCAGTGTTTGTAATTTGTATCCTGTGTGGAGGTGGGTGCGAGTGTGTAAAACAACTGAAGTTAATGGGGAGTGGGTTTTGCAAATTTCTTATATGATGGACATAGTATATATCACAATGTCCACCGTACAGGGATAACAGATGTGAAATAGCAGAGAGGCTGGGGTGCATATCCATACCCCTACATTTGACATCAAGGCCAGGCAAACAAAGTGAGTATTACCCAGATAACACTCTCAACCCATGTCTCATACACACACACACACACACACACACACTTGCTAGGCAACAGTCGCTATGTTGGTAGTACCCTACATATTGCCCACTGATAGTAACCATGGTGTGATTACAGTGGGCTACAGTGGGCATGGCACCCCAACCATCAGTCCATTAGGCACGTGTATGCCAACAGTACACCTTCCCCATGCCCCCCCCCCCGGATACTTGCGACACCTGTGGTGCCTTCATATGTGACCCACAAAGGACATACCATGCCTGGCAACATACCCTGTATGGCCAGATGCCACTGACATCAGGGAATACTGGTATCATGCTATCAATGTAGGTGCTGGGTCAGACTGCCTTCCATTAACAGTTCCCGCCACATGAGGCCAGGACTGGCACATCTGATGATATCTTTGTACACAGCATGTGCCAGACACCCCAGGTACAGTTTCACATGTCACTGTACATGCATGTGGGAGGTGTGCACATCCCAGAACACCGTCCGTGTCATGCACTAAGGAACATATACATGACAAGCAATGCACAGCATTGGCCACATGCTATAGTCACCCAGGTGACAGAATGGTGAATACAATACCCACCTGTGTGGTCAGAACCAAACACTACACCCCTGAGCCACAATAAAGACCATTGTCATGTGGCCTGATGCCAAGGTATACCCATCACCTAGCCTTGTATAGCCGTGTGGCACAGTCGACCACGACACACACGTGCAGCAATGCACTCATGCATGTCAGTACTGGCACCCTATGTCTGTGTGTGTGTTGTTTGATGTGTATGACCACATTCACACTCACTACAACCTCCATTGGCATACTGAAGCATGCTGTCTGATGTCAGACACCTTCACATACCCTTTGCCCATATATCCTCCATATGACCCCTGTGATGCATATGATGCCTGCACAGTAATGTGTTGTGGCAATCTCATTAGTGATGATTTGTATTCCTGGCCCTGCCAAGTGTTAGTATGTGTGCGTCCATGTGAGAATGTGGCTGTGTCCACTGGCACTTGTTCATGCGGACAGGCACGTGTACTGCAGCTACCATATAGCTTACCATATCCCTGTTGCCAATGTCATTCACCATCACATATACGTTTTGAGGGCTCCTCAACATGTAACCTATGTGGTGGTGCATCCAATAATTGCATAGACATGTGATAGCACTACATAGTCGTCAGAGTTGATGCCCTGTACTGGTAGGTGTGTAACAGACATGCTTAGGTTTTGCTGTCCCACCCCTCCCTGACTCTTCTTTGCCTCTGTCTGCCTCTCTCACTCCCTCTTTGGTGGATGTGGAGACTTACACCTGCTGTGCTTAGGCAGCAGCATGTGTATTTTAAGTGTTGCTCATGATCAGCTGATGGCCCCCGCACAAATTGCAGCCCTCTCTAGCTGATTGTATGTGGAACAGCTGTAACATTCCCATAGCCAATTGCATGGGAACGCACTCCAGTATGTAGGAACATCATGTTGGTGTTGGGCCTTTATATTCACTGTGAGCAAGAACTCGATCCATTGTTAGGCAAACAGCAACTCAGATGGATTGGCGATTTAAACAACATACACTGTGGAAACAGGGCAACACACAGGAGGGAGGTGTGCCTGACTTGACTGCATACTGTAAGTGCTGCTGTACTGCATTTGGAGTAATGTTGGTTTAACAGGGTGTGTGTGAATATGGCTGTCCTACATGTTTTAATAGTTGCCATGCAAGTGCTATGTTTATGAGGAAATCCCCATCTGTGGGGTCTTCTGCAGACTGGGCAGTGTGTGGTGCCTTTTGTTTCATGTGTTACCCACAGAACACCTGTCTGTGAACTGCAGAAGGTAGTGTGAGGATTGCAGTCTGTAGATGGTGACAGCTGTGAGAGTTACTGACTTCATATCCCTCATAGGAAATATGTTGCCACAAACCCTGTTACAACAGCAAATGTATGAGGGTATCACAGCAGCATGTCAATATTGGCCCTGTGTATGTGCCTCCAGCCACAACTGTCAACCTTTGTATATATGTCATGCAGTAAGAGGTGCATATGTGCTGTACACCATAATTAGTGTCATCATATCTGATAACATGATAGTGAGATATCAGACTTCTACATGTGTAGTAGGGGTTACAATTTATGACATAACCTGGACATTCTGTGGTTGTGTGTACAGTATTGAGGTCTGTGTACTCATGATTATTGTCCACACTGTGTGTATTGTTCATATGTACTTTGGCCTGTGTACATACTGTGGTAGATGTCATTGTTCGTGGTCCTGTTCTATCTGATGGTACATGCTGCTCCACTGTGTGTTACCCTGTCGGCTTACACGTTTGTAGGGCCATACACACACATGTCCCATAACACAGACAGGCTTTGAACAACACTGTGGAGAGGCCCAGTATATGTAGGTTTAGTGTGTGAGTGGCACATATGAGGATGGTGTTGCACAGATAGTCCATATACTGTAATGTTACTCTAGCTTGCCATATGTGGCTGTGTTCACATTATGCACTTTCACACAGGTGTATCATACTCTGTGCTGTGTCATGCCTCTAGAGCCTGCTATACATACTGGAACATGTATATTCCCCCATAGGAAATGTAGGCCAGTGTTGAGCCAGTCTGCCTGTAGCCTGCACAGTGCATTGTTACATGCCTAGCAGCTTAGTGTACTTACCCACTGAGATGTTATGTCCAGAAACTTGCCAGATGTACTGCTGCCGGGCCACCATAACAGTTATGTATGTCAGACCGAGCAGTGGGGTGCTGTACAGATGTATGTCAGTATCTAGTGGCTAGTATGTGGCCATGGCACCTGTGTACCAGTGGTTATCATGTGTCAGGACAGACAGGTGTGTGAATGCATAACCTATGGGGACAAATGTGAACCAGTAGTTACGTGTTATACCCATCTTACATGGCTGTTAACATCCATATTGTCAGGCTTGGTCCAGATGTCTTGCACTAAGGGGTTTTGTGTATACCTCTGGACTGTCCAGAGTGTATCACTGTCCACATATATTGGCCAATATCTCTGCTGTAGTCCACAGGAGCATTACCTGCTAGCAGTGGGTACTCTCCTATGATGTCTGTTAGTAGCCAGTGGCCCCATGATAAAAGCAGATGTGACCACCCACACACACCATGTCTACACTGCCTTGAGGTATCTGGATGTACATTACCATACAATCCACCTTGGGTAAATGCAAGCCTACCACCTCCTGCCATACAGACTGTTCTGTCTGTCCATCTGCTTGTGATGGTGCCAGTTATGCCTTGTAATGTAACAGTTACATCCCATTGTGTCAGCTGAGTTCTGTACCCCCTAGGGAATGTGTACAGAGTGTAGATAGCGGATGCTGAACTATGCGTCTGCATTACTTACTGTTTGATTGTTTGGTATCCTATGGCTCAGTCTGTCTTTACTATTGTACTACTAGAAGGCCTCGGCCTGGACAGCAACATTTGTAAACCTTTCCAGACTACTGCATTAGTATAACTGTTTCACAGTTGCATTACTCTGTTTCTATAGATGTCAGTGTCTAAACAGCTATGTGACATGGCATATACAACTTTAATAGTACACAAAGCTTCCCCATTTATGCAAACCCATGTGTGGTGTTGTATCCTTTGACCTCTCTATGGGTATATGTTGCAGGCAACGGTTGTCATTTATTTGGGTGGCTCATACAGTGTCCAGTTGTTAAGGTGGTAACTGTAGGCATAGTGGCTGTTACATATTGTGTGCTCCTTCTACGTATGTATCTTACTATACATATCTGTGTATGTGTAGTTACATATATATCTATATGTATGTGTGTGTATATATGTGTATATATATATATATATATATATATATATATATATATATATATATATATATATATATATATGCATCTGCATATGTGTGTTTGTGTATATGTATCCTACGGATGTTGATAGCTTCCTCATTGTACATTCCCTATGGGAGCCAGACTACTGCATGATATGTTACTGATACCAGCCTGGCATCATACAGGTGGGATGGAGTACTGTAAACATCTTGTGCCCATGTCGTGTCAGGCCCTGGTTATGGGATCTGCAATAGTTGGTAGTGTATTGCAGGGCAGACGTGTTTGGCTGTGGGGGGGGGGGGATATACCTATTTGTACAAGATGTATGTTGATTGGGGCCTCTCAGCCCCATTAACGGTGTATGTGAACATGTATATTTTGTTATGGTCCCATTGTTATCTACAGATGTATGTCCATATATACCTATATAGATATATGGGTCTACTACTATTTTGAAATACGATAGTAGTGTCCCACTAAAGCGAAAGTCACTAGAAAAAACGAAGGGTTAGGGCTTGGGTAATGGATAGTGGAAACCTAGTAGGGCTATCCACTATCCTTGGCCCAAGCCCTAACCCTAAGGTCTGTGACTACCGCACTACAGTGCAGGAAATTGTATTTCCTCCACTGAGCAGTAATTGCGGACCTATTTCCTGTACTGTGGTGCAGTAATCACGGACTTTTGGGTTAGGGCTTGGGTTAAGGATAGTGGATAGCCCTACTAGCTATCCACTATCCTTAACCCACGCTCTAACCCTAAGGTCCGTCACCACCACACCACAGTGCAGGAAATGTCCCATTCGACTTAGTGACTTTCGCTAAAGTGCACTTTTGCGTTAGTGGGACACTACTATTGTATTTCAAAATAGTGTAATTTCGATCTTCTGTAGTAGACCCAGATATATATCTGTTTACATATATATAACTTGCTGTATGTGTGTGTGTGTGTGTGTGTGTGTGTGTGTGTATATATATATATATATATATATATATATATATATATATATATATATATATATAGATGTAGACCTATATATCTATAGATGTACGGCTTTGTATGTGTATGTTTATATATATATATATATATATATATATTATATATATATTATATATATATTATATATATATCTGTATCTGCATATATAGATATGTTTTATCTGTTTAGATATTAATATACATACACACATACATCTACATGTTGGAATACATTCCCTGTACTGTTGAATGACTGGGCTGGATGATATGTTTGTACAAACATCCGGGTTATGTATATCTGACATGGCTTAGTGGTAAATCACTTTGCCTAAGGTGTGCAGGGTCCTGGGTTTGAGCCTTGCAGAGGCTGTTTATTTTGTTGCTGGGCAGAACAATGGCAGTTGGATGCAGAGTGATTAAGGTACTTTTGAGCAGTTGTAAGCGGATTTGCGCGGAGGTAAGCACTGCTAACTTCCGGTTACAGTTCCTTATACTCGGCTTCTAAATTGCTTAACCTGTATAGGCATTGCTTAACCTCGCGCAAACAGGCTTAAACCTGCTTAGTGCTGCTTAAAAGTGCTTACTCCTGCGCTAATTTCTTTAAAAGAAAAAAAGAGTTGATAGGAAAGTGGTGAAAAAGGGGCACAAAGAGGGAAAGACAGTAGGAAAAATAGCTAGGGATGTACAGGAAGGGTGTGGGGAAAGGTCCATAGCTGCCCATTTCTTCTACAGCAACAGCTGTGCATATACATTAAATGTGGAGGTAGATTTGGACACTCAAATCCCTGGGAGAGGGGTGAGGACAACAATAATAAGTTGTGATGCCAATTAAACCTGATTACATGTGTCCAGTTGACACGTGCGAAATTGACAGCTATGTATAGGGTGAGATTTTTTGGGGGGAACAGATTGCCCTTTTTTCTTTTCCAGGTGAGAGTGGGAAGTTGGGGAGGGATAGTAGGTATATTTGGCGAGGTAGGTTGAGTAGGAACAGACAAGACCAACAAGGCGCATACAGGGGGCGGTACATGACACACGGGGCAAACACCTTGATGGGGGAGGGGTGTTGAGAAATCGGAAGCCCATGAGCCCCCTAGTGGAAACAGTGTGACTGAGGTTCCGACCCATGGGCAGTCACCACTGCACCTTCACAGCCCCAAAGGTGGCTTGTGCTGGGAGCTGAGTCGCAGGGCCAGCCTGACACTGTAGTTGAGACACATGGCCCTCGAGCTGGCATAGCAGATCACCAAGCTGTTGGTTGAGCTCGCTACACACCACGACCCGGACCTGGCGACGGGTGACAGGTTCCTGTCCGCGCCCGCTCCCAAAGGGGGGTGAGCCTCATCCTCTGAGGCGGTTCCACCCAAAGGTGGTGCAGGACCAGCAGACAGGAAGGTCCCGGGCTGGGCCTTAGACATGCTGGTGCTGCGGCCAGCTGAGGTGGGACATGTGGGTCCTCTGGGACTGGCCTTCCCAAACGTGCTATAGTGTTTAGAGTTTGTCATCATATGTGGGTTAGTAATAGTCAACACATTCCAGGGTTAGGTATAACAGCATGCATAGATATTCCCATTAACCAAGACACCAGATACGGAACAGTTGCATAGCAAACAGAACACATTTATATATGGGACCACAGTGGTATTAAGAACAGCATGCAGGTACATTGATGGCACCATGCCACCAGTGTTGGAATAATTAAATATAGCACATGCATGGGAACAATTAAAATATATATCAAACAATAGGGCATTGTCAGAACATTGGAGTCATTGCATACCGGTTGGGGTGGGTATGTTTATTGTTGGAGATATGGTTGGGGGGGAGATATTAATTAACTAGTATATTCCTGTAGTCCACATTACTTTTCTAGTCAGTGCTGTTATCTGTACCTTACAAGTCTTACTACACTACCCTATAGCCTTAGTTTGGACATCGATATGGCTGTCATCATCGTTTTACAAGAACTGGTTTTACCTGTAGTATACACCTCTTACCTGGTATACCTGTGGAGGGAATGTATGTTAACAGAAACTAAGTGTTTCTACACATACTCCCAGATTCCGGGTTGTTGATGTGCACATGGCTATCCACCTCTTTCTGCACAGACTCTGGCCATGTGCTGACCACATGCAGGTGTACCGGGACATATCTAGAATATTGCCCTCTTCAACAGACTTAACACATACATATACATGCTTTCCTACACAGTTATATTATGTAGCACATTGTGGGTGGCAGTGATCAGTGATACTTTATTATTCAGAGAAACTGCAACACTCACAATTCCCTGCAGTACTAGAGTAAACAGTATCAGTACAGGGTATAATGTTTTTTATTTCTCAGCACAGTGTTCGTATCTGACGTACCTGTGGGAGCAATGTTTGTTAGCACTACCTGAATGTTGCCACACAAAGTTCCAGATTACACATTACTATTATGCGCATACATCTCACTCTGTGGCCACTGCTTGACAAGATGGGGGTGTAAATGGGACATATGTGGCTTCTTAGTCTCATAAGGTTTTGGGGAGTTGCTAGTGTGCCAGCTTTGTTCTCATAGATGTGTCAATCAGTTGTATTTTCTCTTTGCTGCTATACGTTAAGGATCATCCCACTGATTTCCTAGGGGGACAGGTTGACAGGCAACAGATATGGGCCACTTTACTGGACAGTTTGGACGTATCTGTACAGTTGTGGGGTATGATTCTGTATGCAGACTACTACCACTGGCAGGATTCGAACCATGACTGTGTGTACAAAGAAACAGTTCACATCTCAGTTGCATGTGCTGTTCGGGTTTTGTTGTCTACCTTTTCCCTGTTTTCTGTCGGTGTTTCTCAGTTGTACTAAATGGCCTCTGGGGTTACACCAGTCATATACAGGCATCCGTACACTTTCTATTTATGGTGCACGGTGTGGGTAACGGTGCTTATTACAACAGTACTGTTACGCGAATACATATATACATTACCATATGATACCAGAGGATACACATGCCGTCCAGCAGTTAGACATTTATTGTCAGGCTGTTATGCTTTTATTTACGTACATACCATGAGTCTTTTTCTGCCATATTCTCCACTGTATACAGCACTTGCCTTAAACAGTACAGGCAATTAATTTACTAATACTTTTAGATTTATTTCCTATGACAGTACATGCAAGAGTATTACTGACCTGCCTCACATCGCAACCTCTCCAGGCGACTGCCATGGGCCTCCTGGTTCGTGGCCTGCTTGATTGCAGCTGTGGAGGACATAAGACAAATATTTAGCCATACCTATCCATGGTATACATGAGCTGACAATTATTAAACAGGTAGTGGACTGATACTTACACACAGCTGGGACATCCCCTGCTGTTCTAGCCTCTTGGATCCACTGGTCCAAGAGGTCCCTCTTACGCTACTTCAGGTTGGCATAGTAATGGCTGACCTGCTCACCATTTTGGGGTTTGACAGTGGTACTGGTGAGGTCATGGGCAAGACGGTCCCAGGCACCCGCCTTATATTGGGAGCCCTGGTAGTGGCCCTGCAGCAGTCTCTGTTCATGGTTTTTGACAAGGAGTCCTGCCATGACTCTGGACTCCTGGCTACACCAGCGCTGTGCCCGGAACCTCACACCTCTCCCCTTCCTGACATAGTGCCTGCAAGGGAAGCTACAACCAGTTATGAGATGTATTCCCGCCTCTTGGGTTTAAGTAGGGTTGATTTCCTGCACTTTTTCGTGATTGGCCGGTTTTGAAAAGGCTAAGCTATGGGCAAACCTTCTTACCGAACATTGGCATTGTTTAAAGGGATATAACACTGGGCACATTGAGTTAGCTGGCCTACACATTGCTTACACCTCCTAAGCTGGCCTGTGCAATGCATAGCGTTGCTTACATTTGACTTTGCTTTATATTTCCTTTTTGGCATTGATTTATTGTTCATTACGTCTTGTATATATGCCTGGTATCCATGATTCATGTATACGTACACTATATGGGGTCCTTGTGTTTTATTGGGGACTTCAGCACTCTATTACAATTACACCTGACTTCTGGGCTTAGTGCTGTACTCCAG
Source organism: Protopterus annectens (assembly GCF_019279795.1). Classification (NCBI taxonomy): domain Eukaryota; kingdom Metazoa; phylum Chordata; order Ceratodontiformes; family Protopteridae; genus Protopterus; species Protopterus annectens. Next base: position 851,263,380 of record NC_056730.1, read on the forward strand.
TTCCACATATTTATGTTATGTAGTGGGCTATGGAACATACGTTTATATACTGGTTCCTTTCACAGGTTCAGTTTGCTTTTACTGTAGTGAAGACTTGTTTGGTGATACCTCATTCTTCTGTACTATGATGGCTTGGTGGTTCACTACTGTGACTATAGTGTATAGGGTCGTGGGTTCAAGATATGCAAGGCTGTTTATTTTGTTGATGAGCAGAACAATGGCCATTGGATACAGAGTGATTAAGACACTTTTGAGGATTTGTAAGGTTTGTGTGAGGGTAAGCAATGCTAACCTCCAATTACATATGCTTACAGAGCGTTAGCTTAAAAATTGCTTAACCTGTGTGCACATTGCTCACCCCGCGCAAATGGGCTTATACTCACTACTGCTTAAATATGCTTACTACTACTTACTGATGCTTAAAACTGCTAATAGTGCTTTATTCGTTACGACACTGACACCTCACATGTGCATTTACTGCAGTACTCCAGTTCACAGTTCATAAATATATGTTATTTAGTGGGTTATGCAACAAAATATTGGTCATAACGTGCTTTGCCATGGAAAATGTAATGTGCTGCAGTGGGACTCTAACCAGGAATGCCTGCTCGTAAGGCGAATGCTCTGCCCACTACACTATTGCTATGCTGCTTCATTTGCATATATCTTCCTTTTTATCCTCTTTAGCCATTTAAGCTGCATTAATTGTAGCTAAGCGATGGGCACACCCATGTACCTACGGTTAGGTTTAATCTGATTTAAAAAAAAAAATAGTAAGGGTTTGTTCATTTTATTTGTATTTACTTGCTGTTGTACATGAGGGGACTGTTGGTGGGGATATACGGACGCCTATGGGTGGTCTCCCTCATTTCTTAGCCCTTTCTGCTGTTTTTCATTGCGGGGGCGTGTATATTCTGAGAGCTCTGCTCTCAAACACGTCCCCCTGCACACTTACATGCTCCTTGTAAGATTAGGAGCTCAGGCAGCCTCATTAATATGCATGGCGCGCTGCAGTCCTGCTCTTAAACGACTTCCTCCGTGTGGGACTAAGCTAGTCCTTTGAATTGCTTTTTCCCAGCCTTTTTATGCTGTTGCAGTGAAAGGTCTGTGCACATTTCAACTAGGAAAAAAGTACTTTCTTGTAATATCACTAGCATATGCACCAGTGGCTAACAGAACTCCCCCATCTCACTTTTAAAATATCTGACTGCGTACTGTACAAAATTGTTACACAAAATAGCATGCAGTTTATATCAGGAAATCTTTAATACAAATAGAACAAAGACATGCGTGCTTCAGACGTTTTTAAGACCCTGTCAGCATTTCATTGTTATATATTCAATAACAAATAAAAACCAATAGTTGAGGCAAGAGTGAAGTAAAAGGCTAACAACAAAAACAATCTCCGGATGACACAAAGGAACTGATACAACTAAAATTAGTGTAGTTTCTTTTAAGATCTGCTTTCATGACACTTCAACTTTAAGGTATTGTATAGTGAAGACTGTTTGGCTGGCTTGGTCTTGTAGAATATACATATATATGTGTGCACATTTGTGTAAATATATATTTTTTCCTCCACAGGTACACACACACATTACTTTGGTGAGTTGCATCTTGAGTGGATGGTTACAATGCATCTTTCAAACATTTAATTGGTTGTGAACTTGGTCTTTTACAGAAGCATTTTTCTTTTGATCAACATTAGATTATTATTGTAGCCTAAGCTGTTTGGGTTCTACTCTCACTGACCCGTCCATCTTTCAAAAGATCTTCTCCTTTTTCTCTTTCTATGGACAGGGATGATTTGCTAGGATTTGGTAAAGGACTCACTTCTGCCTTTTCATTGTCTAATTCTTCAGGCAATAAAAAAATAATTCCTTTCTGACTTTGATTTTCACTCAGAAGAGCAGACATTACAGGGTGATGGCAGGGGCGGCTCGTGGCATCGGACTGCCGGACTGCAGCCCCCTCAGCAAAAAACAGAAAAAGTACCTTTTTGCGTAGTAGTGAACTAGTGACACAGTGTATTATTTATTTATTTTTTTGTTTACTGCGTCTCCGCTCCACGACTCGTCAGGTTCCTTCCTGCCTGGGCAAGTACGCTCATGCGGACTTTAACCGCCGCGGGTTGCGGCGGTTTTAAATAAAGACTTTTTTTTTTGTTTTTGTTGCAGCCCGGTGAGGGAATGAAGGCATCAGTGTGATGCCCAGCAGTCTATGCGGTTCCAAACTGCATAGAATTGCAAGGGGTTCGGACTGCGACATCCGCAGGCACGTACATGACGTGCTTGGGCTAAATGCTTCTGATTGGTTATCGCTCTCTTCCCGGGCTTTATGTGCTGGGAAAAGAGCGAGAATCAAACAATTTCAGATGTGGACTGATTCATGACTGAGTGTGAGTCAATCTCAACTCAAGGGAAGAAAGGATTTACCTATATAAGGTCTGGTTCACTAAGGTAATACTAGAGAATGCTGAGAAAATGCATTAAGTGACAAAACAGTGTTAACAGTTAATCAAGTGGGGAAAACTAGTATGAAAAATAAAGTGAAGGCCAAGTGTGTGAAGAATAGAGATTTTTATGCAAAAATTCTTAAAACACTTGCTGAAACTCTTAAGCTTTGAAAACTTTATTTATAGTTTAAGAAAAAAAACTACTAAAGGAAAAATGTAAACATATTTTGAATTATGTGAAAATAAGGGTTTCAGGGGAGAAAGCAGTGAAAATATCCCCCTCTGTCCTGACCAGATGGGATTTTTTTTTATTAAACTAAGGAGAACATGTATATCTTTTCCACAGGGAAGCACTACAAAGGCAGTTTCTAAGTGTTCACTGGCTGGAAGTAATTCCTTTGTTTTAAGAATTCCCATTTTCCTCACATTTTTAAAACATTGGAGTTGGTATGTTTAGGTTTTCTGGATGTGCGAGACTTGCCCCTCTATGAGAGAGTATAGGTTTGGTTTTCCCCATGTAAGAAACAACTAGTTTTAGGCTTTTCATTGCACTGGGATTCTGACAAGTTGATTCAGGAAAATTCTGTCTTCAGTGCATTAGAACTTGAAGGAACTAGTTTAGTTTAATTATTAATACTTATTTGTGACTCATTGTACAGTATCGGTTTCCTTCTACCAGACCTTTCAACTGGCCTTATTTTCGCTTTTCAGCCCAATTTACACCTGTGTATGATGTACCTGTTTTTGAAAGTATGTCCCTATTTTCAAGCTTCACACACAACCCCCCCCCCAATGACATTTGATTTCTGAAGCTGTCTAGTACTCCGAAAACCCAACAACATGATCGATATACTAATGGCACCACTAATTAAAAGAAAGAGGGCCTACTTACATCCGCCTTTTTCAACAGCATACCAGGTCACTGAAGGAGCTGATCGTTGGTGTTCTCGTTTGGGCTGAGCTGATCACTGGTTCTCGTTTGGGCTGATCGCTGCTTGGAGGTCGCTGATCTAGTTGTTTACTTTGGCTGGTAGGAGTGTGTGTGAAGGAGCTGATCGCTGGTTTAGTTTGGCTGGTAGGTGTGTGTGTGTGTGTGTGTGTGTGTGTGTGTGTGTGTAATGCCCCAGTAACTATACACTGGTGGCTAGAGAGAACAAATGGTGGTGGGTAGAGATACCCAGGCTTGAACCCTGTACCTTGTATGCAGGTGTTAAGGACCTGAATTCCCTACCCACCACCATTTATAAAAGAAATTGCAGATTTTTGCCTCATATTTGATCTGATCTGTTCCTCATAATATCTGTGGTTTCTAAATGTTGCAATGCTTGGTATTTGATGGGGCAGTGGTAGCATTGTTGCCTCACAGCTGCAGGTTCCCAGGTTTGATTCTTTGCTGGGGTGCCTTCTGTGTGGGGTCTGCATCTTCTCCCTGTGTTTGTGTGGGTTTGCTTTTGTGTCCTCCCATGTTACAAAGACATGTCTGCATTATTTCTTCCTGGGCCTCTGCTGAAAATTGTTTTTTGTTCCAAGTCAGATTGTCCTGATTAACAAATGTTAAATAAAATTGACAGGCATTTGAATTTCAGACTTCAGGTTTCTGAATGTTGTAATTCCTTACATATTTGATGGTGCAGTGGTAGCATTGTTGCCTCACAGCTATAGGTTTTCTGGTTTGATTCTTGGCTGGGGTGCTTTTTGTGTGGAGTCTGCATCTCATCCCTGTGTTTGTGTGGATTTGCTCTGGTGTCCTGCCATTTTACAAAGACATGTGTCTGCAGTATTTTCTCCCTGGGCCTCTGCTGAAAATTGTTTTTGTTCCGTCAGAAGTAAAATCGACAGGCATTTGAATTTCAGACTTCATATTCTTCAGAAAATACATAGTAATACAACCTTTTATTCTAGCAATTTTCTAAGTTTATAAGATGAATATTTGAAATTTGTCCTTATTTTCTGGACTGTATTACCCCATTATTGGCTTTGTCCAGGTTTTTTGTGCTAAGGTTGACAACTGTGGCAAGAACTGAATTCACTGAATATGTCTGACGGCTGTATTCCCTCATTACTGGGTTTGTCCAGGTGTTTTGTGCTAAGAGGTTGACTGCTATGGTGAGAACTGAACTCATTAAATGATAGCCATTTAAGTTTCAGTCTTCCTCTCTTTTACAAAGCAGCTGATTTGGCGTAGTGGTATGTTGCTCTGACTGTTTTGCACAGGGACCTTGGCAGTAAAATGTATGGTGGTAACACAGCATTTTATTCTAGCAACTTTCCAAGATTATACAAGCAATGTTTCATGTGTCCTTGGTTTTTGGCCTTTTGACCCCCCCCCCTATAAATTTGGCTTTTTCCAGATTTCTTGTGCTGCGAAGTTGAGATGCAGTTGAGTATCGAGTAGATTTTACAAGGAGCTGAGAGCTGCAGGTGAAGAGAAGTTTAGTGCTGCTTATGCTAAGTCAGCAATACCACTGTGCCAACTTGTGTACTTGCTTTTGATGCAGAAGGTTGTTGGTTCTACTCCCACAAGGGGTGAATGCTGCCATACTGAAAAAGTTAAGATACTAACTATGAGCCTGTTATCAGTTTGCCATCCATTTCCTATTGCAAAATTACTAGCTTATCATTTTTAATGTAATGTAGGCAATTTATTCCTCAGGGGCATCAGACACTTTATTTTTCGATGAAACCATGAAATATAAAGGTGCTTGGTAGCATCAATCTCTTCATTAGTTACAGATTTATTTAATGTGGAATTATTTAGATGACTTTTTTTACTTCAGAGATTGTGCATATTTACTGATAATGGTGGACTGTAGAATTGTGCATATTTACTGATAATAGTAGACTGTAGAAGTCTGAGTAGACTTCTATGATGGAAATGTTCTGAATTGGGCAGTTTTGTCGTCATTGGTGCATGCGTTTTGTTTAATTGTTTACTGGAAAAATCTTCAAAACAATAGGAAGGTGTATCAAAGAGCACATGTATGTTTCATATGCAAGGGGCCTATGATTTGAAAACAGCCCAGAATTAATCTTTATCTGCCACTGGTAAAATGTATTTTCTTTGAATGTGGGGAATGTGAGTTTCAATGCTGTTTCAATGAATGTGAGTTTCAAGGGCAGAGAAGTTTTAATGCTAAGTTTGTTTAGCAGATGTCTTAGTGTTTGTGCTGTAAAATGCAAAATAAAACTTTCAAGTGAAGTCCAAATCATCATAGAAGTAAATCAGTATGCACATTAGTGTTTATGGTAAATGTAGTGAAATAGCCAAATAATGGATCATTGGAATGGCTGCAGGGGGAGGCTCCATTCGACCATGATTTTGTGAGGAGGAAGGGCGGCAAACTTGGACAGCCCCAGCTGAACTATACCTCTCAACTGTCCAGATTTTCAAAGAATGAATAGATTTTTGCTTCTTATTTTTGGTTTGTTCCTCATAAAATGTGTGGTTTTCTGGCAAATCATTTAGGAATTGTCACTAATGACACACAGTTTCAGACTTCATAACCTTCAGAAAAATGCATGCTAAAGTATGACCTGTTGTTCTATCATCTGTCTGTTTATACTAGAGCAATTTTTAGTCTGTTTATATGTTCCCCCAATATATTTGGCCTTGTCCAGATTTATTGCATTAACAGGTTGAGAGGTACATGCAAATAAATTGCTTTATAGAATTAGGCATAGCCAAACCTCTCAACTGTCTCTGATTTTGGCTCAAATAAAAATCCCTCCGCAAAATAGCAATTTTGGAAGAAAACATGGAGGGTTTACAATTAAGAAATAACTGTAATAATTAGAGTTATAGATTACTTTTATTTCAGAAATGCATGTAGATTCTTTTATTTTGTCAGCTGCTCAAGTTAGCAGTACTAATATTAAAGTGTCCCTTCTTTGATAGGTTCCCAGCTGTATTTTATATTTTTACATCACATTTTGAGTCCATTTTTCATAAAATTGTATTTTTTTTTTGGCAAATTAGTGACAAATCATTAAAGACTGAAGTTAGAAAATAATGACAGACATTTGAGTTTCAGATTTCATACCATTCAGAAAATTCATACTAATGCAAGATCTATTCTATTATCTTTCTAAGTTTATAAGAGCAATATTTTTAAAAATTGTCCTTATTTTTGGGCCTTTGTCCCACTTCTTTGTATGGCTTTGTCCAGATTTCTTGCTCTGAGGTTGAGAGGTATGACAAATGTGTCAGGGTCATCACAGTCAGCCAGAGACATTTCAAATTGTGACATACTTGTTGCACCCCACTCATCCATGTAGTGACTCTGGATGTGTTGAAGCAAGGCAAGGAGTAGTTATGCAGTATAAATGTGCAGAGTATCCCCCCCATCCAAGGTAGACACAAGTATTAGAGTGGCTTTTCATCTGTCCTTGATTTTTGTAGAATGGTCTGGTTTCTATCATATTTTTTTGTACTGTTGATTTATGCTTATTACTCAATGCTTGTTGCTCTGTGTTTAAGTAGCAATACTTAATGACCATCAGGTAAGCTTGGCTGAGATTGTAAGATGCAAGTAAGCTTTAATAAGCATACTGTTAAAGAATTGCCAACATTGAAAGCCTTTCTGTTGTTGCCATGTAGAGAATACTTAACTAGATAATGTATAAGCCTTGGGTATTGAAATGCATATGACGGTATTTGTAATAAAGGACAGGATTACATTATTTTAAGAAGCTCATTACACATGGAGACTTCCAGTCATTTCTGCAAGCTTTACCTGTAAACTAAACAGAATGCCAGTCATGTGGTCCATAACCTGTACAGCAATCCTTTTAAGCAATGTATCTTGAGCTTATTTCTTGTTTGCTTTTCATTTTTTACTTTGATCATGTTTTCCTCATGAAACAAGTAGATAGTTGTCAGGCAGCAGCAGGTCTTTTCTTGGATAAGGAACATGTTTACAAGTGGGGGGCATCAGAGATTTCTACTTTCAGCATGTTACTTGGTACTTTAATAAAGCTGAATATAAATTATAATTAGAACTGCAGTGCAAGAAGTGGTTTGAGTTGAATGGTGCTTGTTTTTCTTGTACTTGATTTTGACTGGCATTCCATTAATGTATTTAAACAAGTAATTTATTTTTTCATACCTTACAACCTTTTTGTTTCCCTCTAGATATTAAGTAAGCTGTCATGCAGCCAGTGCATTGAAATATTTTTATTCTTCTACACTTCATTTTGTCTTGATTGGACTCTCATAATGACGGTTTGGCACCCACGGCAGTGTATTTAGCAAGTTTTTGTGGTTTTGAGCATAGCTCCTCCCCTTTCTAGTTGACCACACCCCTTCCCATTGGCCACACCCATTCTGATGTCTCCTACAAACCCCCCCCCCTTTGATTTGAAGTCACCAGCCGCCACTGAGTGATGGTTGAACTTAAGGAATTACTTCATCTGAACTTTCTGATTCAGAAGAAAGTATTACTTCAGATTTCTGTCTTGAATATTTGTCTTTTTCTGAGATTTTATCTAAGATGAAAATATTTTTTCACTGGCATGAAAAATTCCTATTGCACAGAAATTGTATTGTGATTTATTATATTTGGATAAGTCTGAAAATGTTCTTGTAGATTTATCTGCTTTTAGAGAACATACCGCTGCTTCTAGTTTACCTGTCAGTCAGCCTGCTGCCCACAGAAAATTGACAGGTTGTAGAGGGTTCCTCAGATTCCTAAGTATTTAGTTTCCAACCTTACACCAGATCCAGCAATTATTTCTCTAGCTAAAACTGCTTCTGCTAACCCCATTCTGTCTGACAAGGATGGGAGAGCTTTTGACAAGTTGGGGAAGAAAGTGTATTCTTTTGCTACTATAAATTTCATGATTTGAAACTGTCAAGCTCATAAGTTTAAGTATTTACTTTTATCTTTTGAGAACATGCAAAACTTAAGTTCCTTCAGTGTCTCACTGATATCTGCTGCTTGTATTATTAAACATGCTGTAAAGTGCACTTATGGTGCTAATTCTTCCTCCAGATCTGCCGATTCTAGGTCAGTAATGAGAACATTTGCTTGGCTCCTTTTTCACACCCTTCGTGGGTGTGTTAAAACTAAAATTTTAAATTTTCCTTTAGGCAAGGAATTTGATCTTCTGCTGCTGAGGTGCTCTAGAAATGTGATAAAAGGGAAAGTTGATTCAAGGAGTGACTCAAATATTTCAGTCCTCCATTTTTTTTTTTTTTTTTTTTTTTTTGTCAGATAGCAATTTTCCTTCCTCCTCAGTTCTGTCTCTCTCTATCATTTTGGTCCACTTGGACCTTTATTATTACCAGCTTAGTCCACAGTGCCCATGCCAGGTCTACCAGCCATTCTTGTACCCTGACTTGCTCTGGTTTTGCTGGGTCTGGTCATGGATCCCAAAGTTGTCTTGGGAGCCAAGCCATCTGCTGTTTCCACCTAGTGTTTTTGTTGTTGTTATAATTATTATTATATGCCGTACCCACTTATCCCTTTCTCCACCCCTATACTCATTCTTCACATCCAAGGACAGCTCCCCTCTTTGTGCCACACCTTCCCTTTGGAACATCGCCAGTGATCAACCTGCTTCCCTCAGTTCTCTTTTTCAATAAACAATTCAAGCAACAACGAGTTGTTAAATAAGATTTTTAAAAATAAAAAAACACAGAAAAGGCCAGGCTCGGTGCAAAAATAACACAATTAAAAAAACACCAGAGTAGCACCAAGAAGACTGACCAAAAAGTAGTTTGTAGCGTAGTCAAAATTTAATGTTCGCTATTTGTCTACAAAAAACATATTCAGAAACATTTTCTCGCACAAACACTTGAAGTTTAAATACCAGAACTGATAACATCCAGCCAATCAGATAAATGATTAAGTAAATACTAATCTTTCCCTTAACTAAAAATAGTTGTAATTAAAATACAATCACTAGTTTAACCCCCTTTAAATACCTAGCTTACCCAACCTACGGCTTGAGTAAGTCATATTTTAAGTGTTTGTGTGCGAATTGTGAAGATTTTTAAAAAGCAATGGCAGTGAGGCTCCAGAACAGCCTCTAAAGGCAAGGAGAGTCCTTTCAGTCAGCATGACAATTTGCCTGTTCAAGCTCCCTCCCACCCTACCCTGGCAACTTCTCTATTGGTCTGAGGCTTCATTTTTCCTTGTGGCACCAGACCTTTGCAGATAAACTGGTTCTAAAAGTTAATCAACAGGGATACACTTGGTAATGGGAATCTGTTCCCCCTTCTCAGAGGTTTCCTCCTTGTCCAGTAAACCAGGTCTCCTGGTTTCCTCCAATTTTGCATCAGATGTTTTCACAGAGAGACTGGATTCAGTGCCTCCCTTCCATGTGGGCAAAGGCTTTTATTCAAGAGTTTTCTTGTACCAAAGAGGGAAGAATCCAGAATCCTGTGCTGGACCTTTCCTTTCAAAATCTTTTTTCCCCTTTCTAAATCTTTTTGTCAAGTTCCAAGTTCAAAATGCTTTTTCTTCAGTCCGTTTGCCTGTGCTCCCTTCACTATCTGTCTTGGTGAGGCTAGACTTATAGGATTCTTACCATTACATTCCCATGTGCAAGCAGTTCAGACATTTTTTAAGAGTTTCTGTGGCTGGCTTACATTATAATTCGCTGTCTTATCGTTTGGACTTTCCACTGCACCAAGATAGTCTCAACATTTTTGACTACAGTAATTTCTTACTGTAGGCTTCAAGGCATTAATGTCTTTCCATATGTTGATGATCTTGACTCTTTTCTGCTGTCAAGAGTCTTCAATAACTTGAATATTCTTAGTTTGGTTTTCAAAGCAACTTAAATATTTTCTTAGCCCTTTTCACAGACCATTGGGTGGATTGCACATCTATGCTTTTAATGGCCCTGGTTGTAGTTGCCATCGTATATACCAATGAACCTATAAACTATGAGCCTATAAGTACACATTTCCTTAAGTTTATATGCGACTGCAGTAATGAAAAGGCTGTTTTTTAAATGTTTGTATCTGTAAGTTAAGCTGTAAAATACATTGGGCTCAACTATTAGTTTTTAAAAGTGCATCAAGCAACATGGTATTCCATTATAAATGCTTGCACCCCCAGTTTGTAAAGGAAAATGTGATTAAAAT